>NW_026683133.1:600000-900000 GCF_027887145.1 Ammospiza caudacuta | reverse complement strand
TTTTAAAAGTCCTAGGCCTAAGCCTAACAGTAACCCTAGGAAGGTAAATCAGCCGGGTATTAGGGTTCTTCCTAAGGAAAAAAAGCTGTGAAAGCAGCCATGTTGTGGACCTTCTGCGCTCCCTTTGGGATGCCTTTGGCAGATGCAGTAAGCCTGGAACTCAGGGCTTCCTGCTTAAAAAAATCCTAGCCCTAGGCTGAGCCCTAACCCTAACCCTAGGCAGATAAATCAGCCTAGGTATAGGGATGGTGCCAAGGAAAAAGCTGTGAAAGCTGCCATGTTGTTGCACTTTTGTACTCCCCTTGGGATGCCTTTCACAGCTGCCGTGTGCCTGGAGCTCAGGGCTTCCTGGTTTAAAAAACCATGTCCCTAGCTGAGACTGGAGGCCGGTAATTCAGCCTAGGCTTAGCAATGGTGCCAATGAAAACGTGTGGAGGCAGCCATTTTCTGGCACTTTTGTGCTCCCCTTGGGATGCCTTTCTCAGCTGCCGTGTGCCTGGAGCTCAGAGCTTGCTGGTTTAAAAAGCTCTACACCTAGGCGTAACCCTAACCCTAACCGTAACACTGGTCATTTAAATCAGCCTGGGTTTAGGAATTATCCCAAGGGAAAAGCTGTGGAGACAGCCATGTTGTGGCACTTTTGCGCTCCCCTTGGGATGCCTTTCACAGCTGCAGTGAGCTTGGAGCACAGGGCTTCCTGGTGTAGAAAACCACAACTTTAGCCCAAACTGGAGGCTTCTAAATCAGCCTTCGTTTCGGGACGTCCCCAAGGAAAAAGCTGTGGAGGCAGGCATGTTGAGGCACTTCTGCGCTCTTCTTGGGTAGTCCTTCGCAGCTGCTGTGTTCTTGGAACTCAGGGCTTTCTGGTTAAAAGAACACTAACCCTAGGCCTAACTCAAACCTTAAGCCTAGGAAGGAAAATCAGCCTATGATTTGGGATGGTCTCATGGAAATAGCAGTGGAGGCAGCCAAGTTGTGTCACTTTTGCGCTCCCCTTGGGATGCCTTTAACAGCTGCAGTGTGCCTGGAGCACAGGGCTTCCTGGTTTTAAAAGTCCTAGGCCTAAGCCTAACAGTAACCCTAGGAAGGTAAATCAGCCGGGTATTAGGGTTCTTCCTAAGGAAAAAAAGCTGTGAAAGCAGCCATGTTGTGGACCTTCTGCGCTCCCTTTGGGATGCCTTTGGCAGATGCAGTAAGCCTGGAACTCAGGGCTTCCTGCTTAAAAAAATCCTAGCCCTAGGCTGAGCCCTAACCCTAACCCTAGGCAGATAAATCAGCCTAGGTATAGGGATGGTGCCAAGGAAAAAGCTGTGAAAGCTGCCATGTTGTTGCACTTTTGTACTCCCCTTGGGATGCCTTTCACAGCTGCCGTGTGCCTGGAGCTCAGGGCTTCCTGGTTTAAAAAACCATGTCCCTAGCTGAGACTGGAGGCCGGTAATTCAGCCTAGGCTTAGCAATGGTGCCAATGAAAACGTGTGGAGGCAGCCATTTTCTGGCACTTTTGTGCTCCCCTTGGGATGCCTTTCTCAGCTGCCGTGTGCCTGGAGCTCAGAGCTTGCTGGTTTAAAAAGCTCTACACCTAGGCGTAACCCTAACCCTAACCGTAACACTGGTCATTTAAATCAGCCTGGGTTTAGGAATTATCCCAAGGGAAAAGCTGTGGAGACAGCCATGTTGTGGCACTTTTGCGCTCCCCTTGGGATGCCTTTCACAGCTGCAGTGAGCTTGGAGCACAGGGCTTCCTGGTGTAGAAAACCACAACTTTAGCCCAAACTGGAGGCTTCTAAATCAGCCTTCGTTTCGGGACGTCCCCAAGGAAAAAGCTGTGGAGGCAGGCATGTTGAGGCACTTCTGCGCTCTTCTTGGGTAGTCCTTCGCAGCTGCTGTGTTCTTGGAACTCAGGGCTTTCTGGTTAAAAGAACACTAACCCTAGGCCTAACTCAAACCTTAAGCCTAGGAAGGAAAATCAGCCTATGATTTGGGATGGTCTCATGGAAATAGCAGTGGAGGCAGCCAAGTTGTGTCACTTTTGCGCTCCCCTTGGGATGCCTTTAACAGCTGCAGTGTGCCTGGAGCACAGGGCTTCCTGGTTTTAAAAGTCCTAGGCCTAAGCCTAACAGTAACCCTAGGAAGGTAAATCAGCCGGGTATTAGGGTTCTTCCTAAGGAAAAAGCTGTGAAAGCAGCCATGTTGTGGCACTTCTGCGCTCCCTTTGGGATGCCTTTGGCAGATGCAGTAAGCCTGGAACTCAGGGTTTCCTGCTTGAAAAAATCCTAGCCCTAGGCTGAGCCCTAACCCTAACTCTAGGCAGATAAATCAGCCTAGGTATAGGGATGGTGCCAAGGAAAAAGCTGTGAAAGCTGCCATGTTGTTGCACTTTTGTACTCCCCTTGGGATGCCTTTCACAGCTGTCGTGTGCGTGGAGCTCAGGGCTTCCTGGTTTAAAAAACCATGTCCCTAGCTGAGACTGGAGGCAGGTGATTCAGCCTAGGCTTAGCAATGGTGCCAATGAAAACGTGTGGAGGCAGCCATTTTCGGGCACTTTTGTGCTCCCCTTGGGATGCCTTTCGCAGCTGCCGTGTGCCTGGAGCTCAGAGCTTGCTGGTTTAAAAAGCTCTACACCTAGGCGTAACCCTAACCCTAACCGTAACACTGGTCATTTAAATCAGCCTGGGTTTAGGAATTATCCCAAGGGAAAAAGCTGTGGAGACAGCCATGTTGTGGCACTTTTGCGCTCCCCTTGGGATGCCTTTCACAGCTGCAGTGTGCTTGGAACACAGGGCTTCCTGGTTTAAAAAACCACAACTTTAGCCCAAACTGGAGGCTTCTAAATCAGCCTTCGTTTCGGGACGTCCCCAAGGAAAAAGCTGTGGAGGCAGGCATGTTGTGGCACTTCTGCGCTCTTCTTGGGCAGTCCTTCGCAGCTACTGTGCTCTTGGAACTCAGGGCTTTCTGGTTAAAAGAACACTAACCCTAGGCCTAACTCAAACCTTAAGCCTAGGAAGGAAAATCAGCCTATGATTCGGGATGGTCTCATGGAAATAGCAGTGGAGGCAGCCAAGTTGTGTCACTTTTGCGCTCCCCTTGGGATGCCTTTAACAGCTGCAGTGTGCCTGGAGCACAGGGCTTCCTGGTTTTAAAAGTCCTAGGCCTAAGCCTAACAGTAACCCTAGGAAGGTAAATCAGCCGGGTATTAGGGTTCTTCCTAAGGAAAAAGCTGTGAAAGCAGCCATGTTGTGGACCTTCTGCGCTCCCTTTGGGATGCCTTTGGCAGATGCAGTAAGCCTGGAACTCAGGGCTTCCTGCTTAAAAAAATCCTAGCCCTAGGCTGAGCCCTAACCCTAACCCTAGGCAGATAAATCAGCCGAGGTATAGGGATGGTGCCAAGGAAAAAGCTGTGAAAGCTGCCATGTTGTTGCACTTTTGTACTCCCCTTGGGATGCCTTTCACAGCTGCCAAGTGCCTGGAGCTCAGGGCTTCCTGGTTTAAAAAACCATGTCCCTAGCTGAGACTGGAGGCCGGTAATTCAGCCTAGGCTTAGCAATGGTGCCAATGAAAACGTGTGGAGGCAGCCATTTTCTGGCACTTTTGTGCTCCCCTTGGGATGCCTTTCGCAGCTGCCGTGTGCCTGGAGCTCAGAGCTTGCTGGTTTAAAAAGCTCTACACCTAGGCGTAACCCTAAACCTAACCGTAACGCTGGTCATTTAAATCAGCCTGGGTTTAGGAATTATCCCAAGGGAAAAGCTGTGGAGACAGCCATGTTGTGGCACTTTTGCGCTCCCCTTGGGATGCCTTTCACAGCTGCAGTGAGCTTGGAGCACAGGGCTTCCTGGTGTAAAAAACCACAACTTTAGCCCAAACTGGAGGCTTCTAAATCAGCCTTCGTTTCGGGACGTCCCCAAGGAAAAAGCTGTGGAGGCAGGCATGTTGAGGCACTTCTGCGCTCTTCTTGGGTAGTCCTTCGCAGCTGCTGTGTTCTTGGAACTCAGGGCTTTCTGGTTAAAAGAACACTAACCCTAGGCCTAACTCAAACCTTAAGCCTAGGAAGGAAAATCAGCCTATGATTCGGGATGGTCTCATGGAAATAGCAGTGGAGGCAGCCAAGTTGTGTCACTTTTGCGCTCCCCTTGGGATGCCTTTAACAGCTGCAGTGTGCCTGGAGCACAGGGCTTCCTGGTTTTAAAAGTCCTAGGCCTAAGCCTAACAGTAACCCTAGGAAGGTAAATCAGCCGGGTATTAGGGTTCTTCCTAAGGAAAAAAAGCTGTGAAAGCAGCCATGTTGTGGACCTTCTGCGCTCCCTTTGGGATGCCTTTGGCAGATGCAGTAAGCCTGGAACTCAGGGCTTCCTGCTTAAAAAAATCCTAGCCCTAGGCTGAGCCCTAACCCTAACCCTAGGCAGATAAATCAGCCTAGGTATAGGGATGGTGCCAAGGAAAAAGCTGTGAAAGCTGCCATGTTGTTGCACTTTTGTACTCCCCTTGGGATGCCTTTCACAGCTGCCGTGTGCCTGGAGCTCAGGGCTTCCTGGTTTAAAAAACCATGTCCCTAGCTGAGACTGGAGGCAGGTGATTCAGCCTAGGCTTAGCAATGGTGCCAATGAAAACGTGTGGAGGCAGCCATTTTCTGGCACTTTTGTGCTCCCCTTGGGATGCCTTTCGCAGCTGCCGTGTGCCTGGAGCTCAGAGCTTGCTGGTTTAAAAAGCTCTACACCTAGGCGTAACCCTAACCCTAACCGTAACACTGGTCATTTAAATCAGCCTGGGTTTAGGAATTATCCCAAGGGAAAAGCTGTGGAGTCAGCCATGTTGTGGCACTTTTGCGCTCCCCTTGGGATGCCTTTCACAGCTGCAGTGTGCTTGGAACACAGGGCTTCCTGGTTTAAAAAACCACAACTTTAGCCCAAACTGGAGGCTTCTAAATCAGCCTTCGTTTCGGGACGTCCCCAAGGAAAAAGCTGTGGAGGCAGGCATGTTGTGGCACTTCTGAGCTCTTCTTGGGTAGTCCTTCGCAGCTGCTGTGCTCTTGGAACTCAGGGCTTTCTGGTTAAAAGAACACTAACCCTAGGCCTAACTCAAACCTTAAGCCTAGGAAGGAAAATCAGCCTATGATTCGGGATGGTCTCATGGAAATAGCAGTGGAGGCAGCCAAGTTGTGTCACTTTTGCGCTCCCCTTGGGATGCCTTTAACAGCTGCAGTGTGCCTGGAGCACAGGGCTTCCTGGTTTTAAAAGTCCTAGGCCTAAGCCTAACAGTAACCCTAGGAAGGTAAATCAGCCGGGTATTAGGGTTCTTCCTAAGGAAAAAGCTGTGAAAGCAGCCATGTTGTGGACCTTCTGCGCTCCCTTTGGGATGCCTTTGGCAGATGCAGTAAGCCTGGAACTCAGGGCTTCCTGCTTAAAAAAATGCTAGCCCTAGGCTGAGCCCTAACCCTAACCCTAGGCAGATAAATCAGCCTAGGTATAGGGATGGTGCCAAGGAAAAAGCTGTGAAAGCTGCCATGTTGTTGCACTTTTGTACTCCCCTTGGGATGCCGTTCACAGCTGTCGTTAGCTTGGAGCTCAGGGCTTCCTGGTTTAAAAAACCATGTCCCTAGCTGAGACAGGAGGCAGGTGATTCAGCCTAGGCTTAGCAATGGTGCCAATAAAAACGTGTGGAGGCAGCCATTTTCTGGCACTTTTGTGCTCCCCTTGGGATGCCTTTCGCTGCTGCCGTGTGCCTGGAGCTCAGAGCTTGCTGGTTTAAAAAGCTCTACACCTAGGCGTAACCCTAACCCTAACCGTAACACTGGTCATTTAAATCAGCCTGGGTTTAGGAATTATCCCAAGGGAAAAAGCTGTGGAGACAGCCATGTTGTGGCACTTTTGCGCTCCCCTTGGGATGCCTTTCACAGCTGCAGTGTGCTTGGAGCACAGGGCTTCCTGGTTTAAAAAACCACAACTTTAGCCCAAACTGGAGGCTTCTAAATCAGCCTTCGTTTCGGGACGTCCCCAAGGAAAAAGCTGTGGAGGCAGGCATGTTGAGGCACTTCTGCGCTCTTCTTGGGTAGTCCTTCGCAGCTGCTGTGTTCTTGGAACTCAGGGCTTTCTGGTTAAAAGAACACTAACCCTAGGCCTAACTCAAACCTTAAGCCTAGGAAGGAAAATCAGCCTATGATTCGGGATGGTCTCATGGAAATAGCAGTGGAGGCAGCCAAGTTGTGTCACTTTTGCGCTCCCCTTGGGATGCCTTTAACAGCTGCAGTGTGCCTGGAGCACAGGGCTTCCTGGTTTTAAAAGTCCTAGGCCTAAGCCTAACAGTAACCCTAGGAAGGTAAATCAGCCGGGTATTAGGGTTCTTCCTAAGGAAAAAGCTGTGAAAGCAGCCATGTTGTGGACCTTCTGCGCTCCCTTTGGGATGCCTTTGGCAGATGCAGTAAGCCTGGAACTCAGGGCTTCCTGCTTAAAAAAATCCTAGCCCTAGGCTGAGCCCTAACCCTAACCCTAGGCAGATAAATCAGCCTAGGTATAGGGATGGTGCCAAGGAAAAAGCTGTGAAAGCTGCCATGTTGTTGCACTTTTGTACTCCCCTTGGGATGCCGTTCACAGCTGTCGTGTGCTTGGAGCTCAGGGCTTCCTGGTTTAAAAAACCATGTCCCTAGCTGAGACTGGAGGCAGGTGATTCAGCCTAGGCTTAGCAATGGTGCCAATGAAAACGTGTGGAGGCAGCCATTTTCTGGCACTTTTGTGCTCCCCTTGGGATGCCTTTCGCAGCTGCCATGTGCCTGGAGCTCAGAGCTTGCTGGTTTAAAAAGCTCTACACCTAGTCGTAACCCTAACCCTAACCGTAACACTGGTCATTTAAATCAGCCTGGGTTTAGGAATTATCCCAAGGGAAAAAGCTGTGGAGACAGCCATGTTGTGGCACTTTTGCGCTCCCCTTGGGATGCCTTTCACAGCTGCAGTGTGCTTGGAGCACAGGGCTTCCTGGTTTAAAAAACCACAACTTTAGCCCAAACTGGAGGCTTCTAAATCAGCCTTCGTTTCGGGACGTCCCCAAGGAAAAAGCTGTGGAGGCAGGCATGTTGAGGCACTTCTGCGCTCTTCTTGGGTAGTCCTTCGCAGCTGCTGTGTTCTTGGAACTCAGGGCTTTCTGGTTAAAAGAACACTAACCCTAGGCCTAACTCAAACCTTAAGCCTAGGAAGGAAAATCAGCCTATGATTCGGGATGGTCTCATGGAAATAGCAGTGGAGGCAGCCAAGTTGTGTCACTTTTGCGCTCCCCTTGGGATGCCTTTAACAGCTGCAGTGTGCCTGGAGCACAGGGCTTCCTGGTTTTAAAAGTCCTAGGCCTAAGCCTAACAGTAACCCTAGGAAGGTAAATCAGCCGGGTATTAGGGTTCTTCCTAAGGAAAAAGCTGTGAAAGCAGCCATGTTGTGGACCTTCTGCGCTCCCTTTGGGATGCCTTTGGCAGATGCAGTAAGCCTGGAACTCAGGGCTTCCTGCTTAAAAAAATCCTAGCCCTAGGCTGAGCCCTAACCCTAACCCTAGGCAGATAAATCAGCCTAGGTAGAGGGATGGTGCCAAGGAAAAAGCTGTGAAAGCTGCCATGTTGTTGCACTTTTGTACTCCCCTTGGGATGCCGTTCACAGCTGTCGTTAGCTTGGAGCTCAGGGCTTCCTGGTTTAAAAAACCATGTCCCTAGCTGAGACTGGAGGCAGGTGATTCAGCCTAGGCTTAGCAATGGTGCCAATGAAAACGTGTGGAGGCAGCCATTTTCTGGCACTTTTGTGCTCCCCTTGGGATGCCTTTCGCAGCTGCCATGTGCCTGGAGCTCAGAGCTTGCTGGTTTAAAAAGCTCTACACCTAGTCGTAACCCTAACCCAAACCGTAACACTGGTCATTTAAATGAGCCTGGGTTTAGGAATTATCCCAAGGGAAAAAGCTGTGGAGACAGCCATGTTGTGGCACTTTTGCGCTCCCCTTGGGATGCCTTTCACAGCTGCAGTGTGCTTGGAGCACAGGGCTTCCTGGTGTAAAAACCCACAAATTTAGCCCAAACTGGAGGCTTCTAAATCAGCCTTCGTTTCGGGACGTCCCCAAGGAAAAAGCTGTGGAGGCAGGCATGTTGAGGCACTTCTGCGCTCTTCTTGGGTAGTCCTTCGCAGCTGCTGTGTTCTTGGAACTCAGGGCTTTCTGGTTAAAAGAACACTAACCCTAGGCCTAACTCAAACCTTAAGCCTAGGAAGGAAAATCAGCCTATGATTCGGGATGGTCTCATGGAAATAGCAGTGGAGGCAGCCAAGTTGTGTCACTTTTGCGCTCCCCTTGGGATGCCTTTAACAGCTGCAGTGTGCCTGGAGCACAGGGCTTCCTGGTTTTAAAAGTCCTAGGCCTAAGCCTAACAGTAACCCTAGGAAGGTAAATCAGCCGGGTATTAGGGTTCTTCCTAAGGAAAAAGCTGTGAAAGCAGCCATGTTGTGGCACTTCTGCACTCCCTTTGGGATGCCTTTGGCAGATGCAGTAAGCCTGGAACTCAGGGCTTCCTGGTTAAAAAAATCCATGCCCTAGGCTGAG
Source organism: Ammospiza caudacuta (assembly GCF_027887145.1). Lineage (NCBI taxonomy): Eukaryota > Metazoa > Chordata > Aves > Passeriformes > Passerellidae > Ammospiza > Ammospiza caudacuta. Next base: position 891,447 of record NW_026683133.1, on the reverse strand, counting down.
CCCTAACCCTAACCCTAGGCAGATAAATCAGCCTAGGTATAGGGATGGTGCCAAGGAAAAAGCTGTGAAAGCTGCCATGTTGTTGCACTTTTGTACTCCCCTTGGGATGCCTTTCACAGCTGCCGTGTGCCTGGAGCTCAGGGCTTCCTGGTTTAAAAATCCATGTCCCTAGCTGAGACTGGTGGCAGGTGATTCAGCCTAGGCTTAGCAATGGTGCCAATGAAAACGTGTGGAGGCAGCCATTTTCTGGCACTTTTGTGCTCCCCTTGGGATGCCTTTCACAGCTGCCGTGTGCCTGGAGCTCAGAGCTTGCTGGTTTAAAAAGCTCTACACCTAGGCGTAACCCTAACCCTAACCGTAACACTGGTCATTTAAATCAGCCTGGGTTTAGGAATTATCCCAAGGGAAAAGCTGTGGAGATAGCCATGTTGTGGCATTTTTGCGCTCCCCTTGGGATGACTTTCACAGCTGCAGTGTGCTTGGAGCACAGGGCTTCCTGGTGTAAAATACCACAACTTTACTCCAAACTGCAGGCTTCTAAATCAGCCTTCGTTTCGGGACGTCCCCAAGGAAAAAGCTGTGGAGGCAGGCATGTTGAGGCACTTCTGCGCTCTTCTTGGGCAGTCCTTCGCAGCTGCTGTGTTCTTGGAACTCAGGGCTTTCTGGTTAAAAGAACACTAACCCTAGGCCTAACTCAAACCTTAAGCCTAGGAAGGAAAATCAGCCTATGATTCGGGATGGTCTCATGGAAATAGCAGTGGAGGCAGCCAAGTTGTGTCACTTTTGCGCTCCCCTTGGGATGCCTTTAACAGCTGCAGTGTGCCTGGAGCACAGGGCTTCCTGGTTTTAAAAGTCCTAGGCCTAAGCCTAACAGTAACCCTAGGAAGGTAAATCAGCCGGGTATTAGGGTTCTTCCTAAGGAAAAAGCTGTGAAAGCAGCCATGTTGTGGCACTTCTGCGCTCCCTTTGGGATGCCTTTGGCAGATGCAGTAAGCCTGGAACTCAGGGTTTCCTGCTTAAAAAAATCCTAGCCCTAGGCTGAGCCCTAACCCTAACTCAAGGCAGATAAATCAGCCTAGGTATAGGGATGGTGCCAAGGAAAAAGCTGTGAAAGCTGCCATGTTGTTGCACTTTTGTACTCCCCTTGGGATGCCTTTCACAGCTGTCGTGTGCTTGGAGCTCAGGGCTTCCTGGTTTAAAAAACCATGTCCCTAGCTGAGACTGGAGGCAGGTGAATCAGCCTAGGCTTAGCAATGGTGCCAATGAAAACGTGTGGAGGCAGCCATTTTCTGGCACTTTTGTGCTCCCCTTGGGATGCCTTTCGCAGCTGCCGTGTGCCTGGAGCTCAGAGCTTGCTGGTTTAAAAAGCTCTACACCTAGGCGTAACCCTAACCCTAACCGTAACACTGGTCATTTAAATCAGCCTGGGTTTAGGAATTATCCCAAGGGAAAAGCTGTGGAGACAGCCATGTTGTGGCACTTTTGCGCTCCCCTTGGGATGCCTTTCACAGCTGCAGTGTGCTTGGAGCACAGGGCTTCCTGGTTTAAAAAACCACAACTTTAGCCCAAACTGGAGGCTTCTAAATCAGCCTTCGTTTCGGGACGTCCCCAAGGAAAAAGCTGTGGAGGCAGGCATGTTGAGGCACTTCTGCGCTCTTCTTGGGTAGTCCTTCGCAGCTGCTGTGTTCTTGGAACTCAGGGCTTTCTGGTTAAAAGAACACTAACCCTAGGCCTAACTCAAACCTTAAGACTAGGAAGGAAAATCAGCCTATGATTCGGGATGGTCTCATGGAAATAGCAGTGGAGGCAGCCAAGTTGTGTCACTTTTGCGCTCCCCTTGGGATGCCTTTAACAGCTGCAGTGTGCCTGGAGCACAGGGCTTCCTGGTTTTAAAAGTCCTAGGCCTAAGCCTAACAGTAACCCTAGGAAGGTAAATCAGCCGGGTATTAGGGTTCTTCCTAAGGAAAAAGCTGTGAAAGCAGCCATGTTGTGGACCTTCTGCGCTCCCTTTGGGATGCCTTTGGCAGATGCAGTAAGCCTGGAACTCAGGGCTTCCTGCTTAAAAAAATCCTAGCCCTAGGCTGAGCCCTAACCCTAACCCTAGGCAGATAAATCAGCCTAGGTATAGGGATGGTGCCAAGGAAAAAGCTGTGAAAGCTGCCATGTTGTTGCACTTTTGTACTCCCCTTGGGATGCCTTTCACAGCTGCCGTGTGCCTGGAGCTCAGGGCTTCCTGGTTTAAAAAACCATGTCCCTAGCTGAGACTGGAGGCAGGTGATTCAGCCTAGGCTTAGCAATGGTGCCAATGAAAACGTGTGGAGGCAGCCATTTTCTGGCACTTTTGTGCTCCCCTTGGGATGCCTTTCGCAGCTGCCATGTGCCTGGAGCTCAGAGCTTGCTGGTTTAAAAAGCTCTACACCTAGTCGTAACCCTAACCCTAACCGTAACACTGGTCATTTAAATCAGCCTGGGTTTAGGAATTATCCCAAGGGAAAAAGCTGTGGAGACAGCCATGTTGTGGCACTTTTGCGCTCCCCTTGGGATGCCTTTCACAGCTGCAGTGTGCTTGGAGCACAGGGCTTCCTGGTTTAAAAAACCACAACTTTAGCCCAAACTGGAGGCTTCTAAATCAGCCTTCGTTTCGGGACGTCCCTAAGGAAAAAGCTGTGGAGGCAGGCATGTTGAGGCACTTCTGCGCTCTTCTTGGTTAGTCCTTCGCAGCTGCTGTGTTCTTGGAACTCAGGGCTTTCTGGTTAAAAGAACACTAACCCTAGGCCTAACTCAAACCTTAAGACTAGGAAGGAAAATCAGCCTATGGTTCGGGATGGTCTCATGGAAATAGCAGTGGAGGCAGCCAAGTTGTGTCACTTTTGCGCTCCCCTTGGGATGCCTTTAACAGCTGCAGTGTGCCTGGAGCACAGGGCTTCCTGGTTTTAAAAGTCCTAGGCCTAAGCCTAACAGTAACCCTAGGAAGGTAAATCAGCCGGGTATTAGGGTTCTTCCTAAGGAAAAAGCTGTGAAAGCAGCCATGTTGTGGCACTTCTGCGCTCCCTTTGGGATGCCTTTGGCAGATGCAGTAAGCCTGGAACTCAGGGCTTCCTGGTTAAAAAAATCCTAGCCCTAGGCTGAGCCCTAACCCTAACCCTAGGCAGATAAATCAGCCTAGGTATAGGGATGGTGCCAAGGAAAAAGCTGTGAAAGCTGCCATGTTGTTGCACTTTTGTACTCCCCTTGGGATGCCTTTCACAGCTGCCGTGTGCCTGGAGCTCAGGGCTTCCTGGTTTAAAAATCCATGTCCCTAGCTGAGACTGGTGGCAGGTGATTCAGCCTAGGCTTAGCAATGGTGCCAATGAAAACGTGTGGAGGCAGCCATTTTCTGGCACTTTTGTGCTCCCCTTGGGATGCCTTTCGCAGCTGCCGTGTGCCTGGAGCTCAGAGCTTGCTGGTTTAAAAAGCTCTACACCTAGACGTAACCCTAACCCTAACCGTAACACTGGTCATTTAAATCAGCCTGGGTTTAGGAATTATCCCAAGGGAAAAAGCTGTGGAGACAGCCATGTTGTGGCACTTTTGCGCTCCCCTTGGGATGCCTTTCACAGCTGCAGTGTGCTTGGAGCACAGGGCTTCCTGGTTTAAAAAACCACAACTTTAGCCCAAACTGGAGGCTTCTAAATCAGCCTTCGTTTCGGGACGTCCCCAAGGAAAAAGCTGTGGAGGCAGGCATGTTGAGGCACTTCTGCGCTCTTCTTGGGTAGTCCTTCGCAGCTGCTGTGTTCTTGGAACTCAGGGCTTTCTGGTTAAAAGAACACTAACCCTAGGCCTAACTCAAACCTTAAGACTAGGAAGGAAAATCAGCCTATGGTTCGGGATGGTCTCATGGAAATAGCAGTGGAGGCAGCCAAGTTGTGTCACTTTTGCGCTCCCCTTGGGATGCCTTTAACAGCTGCAGTGTGCCTGGAGCACAGGGCTTCCTGGTTTTAAAAGTCCTAGGCCTAAGCCTAACAGTAACCCTAGGAAGGTAAATCAGCCGGGTATTAGGGTTCTTCCTAAGGAAAAAGCTGTGAAAGCAGCCATGTTGTGGACCTTCTGCGCTCCCTTTGGGATGCCTTTGGCAGATGCAGTAAGCCTGGAACTCAGGGCTTCCTGGTTAAAAAAATCCTAGCCCTAGGCTGACCCCTAACCCTAACCCTAGGCAGATAAATCAGCCTAGGTATAGGGATGGTGCCAAGGAAAAAGCTGTGAAAGCTGCCATGTTGTTGCACTTTTGTACTCCCCTTGGGATGCCTTTCACAGCTGCCGTGTGCCTGGAGCTCAGGGCTTCCTGGTTTAAAAATCCATGTCCCTAGCTGAGACTGGTGGCAGGTGATTCAGCCTAGGCTTAGCAATGGTGCCAATGAAAACGTGTGGAGGCAGCCATTTTCTGGCACTTTTGTGCTCCCCTTGGGATGCCTTTCGCAGCTGCCGTGTGCCTGGAGCTCAGAGCTTGCTGGTTTAAAAAGCTCTACACCTAGACGTAACCCTAACCCTAACCGTAACACTGGTCATTTAAATCAGCCTGGGTTTAGGAATTATCCCAAGGGAAAAAGCTGTGGAGACAGCCATGTTGTGGCACTTTTGCGCTCCCCTTGGGATGCCTTTCACAGCTGCAGTGTGCTTGGAGCACAGGGCTTCCTGGTTTAAAAAACCACAACTTTAGCCCAAACTGGAGGCTTCTAAATCAGCCTTCGTTTCGGGACGTCCCCAAGGAAAAAGCTGTGGAGGCAGGCATGTTGAGGCACTTCTACGCTCTTCTTGGGTAGTCCTTCGCAGCTGCTGTGTTCTTGGAACTCAGGGCTTTCTGGTTAAAAGAACACTAACCCTAGGCCTAACTCAAACCTTAAGACTAGGAAGGAAAATCAGCCTATGGTTCGGGATGGTCTCATGGAAATAGCAGTGGAGGCAGCCAAGTTGTGTCACTTTTGCGCTCCCCTTGGGATGCCTTTAACAGCTGCAGTGTGCCTGGAGCACAGGGCTTCCTGGTTTTAAAAGTCCTAGGCCTAAGCCTAACAGTAACCCTAGGAAGGTAAATCAGCCGGGTATTAGGGTTCTTCCTAAGGAAAAAGCTGTGAAAGCAGCCATGTTGTGGACCTTCTGCGCTCCCTTTGGGATGCCTTTGGCAGATGCAGTAAGCCTGGAACTCAGGGCTTCCTGGTTAAAAAAATCCTAGCCCTAGGCTGAGCCCTAACCCTAACCCTAGGCAGATAAATCAGCCTAGGTATAGGGATGGTGCCAAGGAAAAAGCTGTGAAAGCTGCCATGTTGTTGCACTTTTGTACTCCCCTTGGGATGCCTTTCACAGCTGCCGTGTGCCTGGAGCTCAGGGCTTCCTGGTTTAAAAAACCATGTCCCTAGCTGAGACTGGAGGCAGGTGATTCAGCCTAGGCTTAGCAATGGTGCCAATGAAAACGTGTGGAGGCAGCCATTTTCTGGCACTTTTGTGCTCCCCTTGGGATGCCTTTCGCAGCTGCCGTGTGCCTGGAGCTCAGAGCTTGCTGGTTTAAAAAGCTCTACACCTAGGCGTAACCCTAACCCTAACCCTAACCGTAACACTGGTCATTTAAATCAGCCTGGGTTTAGGTATTATCCCAAGGGAAAAGCTGTTGAGACAGCCATGTTGTGGCACTTTCGCGCTCCCCTTGGGATGCCTTTCACAGCTGCAGTGTGCTTGGAGCACAGGGCTTCCTGGTGTAAAATACCACAACTTTAGCCCAAACTGGAGGCTTCTAAATCAGCCTTCGTTTCGGGATGTCCCCAAGGAAAAAGCTGTGGAGGCAGGCATGTTGAGGCACTTCTGCGCTCTTCTTGGGCAGTCCTTCGCAGCTGCTGTGTTCTTGGAACTCAGGGCTTTCTGGTTAAAAGAACACTAACCCTAGGCCTAACTCAAACCTTAAGACTAGGAAGGAAAATCAGCCTATGATTCGGGATGGTCTCATGGAAATAGCAGTGGAGGCAGCCAAGTTGTGTCACTTTTGCGCTCCCCTTGGGATGCCTTTAACAGCTGCAGTGTGCCTGGAGCACAGGGCTTCCTGGTTTTAAAAGTCCTAGGCCTAAGCCTAACAGTAACCCTAGGAAGGTAAATCAGCCGGGTATTAGGGTTCTTCCTAAGGAAAAAGCTGTGAAAGCAGCCATGTTGTGGCACTTCTGCGCTCCCTTTGGGATGCCTTTGGCAGATGCAGTAAGCCTGGAACTCAGGGCTTCCTGCTTAAAAAAATCCTAGCCCTAGGCTGACCCCTAACCCTAACCCTAGGCAGATAAATCAGCCTAGGTATAGGGATGGTGCCAAGGAAAAAGCTGTGAAAGCTGCCATGTTGTTGCACTTTTGTACTCCCCTTGGGATGCCTTTCACAGCTGCCGTGTGCCTGGAGCTCAGGGCTTCCTGGTTTAAAAATCCATGTCCCTAGCTGAGACTGGTGGCAGGTGATTCAGCCTAGGCTTAGCAATGGTGCCAATGAAAACGTGTGGAGGCAGCCATTTTCTGGCACTTTTGTGCTCCCCTTGGGATGCCTTTCACAGCTCCTGTGTGCCTGGAGCTCAGAGCTTGCTGGTTTAAAAAGCTCTACACCTAGGCGTAACCCTAACCCTAACCGTAACACTGGTCATTTAAATCAGCCTGGGTTTAGGAATTATCCCAAGGGAAAAGCTGTGAAGATAGCCATGTTGTGGCATTTTTGCGCTCCCCTTGGGATGACTTTCACAGCTGCAGTGTGCTTGGAGCACAGGGCTTCCTGGTGTAAAATACCACAACTTTACTCCAAACTGCAGGCTTCTAAATCAGCCTTCGTTTCGGGACGTCCCCAAGGAAAAAGCTGTGGAGGCAGCCATGTTGAGGCACTTCTGCGCTCTTCTTGGGTAGTCCTTCGCAGCTGCTGTGTTCTTGGAACTCAGGGCTTTCTGGTTAAAAGAACACTAACCCTAGGCCTAACTCAAACCTTAAGCCTAGGAAGGAAAATCAGCCTATGATTCGGGATGGTCTCATGGAAATAGCAGTGGAGGCAGCCAAGTTGTGTCACTTTTGCGCTCCCCTTGGGATGCCTTTAACAGCTGCAGTGTGCCTGGAGCACAGGGCTTCCTGGTTTTAAAAGTCCTAGGCCTAAGCCTAACAGTAACCCTAGGAAGGTAAATCAGCCGGGTATTAGGGTTCTTCCTAAGGAAAAAGCTGTGAAAGCAGCCATGTTGTGGCACTTCTGCGCTCCCTTTGGGATGCCTTTGGCAGATGCAGTAAGCCTGGAACTCAGGGTTTCCTGCTTGAAAAAATCCTAGCCCTAGGTTGAGCCCTAACCCTAACTCTAGGCAGATAAATCAGCCTAGGTATAGGGATGGTGCCAAGGAAAAAGCTGTGAAAGCTGCCATGTTGTTGCACTTTTGTACTCCTCTTGGGATGCCTTTCACAGCTGTCATGTGCTTGGAGGTCAGGGCTTCCTGGTTTAAAAAACCATGTCCCTAGCTGAGACTGGAGGCAGGTAATTCAGCCTAGCCTTAGCAATGGTGCCAATGAAAACGTGTGGAGGCAGCCATTTTCTGGCACTTTTGTGCTCCCCTTGGGATGCCTTTCGCAGCTGCCGTGTGCCTGGAGCTCAGAGCTTGCTGGTTTAAAAAGCTCTACACCTAGGCGTAACCCTAACCCTAACCGTAACACTGGTCATTTAAATCAGCCTGGGTTTAGGAATTATCCCAAGGGAAAAGCTGTGGAGACAGCCATGTTGTGGCACTTTTGTGCTCCCCTTGGGATGCCTTTCACAGCTGCAGTGTGCTTGGTGCACAGGGCTTCCTGGTGTAAAAAACCACAACTTTAGCCCAAACTGGAGGCTTCTAAATCAGCCTTCGTTTCGGGACGTCCCCAAGGAAAAAGCTGTGGAGGCAGGCATGTTGAGGCACTTCTGCGCTCTTCTTGGGTAGTCCTTCGCAGCTGCTGTGTTCTTGGAACTCAGGGCTTTCTGGTTAAAAGAACACTAACCCTAGGCCTAACTCAAACCTTAAGCCTAGGAAGGAAAATCAGCCTATGATTCGGGATGGTCTCATGGAAATAGCAGTGGAGGCAGCCAAGTTGTGTCACTTTTGCGCTCCCCTTGGGATGCCTTTAACAGCTGCAGTGTGCCTGGAGCACAGGGCTTCCTGGTTTTAAAAGTCCTAGGCCTAAGCCTAACAGTAACCCTAGGAAGGTAAATCAGCCGGGTATTAGGGTTCTTCCTAAGGAAAAAGCTGTGAAAGCAGCCATGTTTTGGACCTTCTGCGCTCCCTTTGGGATGCCTTTGGCAGATGCAGTAAGCCTGAAACTCAGGGCTTCCTGCTTAAAAAAAACCTAGCCCTAGGCTGAGCCCTAACCCTAACCCTAGGCAGATAAATCAGCCTAGGTATAGGGATGGTGCCAAGGAAAAAGCTGTGAAAGCTGCCATGTTGTTGCACTTTTGTACTCCCCTTGGGATGCCTTTCACAGCTGCCGTGTGCCTGGAGCTCAGGGCTTCCTGGTTTAAAAAACCATGTCCCTAGCTGAGACTGGAGGCAGGTGATTCAGCCTAGGCTTAGCAATGGTGCCAATGAAAACGTGTGGAGGCAGCCATTTTCTGGCACTTTTGTGCTCCCCTTGGGATGCCTTTCACAGCTGCCGTGTGCCTGGAGCTCAGAGCTTGCTGGTTTAAAAAGCTCTACACCTAGGCGTAACCCTAACCCTAACCGTAACACTGGTCATTTAAATCAGCCTGGGTTTAGGAATTATCCCACGGGAAAAAGCTGTGGAGACAGCCATGTTGTGGCACTTTTGCGCTCCCCTTGGGATGCCTTTCACAGCTGCAGTGTGCTTGGAGCACAGGGCTTCCTGGTTTAAAAAACCACAACTTTAGCCCAAACTGGAGGCTTCTAAATCAGCCTTCGTTTCGGGACGTCCCCAAGGAAAAAGCTGTGGAGGCAGGCATGTTGAGGCACTTCTGCGCTCTTCTTGGGTAGTCCTTCGCAGCTGCTGTGTTCTTGGAACTCAGGGCTTTCTGGTTAAAAGAACACTAACCCTAGGCCTAACTCAAACCTTAAGCCTAGGAAGGAAAATCAGCCTATGATTTCGGATGGTCTCATGGAAATAGCAGTGGAGGCAGCCAAGTTGTGTCACTTTTGCGCTCCCCTTGGGATGCCTTTAACAGCTGCAGTGTGCCTGGAGCACAGGGCTTCCTGGTTTTAAAAGTCCTAGGCCTAAGCCTAACAGTAACCCTAGGAAGGTAAATCAGCCGGGTATTAGGGTTCTTCCTAAGGAAAAAGCTGTGAAAGCAGCCATGTTGTGGCACTTCTGCGCTCCCTTTGGGATGCCTTTGGCAGATGCAGTAAGCCTGGAACTCAGGGTTTCCTGCTTGAAAAAATCCTTGCCCTTGGCTGAGCCCTAACCCTAACTCTAGGCAGATAAATCAGCCTAGGTATAGGGATGGTGCCAAGGAAAAAGCTGTGAAAGCTGCCATGTTGTTGCACTTTTGTACTCCCCTTGGGATGCCTTTCACAGCTGTCGTGTGCTTGGAGCTCAGGGCTTCCTGGTTTAAAAAACCATGTCCCTAGCTGAGACTGGAGGCAGGTGATTCAGCCTAGGCTTAGCAATGGTGCCAATGAAAACGTGTGGAGGCAGCCATTTTCTGGCACTTTTGTGCTCCCCTTGGGATGCCTTTCGCAGCTGCCGTGTGCCTGGAGCTCAGAGCTTGCTGGTTTAAAAAGCTCTACACCTAGGCGTAACCCTAACCCTAACCGTAACACTGGTCATTTAAATCAGCCTGGGTTTAGGAATTATCCCAAGGGAAAAGCTGTGGAGACAGCCATGTTGTGGCACTTTTGTGCTCCCCTTGGGATGCCTTTCACAGCTGCAGTGTGCTTGGTGCACAGGGCTTCCTGGTGTAAAAAACCACAACTTTAGCCCAAACTGGAGGCTTCTAAATCAGCCTTCGTTTCGGGACGTCCCCAAGGAAAAAGCTGTGGAGGCAGGCATGTTGAGGCACTTCTGCGCTCTTCTTGGGTAGTCCTTCGCAGCTGCTGTGTTCTTGGAACTCAGGGCTTTCTGGTTAAAAGAACACTAACCCTAGGCCTAACTCAAACCTTAAGCCTAGGAAGGAAAATCAGCCTATGATTCGGGATGGTCTCATGGAAATAGCAGTGGAGGCAGCCAAGTTGTGTCACTTTTGCGCTCCCCTTGGGATGCCTTTAACAGCTGCAGTGTGCCTGGAGCACAGGGCTTCCTGGTTTTAAAAGTCCTAGGCCTAAGCCTAACAGTAACCCTAGGAAGGTAAATCAGCCGGGTATTAGGGTTCTTCCTAAGGAAAAAGCTGTGAAAGCAGCCATGTTTTGGACCTTCTGCGCTCCCTTTGGGATGCCTTTGGCAGATGCAGTAAGCCTGAAACTCAGGGCTTCCTGCTTAAAAAAAACCTAGCCCTAGGCTGAGCCCTAAGCCTAACCCTAGGCAGATAAATCAGCCTTGGCATAGGGATGGTGCCAAGGAAAAAGCTGTGAAAGCTGCCATGTTGTTGCACTTTTGTACTCCCCTTGGGATGCCTTTCACAGCTGCCGTGTGCCTGGAGCTCAGGGCTTCCTGGTTTAAAAATCCATGTCCCTAGCTGAGACTGGAGGCAGGTGATTCAGCCTAGGCTTAGCAATGGTGCCAATGAAAACGTGTGGAGGCAGCCATTTTCTGGCACTTTTGTGCTCCCCTTGGGATGCCTTTCGCAGCTTCCATGTGCCTGGAGCTCAGAGCTTGCTGGTTTAAAAAGCTCTACACCTAGTCGTAACCCTAACCCTAACCGTAACACTGGTCATTTAAATCAGCCTGGGTTTAGGAATTATCCCAAGGGAAAAAGCTGTGGAGACAGCCATGTTGTGGCACTTTTGCGCTCCCCTTGGGATGCCTTTCACAGCTGCAGTGTGCTTAGAGCACAGGGCTTCCTGGTTTAAAAAACCACAACTTTAGCCCAAACTGGAGGCTTCTAAATCAGCCTTCGTTTCGGGACCTCCCCAAGGAAAAAGCTGTGGAGGCAGGCATGTTGAGGCACTTCTGCGCTCTTCTTGGGTAGTCCTTCGCAGCTGCTGTGTTCTTGGAACACAGGGCTTTCTGGTTAAAAGAACACTAACCCTAGGCCTAACTCAAACCTTAAGCCTAGGAAGGAAAATCAGCCTATGATTCGGGATGGTCTCATGGAAATAGCAGTGGAGGCAGCCAAGTTGTGTCACTTTTGCGCTCCCCTTGGGATGCCTTTAACAGCTGCAGTGTGCCTGGAGCACAGGGCTTCCTGGTTTTAAAAGTCCTAGGCCTAAGCCTAACAGTAACCCTAGGAAGGTAAATCAGCCGGGTATTAGGGTTCTTCCTAAGGAAAAAGCTGTGAAAGCAGCCATGTTGTGGACCTTCTGCGCTCCCTTTGGGATGCCTTTGGCAGATGCAGTAAGCCTGGAACTCAGGGCTTCCTGCTTAAAAAAATCCTAGCCCTAGGCTGAGCCCTAACCCTAACCCTAGGCAGATAAATCAGCCTAGGTATAGGGATGGTGCCAAGGAAAAAGCTGTGAAAGCTGCCATGTTGTTGCACTTTTGTACTCCCCTTGGGATGCCTTTCACAGCTGCCGTGTGCCTGGAGCTCAGGGCTTCCTGGTTTAAAAAACCATGTCCCTAGCTGAGACTGGAGGCAGGTGATTCAGCCTAGGCTTAGCAATGGTGCCAATGAAAACGTGTGGAGGCAGCCATTTTCTGGCACTTTTGTGCTCCCCTTGGGATGCCTTTCGCAGCTGCCGTGTGCCTGGAGCTCAGAGCTTGCTGGTTTAAAAAGCTCTACACCGAGGCGTAACCCTAACCCTAACCGTAACACTGGTCATTTAAATCAGCCTGGGTTTAGGAATTATCCCAAGGGAAAAGCTGTGGAGACAGCCATGTTGTGGCACTTTTGCGCTCCCCTTGGGATGCCTTTCACAGCTGCAGTGTGCTTGGAGCACAGGGCTTCCTGGTGTAAAAAACCACAACTTTAGCCCAAACTGGAGGCTTCTAAATCAGCCTTCGTTTCGGGACGTCCCCAAGGAAAAAGCTGTGGAGGCAGGCATGTTGAGGCACTTCTGCGCTCTTCTTGGGTAGTCCTTCGCAGCTGCTGTGTTCTTGGAACTCAGGGCTTTCTGGTTAAAAGAACACTAACCCTAGGCCTAACTCAAACCTTAAGCCTAGGAAGGAAAATCAGCCTATGATTCGGGATGGTCTCATGGAAATAGCAGTGGAGGCAGCCAAGTTGTGTCACTTTTGCGCTCCCCTTGGGATGCCTTTAACAGCTGCAGTGTGCCTGGAGCACAGGGCTTCCTGGTTTTAAAAGTCCTAGGCCTAAGCCTAACAGTAACCCTAGGAAGGTAAATCAGCCGGGTATTAGGGTTCTTCCTAAGGAAAAAGCTGTGAAAGCAGCCATGTTGTGGACCTTCTGCGCTCCCTTTGGGATGCCTTTGGCAGATGCAGTAAGCCTGGAACTCAGGGCTTCCTGGTTAAAAATATCCTTGCCCTTGGCTGAGCCCTAAGCCTAGCCCTAGGCAGATAAATCAGCCTAGGTATAGGGATGGTGCCAAGGAAAAAGCTGTGAAAGCTGCCATGTTGTTGCACTTTTGTACTCCCCTTGGGATGCCTTTCACAGCTGCCGTGTGCCTGGAGCTCAGGGCTTCCTGGTTTAAAAACCCATGTCCCTAGCTGAGACTGGAGGCAGGTGATTCAGCCTAGGCTTAGCAATGGTGCCAATGAAAACGTGTGGAGGCAGCCATTTTCTGGCACTTTTGTGCTCCCCTTGGGATGCCTTTCGCAGCTGCCGTGTGCCTGGAGCTCAGAGCTTGCTGGTTTAAAAAGCTCTACACCTAGGCGTAACCCTAACCCTAACCGTAACACTGGTCATTTAAATCAGCCTGGGTTTAGGAATTATCCCAAGGGAAAAGCTGTGGAGACAGCCATGTTGTGGCACTTTTGCGCTCCCCTTGGGATGCCTTTCACAGCTGCAGTGTGCTTGGAGCACAGGGCTTCCTGGTGTAAAAACCCACAACTTTAGCCCAAACTGGAGGCTTCTAAATCAGCCTTCGTTTCGGGACGTCCCCAAGGAAAAAGCTGTGGAGGCAGGCATGTTGAGGCACTTCTGCGCTCTTCTTGGGTAGTCCTTCGCAGCTGCTGTGTTCTTGGAACTCAGGGCTTTCTGGTTAAAAGAACACTAACCCTAGGCCTAACTCAAACCTTAAGCCTAGGAAGGAAAATCAGCCTATGATTCGGGATGGTCTCATGGAAATAGCAGTGGAGGCAGCCAAGTTGTGTCACTTTTGCGCTCCCCTTGGGATGCCTTTAACAGCTGCAGTGTGCCTGGAGCACAGGGCTTCCTGGTTTTAAAAGTCCTAGGCCTAAGCCTAACAGTAACCCTAGGAAGGTAAATCAGCCGGGTATTAGGGTTCTTCCTAAGGAAAAAGCTGTGAAAGCAGCCATGTTGTGGACCTTCTGCGCTCCCTTTGGGATGCCTTTGGCAGATGCAGTAAGCCTGGAACTCAGGGCTTCCTGGTTAAAAAAATCCTAGCCCTAGGCTGAGCCCTAACCCTAACTCTAGGCAGATAAATCAGCCTAGGTATAGGGATGGTGCCAAGGAAAAAGCTGTGAAAGCTGCCATGTTGTTGCACTTTTGTACTCCCCTTGGGATGCCTTTCACAGCTGCCGTGTGCCTGGAGCTCAGGGCTTCCTGGTTTAAAAAACCATGTCCCTAGCTGAGACTGGAGGCAGGTGATTCAGCCTAGGCTTAGCAATGGTGCCAATGAAAACGTGTGGAGGCAGCCATTTTCTGGCACTTTTGTGCTCCCCTTGGGATGCCTTTCGCAGCTGCCGTGTGCCTGGAGCTCAGAGCTTGCTGGTTTAAAAAGCTCTACACCTAGGCGTAACCCTAACCCTAACCGTAACACTGGTCATTTAAATCAGCCTGGGTTTAGGAATTATCCCAAGGGAAAAGCTGTGGAGACAGCCATGTTGTGGCACTTTTGCGCTCCCCTTGGGATGCCTTTCACAGCTGCAGTGTGCTTGGAGCACAGGGCTTCCTGGTGTAAAAAACCACAACTTTAGCCCAAACTGGAGGCTTCTAAATCAGCCTTCGTTTCGGGACGTCCCCAAGGAAAAAGCTGTGGAGGCAGGCATGTTGAGGCACTTCTGCGCTCTTCTTGGGTAGTCCTTCGCAGCTGCTGTGTTCTTGGAACTCAGGGCTTTCTGGTTAAAAGAACACTAACCCTAGGCCTAACTCAAACCTTAAGCCTAGGAAGGAAAATCAGCCTATGGTTCGGGATGGTCTCATGGAAATAGCAGTGGAGGCAGCCAAGTTGTGTCACTTTTGCGCTCCCCTTGGGATGCCTTTAACAGCTGCAGTGTGCCTGGAGCACAGGGCTTCCTGGTTTTAAAAGTCCTAGGCCTAAGCCTAACAGTAACCCTAGGAAGGTAAATCAGCCGGGTATTAGGGTTCTTCCTAAGGAAAAAGCTGTGAAAGCAGCCATGTTGTGGACCTTCTGCGCTCCCTTTGGGATGACTTTGGCAGATGCAGTAAGCCTGGAACTCAGGGCTTCCTGGTTAAAAAAATCCTAGCCCTAGGCTGAGCCCTAACCCTAGGCAGATAAATCAGCCTAGGTATAGGGATGGTGCCAAGGAAAAAGCTGTGAAAGCTGCCATGTTGTTGCACTTTTGTACTCCCCTTGGGATGCCTTTCACAGCTGCCGTGTGCCTGGAGCTCAGGGCTTCCTGGTTTAAAAAACCATGTCCCTAGCTGAGACTGGAGGCAGGTGATTCAGCCTAGGCTTAGCAATGTTGCCAATGAAAATGTGTGGAGGCAGCCATTTTCTGGCACTTTTGTGCTCCCCTTGGGATGCCTTTCGCAGCTGCCGTGTGCCTGGAGCTCAGAGCTTGCTGGTTTAAAAAGCTCTACACCTAGGCGTAACCCTAACCCTAACCGTAACACTGGTCATTTAAATCAGCCTGGGTTTAGGAATTATCCCACGGGAAAAAGCTGTGGAGACAGCCATGTTGTGGCACTTTTGCGCTCCCCTTTGGAAGACTTTCACAGCTGCAGGGTGCTTGGAGCACAGGGCTTCCTGGTGTAAAAAACCACAACTTTAGCCCAAACTGGAGTCTTCTAAATTAGCCTTCATTTCGGGACGTCTCCAAGGAAAAAGCTGTGCAGGCAGGCATGTTGAGGCACTTCTGCGCTCTTCTTGGGTAGTCCTTCGCAGCTGCTGTGTTCTTGGAACTCAGGGCTTACTGATTAAAAGAACAATAACTCTATACCTAACTCAAACCTTAAGCCTAGGAAGGAAAATCAGCCTATGATTCGGGATGGGCTCATGGAAATAGCAGTGGAGGCAGCCAAGTTGTGTCACTTTTGCGCTCCCCTTGGGATGCCTTTAACAGCTGCAGTGTGCCTGGAGCACAGGGCTTCCTGGTTTTAAAAGTCCTAGGCCTAAGCCTAACAGTAACCCTAGGAAGGTAAATCAGCCGGGTATTAGGGTTCTTCCTAAGGAAAAAGCTGTGAAAGCAGCCATGTTGTGGCACTTCTGCGCTCCCTTTGGGATGCCTTTGGCAGATGCAGTAAGCCTGGAACTCAGGGCTTCCTGCTTAAAAAAATCCTTGCCCTAGGCTGAGCCCTAACCCTAACTCTAGGCAGATAAATCAGCCTTGGTATAGGGATGGTGCCAAGGAAAAAGCTGTGAAAGCTGCCATGTTGTTGCACTTTTGTACTCCCCTTGGGATGCCTTTCACAGCTGCCGTGTGCCTGGAGCACAGGGCTTCCTGGTTTAAAACACCATGTCCCTAGCTGAGACTGGAGGCAGGTGATTCAGCCTAGGCTTAGCAATGGTGCCAATGAAAACGTGTGGAGGCAGCCATTTTCTGGCACTTTTGTGCTCCCCTTGCGATGCCTTTCGCAGCTGCCGTGTGCCTGGAGCTCAGAGCTTGCTGGTTTAAAAAGCTCTACACCTAGGCGTAACCCTAACCCTAACCGTAACACTGGTCATTTAAATCAGCCTGGGTTTAGGAATTATTCCAAGGGAAAAGCTGTGGAGACAGCCATGTTGTGGCACTTTTGCGCTCCCCTTGGGATGCCTTTCACAGCTGCAGTGTGCTTGGAGCACAGGGCTTCCTGGTGTAAAATACCACAACTTTAGCCCAAACTGGAGGCTTCTAAATCAGCCTTCGTTTCGGGACGTCCCCAAGGAAAAAGCTGTGGAGGCAGGCATGTTGAGGCACTTCTACGCT
Organism: Ammospiza caudacuta; assembly: GCF_027887145.1. Lineage (NCBI taxonomy): Eukaryota > Metazoa > Chordata > Aves > Passeriformes > Passerellidae > Ammospiza > Ammospiza caudacuta. Next base: position 875,184 of record NW_026683133.1, on the reverse strand, counting down.
CTTCTTGGGTAGTCCTTCGCAGCTGCTGTGTTCTTGGAACTCAGGGCTTTCTGTTTAAAAGAACACTAACCCTGGGCCTAACTCAAACCTTAAGCCTAGGAAGGAAAATCAGCCTATGATTCGGGATGGTCTCATGGAAATAGCAGTGGAGGCAGCCAAGTTGTGTCACTTTTGCGCTCCCCTTGGGATGCCTTTAACAGCTGCAGTGTGCCTGGAGCACAGGGCTTCCTGGTTTTAAAAGTCCTAGGCCTAAGCCTAACAGTAACCCTAGGAAGGTAAATCAGCCGGGTATTAGGGTTCTTCCTAAGGAAAAAGCTGTGAAAGCAGCCATGTTGTGGACCTTCTGCGCTCCCTTTGGGATGCCTTTGGCAGATGCAGTAAGCCTGGAACTCAGGGCTTCCTGCTTAAAAAAATCCTTACCCTAGGCTGAGCCCTAACCCTAACTCTAGGCAGATAAATCAGCCTAGGTATAGGGATGGTGCCAAGGAAAAAGCTGTGAAAGCTGCCATGTTGTTGCACTTTTGTACTCCCCTTGGGATGCCTTTCACAGCTGCCGTGTGCCTGGAGCTCAGGGCTTCCTGGTTTAAAAACCCATGTCCCTAGCTGAGACTGGAGGCAGGTGATTCAGCCTAGGCTTAGCAATGGTGCCAATGAAAACGTGTGGAGGCAGCCATTTTCTGGCACTTTTGTGCTCCCCTTGGGATGCCTTTCGCAGCTGCCGTGTGCCTGGAGCTCAGAGCTTGCTGGTTTAAAAAGCTCTACACCTAGGCGTAACCCTAACCCTAACCGTAACACTGGTCATTTAAATCAGCCTGGGTTTAGGAATTATCCCAAGGGAAAAGCTGTGGAGACAGCCATGTTGTGGCACTTTTGCGCTCCCCTTGGGATGCCTTTCACAGCTGCAGTGTGCTTGGAGCACAGGGCTTCCTGGTGTAAAAACCCACAACTTTAGCCCAAACTGGAGGCTTCTAAATCAGCCTTCGTTTCGGGACGTCCCCAAGGAAAAAGCTGTGGAGGCAGGCATGTTGAGGCACTTCTGCGCTCTTCTTGGGTAGTCCTTCGCAGCTGCTGTGTTCTTGGAACTCAGGGCTTTCTGGTTAAAAGAACACTAACCCTAGGCCTAACTCAAACCTTAAGCCTAGGAAGGAAAATCAGCCTATGATTCGGGATGGTCTCATGGAAATAGCAGTGGAGGCAGCCAAGTTGTGTCACTTTTGCGCTCCCCTTGGGATGCCTTTAACAGCTGCAGTGTGCCTGGAGCACAGGGCTTCCTGGTTTTAAAAGTCCTAGGCCTAAGCCTAACAGTAACCCTAGGAAGGTAAATCAGCCGGGTATTAGGGTTCTTCCTAAGGAAAAAGCTGTGAAAGCAGCCATGTTGTGGACCTTCTGCGCTCCCTTTGGGATGCCTTTGGCAGATGCAGTAAGCCTGGAACTCAGGGCTTCCTGGTTAAAAAAATCCTAGCCCTAGGCTGAGCCCTAACCCTAACTCTAGGCAGATAAATCAGCCTAGGTATAGGGATGGTGCCAAGGAAAAAGCTGTGAAAGCTGCCATGTTGTTGCACTTTTGTACTCCCCTTGGGATGCCTTTCACAGCTGCCGTGTGCCTGGAGCTCAGGGCTTCCTGGTTTAAAAAACCATGTCCCTAGCTGAGACTGGAGGCAGGTGATTCAGCCTAGGCTTAGCAATGGTGCCAATGAAAACGTGTGGAGGCAGCCATTTTCTGGCACTTTTGTGCTCCCCTTGGGATGCCTTTCGCAGCTGCCGTGTGCCTGGAGCTCAGAGCTTGCTGGTTTAAAAAGCTCTACACCTAGGCGTAACCCTAACCCTAACCGTAACACTGGTCATTTAAATCAGCCTGGGTTTAGGAATTATCCCAAGGGAAAAGCTGTGGAGACAGCCATGTTGTGGCACTTTTGCGCTCCCCTTGGGATGCCTTTCACAGCTGCAGTGTGCTTGGAGCACAGGGCTTCCTGGTGTAAAAAACCACAACTTTAGCCCAAACTGGAGGCTTCTAAATCAGCCTTCGTTTCGGGACGTCCCCAAGGAAAAAGCTGTGGAGGCAGGCATGTTGAGGCACTTCTGCGCTCTTCTTGGGTAGTCCTTCGCAGCTGCTGTGTTCTTGGAACTCAGGGCTTTCTGGTTAAAAGAACACTAACCCTAGGCCTAACTCAAACCTTAAGCCTAGGAAGGAAAATCAGCCTATGGTTCGGGATGGTCTCATGGAAATAGCAGTGGAGGCAGCCAAGTTGTGTCACTTTTGCGCTCCCCTTGGGATGCCTTTAACAGCTGCAGTGTGCCTGGAGCACAGGGCTTCCTGGTTTTAAAAGTCCTAGGCCTAAGCCTAACAGTAACCCTAGGAAGGTAAATCAGCCGGGTATTAGGGTTCTTCCTAAGGAAAAAGCTGTGAAAGCAGCCATGTTGTGGACCTTCTGCGCTCCCTTTGGGATGACTTTGGCAGATGCAGTAAGCCTGGAACTCAGGGCTTCCTGGTTAAAAAAATCCTAGCCCTAGGCTGAGCCCTAACCCTAGGCAGATAAATCAGCCTAGGTATAGGGATGGTGCCAAGGAAAAAGCTGTGAAAGCTGCCATGTTGTTGCACTTTTGTACTCCCCTTGGGATGCCTTTCACAGCTGCCGTGTGCCTGGAGCTCAGGGCTTCCTGGTTTAAAAAACCATGTCCCTAGCTGAGACTGGAGGCAGGTGATTCAGCCTAGGCTTAGCAATGTTGCCAATGAAAATGTGTGGAGGCAGCCATTTTCTGGCACTTTTGTGCTCCCCTTGGGATGCCTTTCGCAGCTGCCGTGTGCCTGGAGCTCAGAGCTTGCTGGTTTAAAAAGCTCTACACCTAGGCGTAACCCTAACCCTAACCGTAACACTGGTCATTTAAATCAGCCTGGGTTTAGGAATTATCCCACGGGAAAAAGCTGTGGAGACAGCCATGTTGTGGCACTTTTGCGCTCCCCTTTGGAAGACTTTCACAGCTGCAGGGTGCTTGGAGCACAGGGCTTCCTGGTGTAAAAAACCACAACTTTAGCCCAAACTGGAGTCTTCTAAATTAGCCTTCATTTCGGGACGTCTCCAAGGAAAAAGCTGTGCAGGCAGGCATGTTGAGGCACTTCTGCGCTCTTCTTGGGTAGTCCTTCGCAGCTGCTGTGTTCTTGGAACTCAGGGCTTACTGATTAAAAGAACAATAACTCTATACCTAACTCAAACCTTAAGCCTAGGAAGGAAAATCAGCCTATGATTCGGGATGGGCTCATGGAAATAGCAGTGGAGGCAGCCAAGTTGTGTCACTTTTGCGCTCCCCTTGGGATGCCTTTAACAGCTGCAGTGTGCCTGGAGCACAGGGCTTCCTGGTTTTAAAAGTCCTAGGCCTAAGCCTAACAGTAACCCTAGGAAGGTAAATCAGCCGGGTATTAGGGTTCTTCCTAAGGAAAAAGCTGTGAAAGCAGCCATGTTGTGGCACTTCTGCGCTCCCTTTGGGATGCCTTTGGCAGATGCAGTAAGCCTGGAACTCAGGGCTTCCTGCTTAAAAAAATCCTTGCCCTAGGCTGAGCCCTAACCCTAACTCTAGGCAGATAAATCAGCCTTGGTATAGGGATGGTGCCAAGGAAAAAGCTGTGAAAGCTGCCATGTTGTTGCACTTTTGTACTCCCCTTGGGATGCCTTTCACAGCTGCCGTGTGCCTGGAGCACAGGGCTTCCTGGTTTAAAACACCATGTCCCTAGCTGAGACTGGAGGCAGGTGATTCAGCCTAGGCTTAGCAATGGTGCCAATGAAAACGTGTGGAGGCAGCCATTTTCTGGCACTTTTGTGCTCCCCTTGCGATGCCTTTCGCAGCTGCCGTGTGCCTGGAGCTCAGAGCTTGCTGGTTTAAAAAGCTCTACACCTAGGCGTAACCCTAACCCTAACCGTAACACTGGTCATTTAAATCAGCCTGGGTTTAGGAATTATTCCAAGGGAAAAGCTGTGGAGACAGCCATTTTCTGGCACTTTTGCGCTCCCCTTGGGATGCCTTTCACAGCTGCAGTGTGCTTGGAGCACAGGGCTTCCTGGTGTAAAATACCACAACTTTAGCCCAAACTGGAGGCTTCTAAATCAGCCTTCGTTTCGGGACGTCCCCAAGGAAAAAGCTGTGGAGGCAGGCATGTTGAGGCACTTCTACGCTCTTCTTGGGTAGTCCTTCGCAGCTGCTGTGTTCTTGGAACTCAGGGCTTTCTGTTTAAAAGAACACTAACCCTGGGCCTAACTCAAACCTTAAGCCTAGGAAGGAAAATCAGCCTATGATTCGGGATGGTCTCATGGAAATAGCAGTGGAGGCAGCCAAGTTGTGTCACTTTTGCGCTCCCCTTGGGATGCCTTTAACAGCTGCAGTGTGCCTGGAGCACAGGGCTTCCTGGTTTTAAAAGTCCTAGGCCTAAGCCTAACAGTAACCCTAGGAAGGTAAATCAGCCGGGTATTAGGGTTCTTCCTAAGGAAAAAGCTGTGAAAGCAGCCATGTTGTGGACCTTCTGCGCTCCCTTTGGGATGCCTTTGGCAGATGCAGTAAGCCTGGAACTCAGGGCTTCCTGCTTAAAAAAATCCTTACCCTAGGCTGAGCCCTAACCCTAACTCTAGGCAGATAAATCAGCCTAGGTATAGGGATGGTGCCAAGGAAAAAGCTGTGAAAGCTGCCATGTTGTTGCACTTTTGTACTCCCCTTGGGATGCCTTTCACAGCTGCCGTGTGCCTGGAGCTCAGGGCTTCCTGGTTTAAAAACCCATGTCCCTAGCTGAGACTGGAGGCAGGTGATTCAGCCTAGGCTTAGCAATGGTGCCAATGAAAACGTGTGGAGGCAGCCATTTTCTGGCACTTTTGTGCTCCCCTTGGGATGCCTTTCGCAGCTGCCGTGTGCCTGGAGCTCAGAGCTTGCTGGTTTAAAAAGCTCTACACCTAGGCGTAACCCTAACCCTAACCGTAACACTGGTCATTTAAATCAGCCTGGGTTTAGGAATTATCCCAAGGGAAAAGCTGTGGAGACAGCCATATTGTGGCACTTTTGCGCTCCCCTTGGGATGCCTTTCACAGCTGCAGTGTGCTTGGAGCACAGGGCTTCCTGGTGTAAAAACCCACAACTTTAGCCCAAACTGGAGGCTTCTAAATCAGCCTTCGTTTCGGGACGTCCCCAAGGAAAAAGCTGTGGAGGCAGGCATGTTGAGGCACTTCTGCGCTCTTCTTGGGTAGTCCTTCGCAGCTGCTGTGTTCTTGGAACTCAGGGCTTTCTGGTTAAAAGAACACTAACCCTAGGCCTAACTCAAACCTTAAGCCTAGGAAGGAAAATCAGCCTATGATTCGGGATGGTCTCATGGAAATAGCAGTGGAGGCAGCCAAGTTGTGTCACTTTTGCGCTCCCCTTGGGATGCCTTTAACAGCTGCAGTGTGCCTGGAGCACAGGGCTTCCTGGTTTTAAAAGTCCTAGGCCTAAGCCTAACAGTAACCCTAGGAAGGTAAATCAGCCAGGTATTAGGGTTCTTCCTAAGGAAAAAGCTGTGAAAGCAGCCATGTTGTGGACCTTCTGCGCTCCCTTTGGGATGCCTTTGGCAGATGCAGTAAGCCTGGAACTCAGGGCTTCCTGGTTAAAAAAATCCTAGCCCTAGGCTGAGCCCTAACCCTAACCCTAGGCAGATAAATCAGCCTAGGTATAGGGATGGTGCCAAGGAAAAAGCTGTGAAAGCTGCCATGTTGTTGCACTTTTGTACTCCCCTTGGGATGCCTTTCACAGCTGCCGTGTGCCTGGAGCTCAGGGCTTCCTGGTTTAAAAAACCATGTCCCTAGCTGAGACTGGAGGCAGGTGATTCAGCCTAGGCTTAGCAATGGTGCCAATGAAAACGTGTGGAGGCAGCCATTTTCTGGCACTTTTGTGCTCCCCTTGGGATGCCTTTCGCAGCTGCCGTGTGCCTGGAGCTCAGAGCTTGCTGGTTTAAAAAGCTCTACACCTAGGCGTAACCCTAACCCTAACCGTAACACTGGTCATTTAAATCAGCCTGGGTTTAGGAATTATCCCAAGGGAAAAGCTGTGGAGACAGCCATGTTGTGGCACTTTTGCGCTCCCCTTGGGATGCCTTTCACAGCTGCAGTGTGCTTGGAGCACAGGGCTTCCTGGTGTAAAAAACCACAACTTTAGCCCAAACTGGAGGCTTCTAAATCAGCCTTCGTTTCGGGACGTCCCCAAGGAAAAAGCTGTGGAGGCAGGCATGTTGAGGCACTTCTGCGCTCTTCTTGGGTAGTCCTTCGCAGCTGCTGTGTTCTTGGAACTCAGGGCTTTCTGGTTAAAAGAACACTAACCCTAGGCCTAACTCAAACCTTAAGCCTAGGAAGGAAAATCAGCCTATGGTTCGGGATGGTCTCATGGAAATAGCAGTGGAGGCAGCCAAGTTGTGTCACTTTTGCGCTCCCCTTGGGATGCCTTTAACAGCTGCAGTGTGCCTGGAGCACAGGGCTTCCTGGTTTTAAAAGTCCTAGGCCTAAGCCTAACAGTAACCCTAGGAAGGTAAATCAGCCGGGTATTAGGGTTCTTCCTAAGGAAAAAGCTGTGAAAGCAGCCATGTTGTGGACCTTCTGCGCTCCCTTTGGGATGACTTTGGCAGATGCAGTAAGCCTGGAACTCAGGGCTTCCTGGTTAAAAAAATCCTAGCCCTAGGCTGAGCCCTAACCCTAGGCAGATAAATCAGCCTAGGTATAGGGATGGTGCCAAGGAAAAAGCTGTGAAAGCTGCCATGTTGTTGCACTTTTGTACTCCCCTTGGGATGCCTTTCACAGCTGCCGTGTGCCTGGAGCTCAGGGCTTCCTGGTTTAAAAAACCATGTCCCTAGCTGAGACTGGAGGCAGGTGATTCAGCCTAGGCTTAGCAATGTTGCCAATGAAAATGTGTGGAGGCAGCCATTTTCTGGCACTTTTGTGCTCCCCTTGGGATGCCTTTCGCAGCTGCCGTGTGCCTGGAGCTCAGAGCTTGCTGGTTTAAAAAGCTCTACACCTAGGCGTAACCCTAACCCTAACCGTAACACTGGTCATTTAAATCAGCCTGGGTTTAGGAATTATCCCACGGGAAAAAGCTGTGGAGACAGCCATGTTGTGGCACTTTTGCGCTCCCCTTTGGAAGACTTTCACAGCTGCAGGGTGCTTGGAGCACAGGGCTTCCTGGTGTAAAAAACCACAACTTTAGCCCAAACTGGAGTCTTCTAAATTAGCCTTCATTTCGGGACGTCTCCAAGGAAAAAGCTGTGCAGGCAGGCATGTTGAGGCACTTCTGCGCTCTTCTTGGGTAGTCCTTCGCAGCTGCTGTGTTCTTGGAACTCAGGGCTTACTGATTAAAAGAACAATAACTCTATACCTAACTCAAACCTTAAGCCTAGGAAGGAAAATCAGCCTATGATTCGGGATGGGCTCATGGAAATAGCAGTGGAGGCAGCCAAGTTGTGTCACTTTTGCGCTCCCCTTGGGATGCCTTTAACAGCTGCAGTGTGCCTGGAGCACAGGGCTTCCTGGTTTTAAAAGTCCTAGGCCTAAGCCTAACAGTAACCCTAGGAAGGTAAATCAGCCGGGTATTAGGGTTCTTCCTAAGGAAAAAGCTGTGAAAGCAGCCATGTTGTGGCACTTCTGCGCTCCCTTTGGGATGCCTTTGGCAGATGCAGTAAGCCTGGAACTCAGGGCTTCCTGCTTAAAAAAATCCTTGCCCTAGGCTGAGCCCTAACCCTAACTCTAGGCAGATAAATCAGCCTTGGTATAGGGATGGTGCCAAGGAAAAAGCTGTGAAAGCTGCCATGTTGTTGCACTTTTGTACTCCCCTTGGGATGCCTTTCACAGCTGCCGTGTGCCTGGAGCACAGGGCTTCCTGGTTTAAAACACCATGTCCCTAGCTGAGACTGGAGGCAGGTGATTCAGCCTAGGCTTAGCAATGGTGCCAATGAAAACGTGTGGAGGCAGCCATTTTCTGGCACTTTTGTGCTCCCCTTGGGATGCCTTTCGCAGCTGCCGTGTGCCTGGAGCTCAGAGCTTGCTGGTTTAAAAAGCTCTACACCTAGGCGTAACCCTAACCCTAACCGTAACACTGGTCATTTAAATCAGCCTGGGTTTAGGAATTATCCCAAGGGAAAAGCTGTGGAGACAGCCATGTTGTGGCACTTTTGCGCTCCCCTTGGGATGCCTTTCACAGCTGCAGTGTGCTTGGAGCACAGGGCTTCCTGGTGTAAAAAACCACAACTTTAGCCCAAACTGGAGGCTTCTAAATCAGCCTTCGTTTCGGGACGTCCCCAAGGAAAAAGCTGTGGAGGCAGGCATGTTGAGGCACTTCTGCGCTCTTCTTGGGTAGTCCTTCGCAGCTGCTGTGTTCTTGGAACTCAGGGCTTTCTGGTTAAAAGAACACTAACCCTAGGCCTAACTCAAACCTTAAGCCTAGGAAGGAAAATCAGCCTATGGTTCGGGATGGTCTCATGGAAATAGCAGTGGAGGCAGCCAAGTTGTGTCACTTTTGCGCTCCCCTTGGGATGCCTTTAACAGCTGCAGTGTGCCTGGAGCACAGGGCTTCCTGGTTTTAAAAGTCCTAGGCCTAAGCCTAACAGTAACCCTAGGAAGGTAAATCAGCCGGGTATTAGGGTTCTTCCTAAGGAAAAAGCTGTGAAAGCAGCCATGTTGTGGACCTTCTGCGCTCCCTTTGGGATGACTTTGGCAGATGCAGTAAGCCTGGAACTCAGGGCTTCCTGGTTAAAAAAATCCTAGCCCTAGGCTGAGCCCTAACCCTAGGCAGATAAATCAGCCTAGGTATAGGGATGGTGCCAAGGAAAAAGCTGTGAAAGCTGCCATGTTGTTGCACTTTTGTACTCCCCTTGGGATGCCTTTCACAGCTGCCGTGTGCCTGGAGCTCAGGGCTTCCTGGTTTAAAAAACCATGTCCCTAGCTGAGACTGGAGGCAGGTGATTCAGCCTAGGCTTAGCAATGTTGCCAATGAAAATGTGTGGAGGCAGCCATTTTCTGGCACTTTTGTGCTCCCCTTGGGATGCCTTTCGCAGCTGCCGTGTGCCTGGAGCTCAGAGCTTGCTGGTTTAAAAAGCTCTACACCTAGGCGTAACCCTAACCCTAACCGTAACACTGGTCATTTAAATCAGCCTGGGTTTAGGAATTATCCCACGGGAAAAAGCTGTGGAGACAGCCATGTTGTGGCACTTTTGCGCTCCCCTTTGGAAGACTTTCACAGCTGCAGGGTGCTTGGAGCACAGGGCTTCCTGGTGTAAAAAACCACAACTTTAGCCCAAACTGGAGTCTTCTAAATTAGCCTTCATTTCGGGACGTCTCCAAGGAAAAAGCTGTGCAGGCAGGCATGTTGAGGCACTTCTGCGCTCTTCTTGGGTAGTCCTTCGCAGCTGCTGTGTTCTTGGAACTCAGGGCTTACTGATTAAAAGAACAATAACTCTATACCTAACTCAAACCTTAAGCCTAGGAAGGAAAATCAGCCTATGATTCGGGATGGGCTCATGGAAATAGCAGTGGAGGCAGCCAAGTTGTGTCACTTTTGCGCTCCCCTTGGGATGCCTTTAACAGCTGCAGTGTGCCTGGAGCACAGGGCTTCCTGGTTTTAAAAGTCCTAGGCCTAAGCCTAACAGTAACCCTAGGAAGGTAAATCAGCCGGGTATTAGGGTTCTTCCTAAGGAAAAAGCTGTGAAAGCAGCCATGTTGTGGCACTTCTGCGCTCCCTTTGGGATGCCTTTGGCAGATGCAGTAAGCCTGGAACTCAGGGCTTCCTGCTTAAAAAAATCCTAGCCCTAGGCTGAGCCCTAACCCTAACTCTAGGCAGATAAATCAGCCTTGGTATAGGGATGGTGCCAAGGAAAAAGCTGTGAAAGCTGCCATGTTGTTGCACTTTTGTACTCCCCTTGGGATGCCTTTCACAGCTGCCGTGTGCCTGGAGCACAGGGCTTCCTGGTTTAAAACACCATGTCCCTAGCTGAGACTGGAGGCAGGTGATTCAGCCTAGGCTTAGCAATGGTGCCAATGAAAACGTGTGGAGGCAGCCATTTTCTGGCACTTTTGTGCTCCCCTTGGGATGCCTTTCGCAGCTGCCGTGTGCCTGGAGCTCAGAGCTTGCTGGTTTAAAAAGCTCTACACCTAGGCGTAACCCTAACCCTAACCGTAACACTGGTCATTTAAATCAGCCTGGGTTTAGGAATTATTCCAAGGGAAAAGCTGTGGAGACAGCCATGTTGTGGCACTTTTGCGCTCCCCTTGGGATGCCTTTCACAGCTGCAGTGTGCTTGGAGCACAGGGCTTCCTGGTGTAAAATACCACAACTTTAGCCCAAACTGGAGGCTTCTAAATCAGCCTTCGTTTCGGGACGTCCCCAAGGAAAAAGCTGTGGAGGCAGGCATGTTGAGGCACTTCTGCGCTCTTCTTGGGTAGTCCTTTGCAGCTGCTGTGTTCTTGGAACTCAGGGCTTTCTGTTTAAAAGAACACTAACCCTGGGCCTAACTCAAACCTTAAGCCTAGGAAGGAAAATCAGCCTATGATTCGGGATGGTCTCATGGAAATAGCAGTGGAGGCAGCCAAGTTGTGTCACTTTTGCGCTCCCCTTGGGATGCCTTTAACAGCTGCAGTGTGCCTGGAGCACAGGGCTTCCTGGTTTTAAAAGTCCTAGGCCTAAGCCTAACAGTAACCCTAGGAAGGTAAATCAGCCGGGTATTAGGGTTCTTCCTAAGGAAAAAGCTGTGAAAGCAGCCATGTTGTGGACCTTCTGCGCTCCCTTTGGGATGCCTTTGGCAGATGCAGTAAGCCTGGAACTCAGGGCTTCCTGGTTAAAAAAATCCTAGCCCTAGGCTGAGCCCTAACCCTAACCCTAGGCAGATAAATCAGCCTAGGTATAAGGATGGTGCCAAGGAAAAAGCTGTGAAAGCTGCCATGTTGTTGCACTTTTGTACTCCCCTTGGGATGCCTTTCACAGCTGCCGTGTGCCTGGAGCTCAGGGCTTCCTGGTTTAAAAAACCATGTCCCTAGCTGAGACTGGAGGCAGGTGATTCAGCCTAGGCTTAGCAATGGTGCCAATGAAAATGTGTGGAGGCAGCCATTTTCTGGCACTTTTGTGCTCCCCTTGGGATGCCTTTCACAGCTGCCGTGTGCCTGGAGCTCAGAGCTTGCTGGTTTAAAAAGCTCTACACCTAGGCGTAACCCTAACCCTAACCGTAACACTGGTCATTTAAATCAGCCTGGGTTTAGGAATTATCCCAAGGGAAAAAGCTGTGGAGACAGCCATGTTGTGGCACTTTTGCGCTCCCCTTTGGAAGACTTTCACAGCTGCAGTGTGCTTGGAGCACAGGGCTTCCTGGTTTAAAAAACCACAACTTTAGCCCAAACTGGAGGCTTCTAAATCAGCCTTCGTTTCGGGACGTCCCCAAGGAAAAAGCTGTGGAGGCAGGCATGTTGAGGCACTTCTGCGCTCTTCTTGGGTAGTCCTTCGCAGCTGCTGTGTTCTTGGAACTCAGGGCTTTCTGGTTAAAAGAACACTAACCCTAGGCCTAACTCAAACCTTAAGCCTAGGAAGGAAAATCAGCCTATGATTCGGGATGGGCTCATGGAAATAGCAGTGGAGGCACCCAAGTTGTGTCACTTTTGCGCTCCCCTTGGGATGCCTTTAACAGCTGCAGTGTGCCTGGAGCACAGGGCTTCCTGGTTTTAAAAGTCCTAGGCCTAAGCCTAACAGTAACCCTAGGAAGGTAAATCAGCCGGGTATTAGGATTCTTCCTAAGGAAAAAGCTGTGAAAGCAGCCATGTTGTGGACCTTCTGCGCTCCCATTGGGATGCCTTTGGCTGATGCAGTAAACCTGGAACTCAGGGCTTCCTGGTTAAAAAAATCCATGCCCTTAGCTGAGCCCTAACCCTAACCCTAGGCAGATAAATCAGCCTAGGTATAGGGATGGTGCCAAGGAAAAAGCTGTGAAAGCTGCCATGTTGTTGCACTTTTGTACTCCCCTTGGGATGCCTTTCACAGCTGCCGTGTGCCTGGAGCTCAGGGCTTCCTGGTTTAAAAATCCATGTCCCTAGCTGAGACTGGAGGCAGGTGATTCAGCCTAGGCTTAGCAATGGTGCCAATGAAAACGTGTGGAGGCAGCCATTTTCTGGCACTTTTGTGCTCCCCTTGGGATGCCTTTCGCAGCTGCCGTGTGCCTGGAGCTCAGAGCTTGCTGGTTTAAAAAGCTCTACACCTAGGCGTAACCCTAACCCTAACCGTAACACTGGTCATTTAAATCAGCCTGGGTTTAGGAATTATCCCACGGGAAAAGCTGTGGAGACAGCCATGTTGTGGCACTTTTGCGCTCCCCTTGGGATGCCTTTCACAGCTGCAGTGTGCTTGGAGCACAGGGCTTCCTGGTGTAAAAAACCACAACTTTAGCCCAAACTGGAGGCTTCTAAATCAGCCTTCGTTTCGGGATGTCCCCAAGGAAAAAGCTGTGGAGGCAGGCATGTTGAGGCACTTCTGCGCTCTTCTTGGGTAGTCCTTCGCAGCTGCTGTGTTCTTGGAACTCAGGGCTTTCTGGTTAAAAGAACACTAACCCTAGGCCTAACTCAAACCTTAAGCCTAGGAAGGAAAATCAGCCTATGATTCGGGATGGTCTCATGGAAATAGCAGTGGAGGCAGCCAAGTTGTGTCACTTTTGCGCTCCCCTTGGGATGCCTTTAACAGCTGCAGTGTGCCTGGAGCACAGGGCTTCCTGGTTTTAAAAGTCCTAGGCCTAAGCCTAACAGTAACCCTAGGAAGGTAAATCAGCCGGGTATTAGGGTTCTTCCTAAGGAAAAAGCTGTGAAAGCAGCCATGTTGTGGACCTTCTGCGCTCCCTTTGGGATGCCTTTGGCAGATGCAGTAAGCCTGGAACTCAGGGCTTCCTGCTTAAAAAAATCCTAGCCCTAGGCTGAGCCCTAACCCTAACCCTAGGCAGATAAATCAGCCTAGGCATAGGGATGGTGCCAAGGAAAAAGCTGTGAAAGATGCCATGTTGTTGCACTTTTGTACTCCCCTTGGGATGCCTTTCACAGCTGCCGTGTGCCTGGAGCTCCGGGCTTCCTGGTTTAAAAAACCATGTCCCTAGCTGAGACTGGAGGCAGGTGATTCAGCCTAGGCTTAGCAATGGTGCCAATGAAAACGTGTGGAGGCAGCCATTTTCTGGCACTTTTGTGCTCCCCTTTGGATGCCTTTCGCAGCTGCCGTGTGCCTGGAGCTCAGAGCTTGCTGGTTTAAAAAGCTCTACACCTAGGCGTAACCCTAACGCTAACCGTAACACTGGTCATTTAAATCAGCCTGGGTTTAGGAATTATCCCAAGGGAAAAGCTGTGGAGACAGCCATGTTGTGGCACTTTTGCGCTCCCCTTGGGATGCCTTTCACAGCTGCAGTGTGCTTGGAGCACAGGGCTTCCTGGTGTAAAAAACCACAACTTTAGCCCAAACTGGAGGCTTCTAAATCAGCCTTCGTTTCGGGACGTCCCCAAGGAAAAAGCTGTGGAGGCAGGCATGTTGAGGCACTTCTGCGCTCTTCTTGGGTAGTCCTTCGCAGCTGCTGTGTTCTTGGAACTCAGGGCTTTCTGGTTAAAAGAACACTAACCGTAGGCCTAACTCAAACCTTAAGCCTAGGAAGGAAAATCAGCCTATGATTCGGGATGGGCTCATGGAAATAGCAGTGGAGGCACCCAAGTTGTGTCACTTTTGCGCTCCCCTTGGGATGCCTTTAACAGCTGCAGTGTGCCTGGAGCACAGGGCTTCCTGGTTTTAAAAGTCCTAGGCCTAAGCCTAACAGTAACCCTAGGAAGGTAAATCAGCCGGGTATTAGGGTTCTTCCTAAGGAAAAAGCTGTGAAAGCAGCCATGTTGTGGACCTTCTGCGCTCCCTTTGGGATGCCTTTGGCAGATGCAGTAAGCCTGGAACTCAGGGCTTCCTGGTTAAAAAAAATCCTAGCCCTAGGCTGAGCCCTAACCCTAACTCTAGGCAGATAAATCAGCCTAGGTATAGGGATGGTACCAAGGAAAAAGCCGTGAAAGCTGCCATGTTGTTGCACTTTTTTACTCCCCTTGGGATGCCTTTCACAGCTGCCGTGTACTTGGAGCTCAGGGCTTCCTGGTTTAAAAATCCATGTCCCTAGCTGAGACTTGAGGCAGGTGATTCAGCTTAGGCTTAGCAATGGTGCCAATGAAAACGTGTGGAGGCAGCCATTTTCTGGCACTTTTGTGCTCCCCTTGGGATGCCTTTCGCAGCTGCCGTGTGCCTGGAGCTCAGAGCTTGCTGGTTTAAAAAGCTCTACACCTAGGCATAACCCTAACCCTAACCGTAACACTGGTCATTTAAATCAGCCTGGTTTTAGGAATTATCCCAAGGGAAAAGCTGTGAAGACAGCCATGTTGTGGCACTTTTGCGCTCCCCTTGGGATGCCTTTCACAGCTGCAGTGTGCTTGGAGCACAGGGCTTCCTGGTGTAAAATACCACAACTTTAGCCCAAACTGGAGGCTTCTAAATCAGCCTCCGTTTCGGGACGTCCCCAAGGAAAAAGCTGTGGAGGCAGGCATGTTGAGGCACTTCTGCGCTCTTCTTGGGTAGTCCTTCGCAGCTGCTGTGTTCTTGGAACTCAGGGCTTTCTGGTTAAAAGAACACTAACCCTAGGCCTAACTCAAACCTTAAGCCTAGGAAGGAAAATCAGCCTATGATTTGGGATGGTCTCATGGAAATAGCAGTGGAGGCAGCCAAGTTGTGTCACTTTTGCGCTCCCCTTGGGATGCCTTTAACAGCTGCAGTGTGCCTGGAGCACAGGGCTTCCTGGTTTTAAAAGTCCTAGGCCTAGGCCTAACAGTAACCCTAGGAAGGTAAATCAGCCGGGTATTAGGGTTCTTCCTAAGGAAAAAGCTGTGAAAGCAGCCATGTTGTGGACCTTCTGCGCTCCCTTTGGGATGCCTTTGGCAGATGCAGTAAGCCTGGAACTCAGGGCTTCCTGGTTAAAAAAATCCTAGCCCTAGGCTGAGCCCTAACCCTAACCCTAGGCAGATAAATCAGCCTAGGCATAGGGATGGTGCCAAGGTATAAGCTGTGAAAGATGCCATGTTGTTGCACTTTTGTACTCCCCTTGGGATGCCTTTCACAGCTGCCGTGTGCCTGGAGCTCAGGGCTTCCTGGTTTAAAAAACCATGTCCCTAGCTGAGACTGGAGGCAGGTGATTCAGCCTAGGCTTAGCAATGGTGCCAATGAAAACGTGTGGAGGCAGCCATTTTCTGGCACTTTTGTGCTCCCCTTGGGATGCCTTTCGCAGCTGCCGTGTGCCTGGAGCTCAGAGCTTGCTGGTTTAAAAAGCTCTACACCTAGGCGTAACCCTAACCCTAACCGTAACACTGGTCATTTAAATCAGCCTGGGTTTAGGAATTATCCCAAGGGAAAAGCTGTGGAGACAGCCATGTTGTGGCACTTTTGCGCTCCCCTTGGGATGCCTTTCACAGCTGCAGTGTGCTTGGAGCACAGGGCTTCCTGGTGTAAAATACCACAACTTTAGCCCAAATTGGAGGCTTCTAAATCAGCCTTCGTTTCGGGATGTCCCCAAGGAAAAAGCTTTGGAGGCAGGCATGTTGAGGCACTTCTGCGCTCTTCTTGGGTAGTCCTTCGCAGCTGCTGTGTTCTTGGAACTCAGGGCTTTCTGGTTAAAAGAA
Organism: Ammospiza caudacuta; assembly: GCF_027887145.1. Lineage (NCBI taxonomy): Eukaryota > Metazoa > Chordata > Aves > Passeriformes > Passerellidae > Ammospiza > Ammospiza caudacuta. The sequence goes on along the minus strand of NW_026683133.1, from coordinate 859,489 downwards.
CACTAACCGTAGGCCTAACTCAAACCTTAAGCCTAGGAAGGAAAATCAGCCTATGATTCGGGATGGTCTCATGGAAATAGCAGTGGAGGCAGCCAAGTTGTGTCACTTTTGCGCTCCCCTTGGGATGCCTTTAACAGCTGCAGTGTGCCTGGAGCACAGGGCTTCCTGGTTTTAAAAGTCCTAGGCCTAAGCCTAACAGTAACCCTAGGAAGGTAAATCAGCCGGGTTTTAGGGTTCTTCCTAAGGAAAAAGCTGTGAAAGCAGCCATGTTGTGGCACTTCTGCGCTCCCTTTGGGATGCCTTTGGCAGATGCAGTAAGCCTGGAACTCAGGGCTTCCTGGTTAAAAAAAATCCTAGCCCTAGGCTGAGCCCTAACCCTAACTCTAGGCAGATAAATCAGCCTAGGTATAGGGATGGTACCAAGGAAAAAGCCGTGAAAGCTGCCATGTTGTTGCACTTTTTTACTCCCCTTGGGATGCCTTTCACAGCTGCCGTGTACTTGGAGCTCAGGGCTTCCTGGTTTAAAAATCCATGTCCCTAGCTGAGACTGGAGGCAGGTGATTCAGCCTAGGCTTAGCAATGGTGCCAATGAAAACGTGTGGAGGCAGCCATTTTCTGGCACTTTTGTGCTCCCCTTGGGATGCCTTTCGCAGCTGCCGTGTGCCTGGAGCTCAGAGCTTGCTGGTTTAAAAAGCTCTACACCTAGGCGTAACCCTAACCCTAACCGTAACACTGGTCATTTAAATCAGCCTGGGTTTAGGAATTATCCCAAGGGAAAAGCTGTGAAGACAGCCATGTTGTGGCACTTTTGCGCTCCCCTTGGGATGCCTTTCACAGCTGCAGTGTGCTTGGAGCACATGGCTTCCTGGTGTAAAAAACCACAACTTTAGCCCAAACTGGAGGCTTCTAAATCAGCCTCCGTTTCGGGACGTCCCCAAGGAAAAAGCTGTGGAGGCAGGCATGTTGAGGCACTTCTGCGCTCTTCTTGGGTAGTCCTTCGCAGCTGCTGTGTTCTTGGAACTCAGGGCTTTCTGGTTAAAAGAACACTAACCCTAGGCCTAACTCAAACCTTAAGCCTAGGAAGGAAAATCAGCCTATGATTTGGGATGGTCTCATGGAAATAGCAGTGGAGGCACCCAAGTTGTGTCACTTTTGCGCTCCCCTTGGGATGCCTTTAACAGCTGCAGTGTGCCTGGAGCACAGGGCTTCCTGGTTTTAAAAGTCCTAGGCCTAAGCCTAACAGTAACCCTAGGAAGGTAAATCAGCCGGGTATTAGGGTTCTTCCTAAGGAAAAAGCTGTGAAAGCAGCCATGTTGTGGCACTTCTGCACTCCCTTTGGGATGCCTTTGGCAGATGCAGTAAGCCTGGAACTCAGGGCTTCCTGGTTAAAAAAATCCTAGCCCTAGGCTGAGCCCTAACCCTAACCCTAGGCAGATAAATCAGCCTAGGTATAGGGAGGGTGCCAAGGAAAAAGCTGTGAAAGCTGCCATGTTGTTGCACTTTTGTACTCCCCTTGGGATGCCTTTCACAGCTGCCGTGTGCCTGGAGCTCAGGGCTTCCTTTTTTAAAAAACCATGTCCCTAGCTGAGACTGGTGGCAGTTGATTCAGCCTAGGCTTAGCAATGGTGCCAATGAAAACGTGTGGAGGCAGCCATTTTCTGGCACTTTTGTGCTCCCCTTGGGATGCCTTTCGCAGCTGCCGTGTGTCTGGAGCTCAGAGCTTGCTGGTTTAAAAAGCTCTACACCTAGGCGTAACCCTAACCCTAACCGTAACACTGGTCATTTAAATCAGCCTGGGTTTAGGAATTATCCCAAGGGAAAAGCTGTGGAGACAGCCATGTTGTGGCACTTTTGCGCTCCCCTTGGGATGCCTTTCACAGCTGCAGTGTGCTTGGAGCACATGGCTTCCTGGTGTAAAAAACCACAACTTTAGCCCAAACTGGAGGCTTCTAAATCAGCCTTCGTTTCAGGACGTCCCCAAGGAAAACGCTGTGGAGGCAGGCATGTTGAGGCACTTCTGCGCTCTTCTTGGGTAGTCCTTCGCAGCTGCTGTGTTCTTGGAACTCAGGGCTTTCTGGTTAAAAGAACACTAACCCTAGGCCTAACTCAAACCTTAAGCCTAGGAAGGAAAATCAGCCTATGATTCGGGATGGTCTCATGGAAATAGCAGTGGAGGCAGCCAAGTTGTGTCACTTTTGCACTCCCCTTGGGATGCCTTTAACAGCTGCAGTGTGCCTGGAGCACAGGGCTTCCTGGTTTTAAAAGTCCTAGCCCTGAGCCTAACAGTAACCCTAGGTAGGTAAATCAGCCGGGTATTAGGGTTCTTCCTAAGGAAAAAGCTGTGAAAGCAGCCATGTTGTGGACCTTCTGCGCTCCCTTTGGGATGCCTTTGGCAGATGCAGTAAGCCTGGAACTCAGGGCTTCCTGCTTAAAAAAATCCTAGCCCTAGGCTGAGCCCTAACCCTAACCCTAGGCAGATAAATCAGCCTAGGTATAGGGATGGTGCCAAGGAAAAAGCTGTGAAAGCTGCCATGTTGTTGCACTTTTGTACTCCCCTTGGGATGCCTTTCACAGCTGCCGTGTGCCTGGAGCTCAGGGCTTCCTGGTTTAAAAAACCATGTCCCTAGCTGAGACAGGGGGCAGGTGATTCAGCCTAGGCTTAGCAATGGTGTCAATGAAAACGTGTGGAGGCAGCCATTTTCTGGCACTTTTGTGCTCCCCTTGGGATGCCTTTCGCAGCTGCCGTGTGCCTGGAGCCCAGAGCTTGCTGGTTTAAAAAGCTCTACACCTAGGCGTAACCGTAACCCTAACCGTAACACTGGTCATTTAAATCAGCCTGGGTTTAGGAATTATCCCAAGGGAAAAGCTGTGGAGACAGCCATGTTGTGGCACTTTTGCACTCCCCTTGGGATGCCTTTCACAGCTGCAGTGTGCTTGGAGCACAGGGCTTCCTGGTGTAAAATACCACAACTTTAGCCCAAACTGGAGGTTTCTAAATCAGCCTTCATTTCGGGACGTCCCCAAAGAAAAAGCTGTGGAGGCAGGCATGTTGAGGCACTTCTGCGCTCTTCTTGGGTAGTCCTTCGCAGCTGCTGTGTTCTTGGAACTCAGGGCTTTCTGGTTAAAAGAACACTAACCGTAGGCCTAACTCAAACCTTAAGCCTAGGAAGGAAAATCAGCCTATGATTCGGGATGGTCTCATGGAAATAGCAGTGGAGGCAGCCAAGTTGTGTCACTTTTGCGCTCCCCTTGGGATGCCTTTAACAGCTGCAGTGTGCCTGGAGCACAGGGCTTCCTGGTTTTAAAAGTCCTAGGCCTAAGCCTAACAGTAACCCTAGGAAGGTAAATCAGCCGGGTATTAGGGTTCTTCCTAAGGAAAAAGCTGTGAAAGCAGCCATGTTGTGGACCTTCTGCGCTCCCTTTGGGATGCCTTTGGCAGATGCAGTAAGCTTGGAACTCAGGGCTTCCTGGTTAAAAAAAATCCTAGCCCTAGGCTGAGCCCTAACCCTAACCCTAGGCAGATAAATCAGCCTAGGTATAGGGATGGTGCCAAGGAAAATGCCGTGAAAGCTGCCATGTTGTTGCACTTTTGTACTCCCCTTGGGATGCCTTTCACAGCTGCCGTGTGCTTGGAGCTCAGGGCTTCCTGGTTTAAAAAACCATGTCCCTAGCTGAGACTGGAGGCAGGTGATTCAGCCTAGGCTTAGCAATGGTGCCAATGAAAACGTGTGGAGGCAGCCATTTTCTGGCACTTTTGTGCTCCCCTTGGGATGCCTTTCGCAGCTGCCGTGTGCCTGGAGCTCAGAGCTTGCTGGTTTAAAAAGCTCTACACCTAGGCGTAACCCTAACCCTAACCGTAACACTGGTCATTTAAATCAGCCTGGGTTTAGGAATTATCCCAAGGGAAAAGCTGTGGAGACAGCCATGTTGTGGCACTTTTGCGCTCCCCTTGGGATGCCTTTCACAGCTGCAGTGTGCTTGGAGCACAGGGCTTCCTGCTTTAAAATACTACAACTTTAGCCCAAACTGGAGGCTTCTAAATCAGCCTTCGTTTCGGGACGTCCCCAAGGAAAAAGCTGTGGAGGCAGGCATGTTGAGGCACTTCTGCGCTCTTCTTGGGTAGTCCTTCGCAGCTGCTGTGTTCTTGGAACTCAGGGCTTTCTGGTTAAAAGAACACTAACCCTAGGCCTAACTCAAACCTTAAGCCTAGGAAGGAAAATCAGCCTATGATTCGGGATGGTCTCATGGAAATAGCAGTGGAGGCAGCCAAGTTGTGTCACTTTTGCGCTCCCCTTGGGATGCCTTTAACAGCTGCAGTGTGCCTGGAGCACAGGGCTTCCTGGTTTTAAAAGTCCTAGGCCTAAGCCTAACAGTAACCCTAGGAAGGTAAATCAGCCGGGTATTAGGGTTCTTCCTAAGGAAAAAGCTGTGAAAGCAGCCATGTTGTGGCACTTCTGCGCTCCCTTTGGGATGCCTTTGGCAGATGCAGTAAGTCTGGAACTCAGGGCTTCCTGGTTAAAAAAATCCTTGCCCTTGGCTGAGCCCTAACCCTAACCCTAGGCAGATAAATCAGCCTAGGTATAGGGATGGTGCCAAGGAAAAAGCTGTGAAAGCTGCCATGTTGTTGCACTTTTTTACTCCCCTTGGGATGCCTTTCACAGCTGCCGTGTGCCTGGAGCTCAGGGCTTCCTGGTTTAAAAAACCATGTCCCTAGCTGAGACTGGAGGCAGGTGATTCAGCCTAGGCTTAGCAATGGTGCCAATGAAAACGTGTGGAGGCAGCCATTTTCTGGCACTTTTGTGCTCCCCTTGGGATGCCTTTCGCAGCTGCCGTGTGCCTGGAGCTCAGAGCTTGCTGGTTTAAAAAGCTCTACACCTAGGCGTAACCCTAACCCTAACCGTAACACTGGTCATTTAAATCAGCCTGGGTTTAGGAATTATCCCAAGGGAAAAGCTGTGGAGACAGCCATGTTGTGGCACTTTTGCGCTCCCCTTGGGATGCCTTTCACAGCTGCAGTGTGCTTGGAGCACAGGGCTTCCTGGTGTAAAATACCACAACTTTAGCCCAAACTGGAGGCTTCTAAATCAGCCTTCGTTTCGGGACGTCCCCAAGGAAAAAGCTGTGGAGGCAGGCATGTTGAGGCACTTCTGCGCTCTTCTTGGGTAGTCCTTCGCAGCTGCTGTGTTCTTGGAACTCAGGGCTTTCTGGTTAAAAGAACACTAACCCTAGGCCTAACTCAAACCTTAAGCCTAGGAAGGAAAATCAGCCTATGATTCGGGATGGTCTCATGGAAATAGCAGTGGAGGCAGCCAAGTTGTGTCACTTTTGCGCTCCCCTTGGGATGCCTTTCACAGCTGCAGTGTGCCTGGAGCACAGGGCTTCCTGGTTTTAAAAGTCCTAGGCCTAAGCCTAACAGTAACCCTAGGAAGGTAAATCAGCCGGGTATTAGGGTTCTTCCTAAGGAAAAAGCTGTGAAAGCAGCCATGTTGTGGCACTTCTGCGCTCCCTTTGGGATGCCTTTGGCAGATGCAGTAAGTCTGGAACTCAGGGCTTCCTGGTTAAAAAAATCCTTGCCCTTGGCTGAGCCCTAACCCTAACCCTAGGCAGATAAATCAGCCTAGGTATAGGGATGGTGCCAAGGAAAAAGCTGTGAAAGCTGCCATGTTGTTGCACTTTTTTACTCCCCTTGGGATGCCTTTCACAGCTGCCGTGTGCCTGGAGCTCAGGGCTTCCTGGTTTAAAAAACCATGTCCCTAGCTGAGACTGGAGGCAGGTGATTCAGCCTAGGCTTAGCAATGGTGCCAATGAAAACGTGTGGAGGCAGCCATTTTCTGGCACTTTTGTGCTCCCCTTGGGATGCCTTTCGCAGCTGCCGTGTGCCTGGAGCTCAGAGCTTGCTGGTTTAAAAAGCTCTACACCTAGGCGTAACCCTAACCCTAACCGTAACACTGGTCATTTAAATCAGCCTGGGTTTAGGAATTATCCCAAGGGAAAAGCTGTGGAGACAGCCATGTTGTGGCACTTTTGCGCTCCCCTTGGGATGCCTTTCACAGCTGCAGTGTGCTTGGAGCACAGGGCTTCCTGGTGTAAAATACCACAACTTTAGCCCAAACTGGAGGCTTCTAAATCAGCCTTCGTTTCGGGACGTCCCCAAGGAAAAAGCTGTGGAGGCAGGCATGTTGAGGCACTTCTGCGCTCTTCTTGGGTAGTCCTTCGCAGCTGCTGTGTTCTTGGAACTCAGGGCTTTCTGGTTAAAAGAACACTAACCGTAGGCCTAACTCAAACCTTAAGCCTAGGAAGGAAAATCAGCCTATGATTCGGGATGGTCTCATGGAAATAGCAGTGGAGGCAGCCAAGTTGTGTCACTTTTGCGCTCCCCTTGGGATGCCTTTCACAGCTGCAGTGTGCCTGGAGCACAGGGCTTCCTGGTTTTAAAAGTCCTAGGCCTAAGCCTAACAGTAACCCTAGGAAGGTAAATCAGCCGGGTATTAGGGTTCTTCCTAAGGAAAAAGCTGTGAAAGCAGCCATGTTGTGGCACTTCTGCGCTCCCTTTGGGATGCCTTTGGCAGATGCAGTAAGCCTGGAACTCAGGGCTTCCTGGTTAAAAAAAATGCTAGCCCTAGGCTGAGCCCTAACCCTAACCCTAGGCAGATAAATCAGCCTAGGTATAGGGATGGTACCAAGGAAAAAGCCGTGAAAGCTGCCATGTTGTTGCACTTTTTTACTCCCCTTGGGATGCCTTTCACAGCTGCCGTGTACTTGGAGCTCAGGGCTTCCTGGTTTAAAAATCCATGTCCCTAGCTGAGACTGTAGGCAGGTGATTCAGCTTAGGCTTAGCAATGGTGCCAATGAAAACGTGTGGAGGCAGCCATTTTCTGGCACTTTTGTGCTCCCCTTGGGATGCCTTTCGCAGCTGCCGTGTGCCTGGAGCTCAGAGCTTGCTGGTTTAAAAAGCTCTACACCTAGGCGTAACCCTAACCCTAACCGTAACACTGGTCATTTAAATCAGCCTGGGTTTAGGAATTATCCCAAGGGAAAAGCTGTGGAGACAGCCATGTTGTGGCACTTTTGCGCTCCCCTTGGGATGCCTTTCACAGCTGCAGTGTGCTTGGAGCACAGGGCTTCCTGGTGTAAAATACCACAACTTTAGCCCAAACTGGAGGCTTCTAAATCAGCCTCCGTTTCGGGACGTCCCCAAGGAAAAAGCTGTGGAGGCAGGCATGTTGAGGCACTTCTGCGCTCTTCTTGGGCAGTCCTTCGCAGCTGCTGTGTTCTTGGAACTCAGGGCTTTCTGGTTAAAAGAACACTAACCCTAGGCCTAACTCAAACCTTAAGCCTAGGAAGGAAAATCAGCCTATGATTCGGGATGGTCTCATGGAAATAGCAGTGGAGGCAGCCAAGTTGTGTCACTTTTGCGCTCCCCTTGGGATGCCTTTAACAGCTGCAGTGTGCCTGGAGCACAGGGCTTCCTGGTTTTAAAAGTCCTAGCCCTGAGCCTAACAGTAACCCTAGGTAGGTAAATCACCCGGGTAATAGGGTTCTTCCTAAGGAAAAAGCTGTGAAAGCAGCCATGTTGTGGACCTTCTGCGCTCCCTTTGGGATGCCTTTGGCAGATGCAGTAAGCCTGGAACTCAGGGCTTCCTGCTTAAAAAAATCCTAGCCCTAGGCTGAGCCCTAACCCTAACCCTAGGCAGATAAATCAGCCTAGGTATAGGGATGGTGCCAAGGAAAAAGCTGTGAAAGCTGCCATGTTGTTGCACTTTTGTACTCCCCTTGGGATGCCTTTCACAGCTGCCGTGTGCCTGGAGCTCAGGGCTTCCTGGTTTAAAAAACCATGTCCCTAGCTGAGACAGGGGGCAGGTGATTCAGCCTAGGCTTAGCAATGGTGTCAATGAAAACGTGTGGAGGCAGCCATTTTCTGGCACTTTTGTGCTCCCCTTGGGATGCCTTTCGCAGCTGCCGTGTGCCTGGAGCCCAGAGCTTGATGGTTTAAAAAGCTCTACACCTAGGCGTAACCGTAACCCTAACCGTAACACTGGTCATTTAAATCAGCCTGGGTTTAGGAATTATCCCAAGGGAAAAGCTGTGGAGACAGCCATGTTGTGGCACTTTTGCACTCCCCTTGGGATGCCTTTCACAGCTGCAGTGTGCTTGGAGCACAGGGCTTCCTGGTGTAAAAAACCACAACTTTAGCCCAAACTTGAGGTTTCTAAATCAGCCTTCATTTCGGGACGTCCCCAAAGAAAAAGCTGTGGAGGCAGGCATGTTGAGGCACTTCTGCGCTCTTCTTGGGTAGTCCTTCGCAGCTGCTGTGTTCTTGGAACTCAGGGCTTTCTGGTTAAAAGAACACTAACCCTAGGCCTAACTCAAACCTTAAGCCTAGGAAGGAAAATCAGCCTATGATTCGGGATGGACTCATGGAAATAGCAGTGGAGGCAGCCAAGTTGTGTCACTTTTGCGCTCCCCTTGGGATGCCTTTAACAGCTGCAGTGTGCCTGGAGCACAGGGCTTCCTGGTTTTAAAAGTCCTAGGCCTAAGCCTAACAGTAACCCTAGGAAGGTAAATCAGCCGGGTATTAGGGTTCTTCCTAAGGAAAAAGCTGTGAAAGCAGCCATGTTGTGGACCTTCTGCGCTCCCTTTGGGATGCCTTTGGCAGATGCAGTAAGCTTGGAACTCAGGGCTTCCTGGTTAAAAAAAATCCTAGCCCTAGGCTGAGCCCTAACCCTAACCCTAGGCAGATAAATCAGCCTAGGTATAGGGATGGTGCCAAGGAAAAAGCCGTGAAAGCTGCCATGTTGTTGCACTTTTGTACTCCCCTTGGGATGCCTTTCACAGCTGCCGTGTGCTTGGAGCTCAGGGCTTCCTGGTTTAAAAAACCATGTCCCTAGCTGAGACTGGAGGCAGGTGATTCAGCCTAGGCTTAGCAATGGTGCCAATGAAAACGTGTGGAGGCAGCCATTTTCTGGCACTTTTGTGCTCCCCTTGGGATGCCTTTCGCAGCTGCCGTGTGCCTGGAGCTCAGAGCTTGCTGGTTTAAAAAGCTCTACACCTAGGCGTAACCCTAACCCTAACCGTAACACTGGTCATTTAAATCAGCCTGGGTTTAGGAATTATCCCAAGGGAAAAGCTGTGGAGACAGCCATGTTGTGGCACTTTTGCGCTCCCCTTGGGATGCCTTTCACAGCTGCAGTGTGCTTGGAGCACAGGGCTTCCTGGTGTAAAAAACCACAACTTTAGCCCAAACTGGAGGTTTCTAAATCAGCCTTCATTTCGGGACGTCCCCAAAGAAAAAGCTGTGGAGGCAGGCATGTTGAGGCACTTCTGCGCTCTTCTTGGGTAGTCCTTCGCAGCTGCTGTGTTCTTGGAACTCAGGGCTTTCTGGTTAAAAGAACACTAACCCTAGGCCTAACTCAAACCTTAAGCCTAGGAAGGAAAATCAGCCTATGATTCGGGATGGTCTCATGGAAATAGCAGTGGAGGCAGCCAAGTTGTGTCACTTTTGCGCTCCCCTTGGGATGCCTTTAACAGCTGCAGTGTGCCTGGAGCACAGGGCTTCCTGGTTTTAAAAGTCCTAGGCCTAAGCCTAACAGTAACCCTAGGAAGGTAAATCAGCCGGGTATTAGGGTTCTTCCTAAGGAAAAAGCTGTGAAAGCAGCCATGTTGTGGCACTTCTGCGCTCCCTTTGGGATGCCTTTGGCAGATGCAGTAAGTCTGGAACTCAGGGCTTCCTGGTTAAAAAAATCCTTGCCCTTGGCTGAGCCCTAACCCTAACCCTAGGCAGATAAATCAGCCTAGGTATAGGGATGGTGCCAAGGAAAAAGCTGTGAAAGCTGCCATGTTGTTGCACTTTTTTACTCCCCTTGGGATGCCTTTCACAGCTGCCGTGTGCCTGGAGCTCAGGGCTTCCTGGTTTAAAAAACCATGTCCCTAGCTGAGACTGGAGGCAGGTGATTCAGCCTAGGCTTAGCAATGGTGCCAATGAAAACGTGTGGAGGCAGCCATTTTCTGGCACTTTTGTGCTCCCCTTGGGATGCCTTTCGCAGCTGCCGTGTGCCTGGAGCTCAGAGCTTGCTGGTTTAAAAAGCTCTACACCTAGGCGTAACCCTAACCCTAACCGTAACACTGGTCATTTAAATCAGCCTGGGTTTAGGAATTATCCCAAGGGAAAAGCTGTGGAGACAGCCATGTTGTGGCACTTTTGCGCTCCCCTTGGGATGCCTTTCACAGCTGCAGTGTGCTTGGAGCACAGGGCTTCCTGGTGTAAAATACCACAACTTTAGCCCAAACTGGAGGCTTCTAAATCAGCCTTCGTTTCGGGACGTCCCCAAGGAAAAAGCTGTGGAGGCAGGCATGTTGAGGCACTTCTGCGCTCTTCTTGGGTAGTCCTTCGCAGCTGCTGTGTTCTTGGAACTCAGGGCTTTCTGGTTAAAAGAACACTAACCCTAGGCCTAACTCAAACCTTAAGCCTAGGAAGGAAAATCAGCCTATGATTCAGGATGGTCTCATGGAAATAGCAGTGGAGGCAGCCAAGTTGTGTCACTTTTGCGCTCCCCTTGGGATGCCTTTCACAGCTGCAGTGTGCCTGGAGCACAGGGCTTCCTGGTTTTAAAAGTCCTAGGCCTAAGCCTAACAGTAACCCTAGGAAGGTAAATCAGCCGGGTATTAGGGTTCTTCCTAAGGAAAAAGCTGTGAAAGCAGCCATGTTGTGGCACTTCTGCGCTCCCTTTGGGATGCCTTTGGCAGATGCAGTAAGTCTGGAACTCAGGGCTTCCTGGTTAAAAAAAATGCTAGCCCTAGGCTGAGCCCTAACCCTAACCCTAGGCAGATAAATCAGCCTAGGTATAGGGATGGTGCCAAGGAAAAAGCTGTGAAAGCTGCCATGTTGTTGCACTTTTTTACTCCCCTTGGGATGCCTTTCACAGCTGCCGTGTGCCTGGAGCTCAGGGCTTCCTGGTTTAAAAAACCATGTCCCTAGCTGAGACTGGAGGCAGGTGATTCAGCCTAGGCTTAGCAATGGTGCCAATGAAAACGTGTGGAGGCAGCCATTTTCTGGCACTTTTGTGCTCCCCTTGGGATGCCTTTCGCAGCTGCCGTGTGCCTGGAGCTCAGAGCTTGCTGGTTTAAAAAGCTCTACACCTAGGCGTAACCCTAACCCTAACCGTAACACTGGTCATTTAAATCAGCCTGGGTTTAGGAATTATCCCAAGGGAAAAGCTGTGGAGACAGCCATGTTGTGGCACTTTTGCGCTCCCCTTGGGATGCCTTTCACAGCTGCAGTGTGCTTGGAGCACAGGGCTTCCTGGTGTAAAATACCACAACTTTAGCCCAAACTGGAGGCTTCTAAATCAGCCTTCGTTTCGGGACGTCCCCAAGGAAAAAGCTGTGGAGGCAGGCATGTTGAGGCACTTCTGCGCTCTTCTTGGGTAGTCCTTCGCAGCTGCTGTGTTCTTGGAACTCAGGGCTTTCTGGTTAAAAGAACACTAACCGTAGGCCTAACTCAAACCTTAAGCCTAGGAAGGAAAATCAGCCTATGATTCGGGATGGTCTCATGGAAATAGCAGTGGAGGCAGCCAAGTTGTGTCACTTTTGCGCTCCCCTTGGGATGCCTTTCACAGCTGCAGTGTGCCTGGAGCACAGGGCTTCCTGGTTTTAAAAGTCCTAGGCCTAAGCCTAACAGTAACCCTAGGAAGGTAAATCAGCCGGGTATTAGGGTTCTTCCTAAGGAAAAAGCTGTGAAAGCAGCCATGTTGTGGCACTTCTGCGCTCCCTTTGGGATGCCTTTGGCAGATGCAGTAAGCCTGGAACTCAGGGCTTCCTGGTTAAAAAAAATGCTAGCCCTAGGCTGAGCCCTAACCCTAACCCTAGGCAGATAAATCAGCCTAGGTATAGGGATGGTACCAAGGAAAAAGCCGTGAAAGCTGCCATGTTGTTGCACTTTTTTACTCCCCTTGGGATGCCTTTCACAGCTGCCGTGTACTTGGAGCTCAGGGCTTCCTGGTTTAAAAATCCATGTCCCTAGCTGAGACTGGAGGCAGGTGATTCAGCTTAGGCTTAGCAATGGTGCCAATGAAAACGTGTGGAGGCAGCCATTTTCTGGCACTTTTGTGCTCCCCTTGGGATGCCTTTCGCAGCTGCCGTGTGCCTGGAGCTCAGAGCTTGCTGGTTTAAAAAGCTCTACACCTAGGCGTAACCCTAACACTAACCGTAACACTGGTCATTTAAATGACCTGGGTTTAGGAATTATCCCAAGGGAAAAGCTGTGTAGACAGCCATGTTGTGGCACTTTTGCGCTCCCCTTGGGATGCCTTTCACAGCTGCAGTGTGCTTGGAGCACAGGGCTTCCTGGTGTAAAATACCACAACTTTAGCCCAAACTGGAGGCTTCTAAATCAGCCTCCGTTTCGGGACGTCCCCAAGGAAAAAGCTGTGGAGGCAGGCATGTTGAGGCACTTCTGCGCTCTTCTTGGGTAGTCCTTCGCAGCTGCTGTGTTCTTGGAACTCAGGGCTTTCTGGTTAAAAGAACACTAACCCTAGGCCTAACTCAAACCTTAAGCCTAGGAAGGAAAATCAGCCTATGATTCGGGATGGTCTCATGGAAATAGCAGTGGAGGCAGCCAAGTTGTGTCACTTTTGCGCTCCCCTTGGGATGCCTTTAACAGCTGCAGTGTGCCTGGAGCACAGGGCTTCCTGGTTTTAAAAGTCCTAGCCCTGAGCCTAACAGTAACCCTAGGTAGGTAAATCAGCCGGGTAATAGGGTTCTTCCTAAGGAAAAAGCTGTGAAAGCAGCCATGTTGTGGACCTTCTGCGCTCCCTTTGGGATGCCTTTGGCAGATGCAGTAAGCCTGGAACTCAGGGCTTCCTGCTTAAAAAAATCCTAGCCCTAGGCTGAGCCCTAACCCTAACCCTAGGCAGATAAATCAGCCTAGGTATAGGGATGGTGCCAAGGAAAAAGCTGTGAAAGCTGCCATGTTGTTGCACTTTTGTACTCCCCTTGGGATGCCTTTCACAGCTGCCGTGTGCCTGGAGCTCAGGGCTTCCTGGTTTAAAAAACCATGTCCCTAGCTGAGACAGGGGGCAGGTGATTCAGCCTAGGCTTAGCAATGGTGTCAATGAAAACGTGTGGAGGCAGCCATTTTCTGGCACTTTTGTGCTCCCCTTGGGATGCCTTTCGCAGCTGCCGTGTGCCTGGAGCCCAGAGCTTGATGGTTTAAAAAGCTCTACACCTAGGCGTAACCGTAACCCTAACCGTAACACTGGTCATTTAAATCAGCCTGGGTTTAGGAATTATCCCAAGGGAAAAGCTGTGGAGACAGCCATGTTGTGGCACTTTTGCACTCCCCTTGGGATGCCTTTCACAGCTGCAGTGTGCTTGGAGCACAGGGCTTCCTGGTGTAAAAAACCACAACTTTAGCCCAAACTTGAGGTTTCTAAATCAGCCTTCATTTCGGGACGTCCCCAAAGAAAAAGCTGTGGAGGCAGGCATGTTGAGGCACTTCTGCGCTCTTCTTGGGTAGTCCTTCGCAGCTGCTGTGTTCTTGGAACTCAGGGCTTTCTGGTTAAAAGAACACTAACCCTAGGCCTAACTCAAACCTTAAGCCTAGGAAGGAAAATCAGCCTATGATTCGGGATGGTCTCATGGAAATAGCAGTGGAGGCAGCCAAGTTGTGTCACTTTTGCGCTCCCCTTGGGATGCCTTTAACAGCTGCAGTGTGCCTGGAGCACAGGGCTTCCTGGTTTTAAAAGTCCTAGGCCTAAGCCTAACAGTAACCCTAGGAAGGTAAATCAGCCGGGTATTAGGGTTCTTCCTAAGGAAAAAGCTGTGAAAGCAGCCATGTTGTGGACCTTCTGCGCTCCCTTTGGGATGCCTTTGGCAGATGCAGTAAGCTTGGAACTCAGGGCTTCCTGGTTAAAAAAAATCCTAGCCCTAGGCTGAGCCCTAACCCTAACCCTAGGCAGATAAATCAGCCTAGGTATAGGGATGGTGCCAAGGAAAAAGCCGTGAAAGCTGCCATGTTGTTGCACTTTTGTACTCCCCTTGGGATGCCTTTCACAGCTGCCGTGTGCTTGGAGCTCAGGGCTTCCTGGTTTAAAAAACCATGTCCCTAGCTGAGACTGGAGGCAGGTGATTCAGCCTAGGCTTAGCAATGGTGCCAATGAAAACGTGTGGAGGCAGCCATTTTCTGGCACTTTTGTGCTCCCCTTGGGATGCCTTTCGCAGCTGCCGTGTGCCTGGAGCTCAGAGCTTGCTGGTTTAAAAAGCTCTACACCTAGGCGTAACCCTAACCCTAACCGTAACACTGGTCATTTAAATCAGCCTGGGTTTAGGAATTATCCCAAGGGAAAAGCTGTGGAGACAGCCATGTTGTGGCACTTTTGCGCTCCCCTTGGGATGCCTTTCACAGCTGCAGTGTGCTTGGAGCACAGGGCTTCCTGGTTTACAAAACCACAACTTTAGCCCAAACTGGAGGCTTCTAAATCAGCCTTCGTTTCGGGACGTCCCCAAGGAAAAAGCTGTGGAGGCAGGCATGTTGAGGCACTTCTGCGCTCTTCTTGGGTAGTCCTTCGCAGCTGCTGTGTTCTTGGAACTCAGGGCTTTCTGGTTAAAAGAACACTAACCCTAGGCCTAACTCAAACCTTAAGCCTAGGAAGGAAAATCAGCCTATGATTCGGGATGGTCTCATGGAAATAGCAGTGGAGGCAGCCAAGTTGTGTCACTTTTGCGCTCCCCTTGGGATGCCTTTAACAGCTGCAGTGTGCCTGGAGCACAGGGCTTCCTGGTTTTAAAAGTCCTAGGCCTAAGCCTAACAGTAACCCTAGGAAGGTAAATCAGCCGGGTATTAGGGTTCTTCCTAAGGAAAAAGCTGTGAAAGCAGCCATGTTGTGGCACTTCTGCGCTCCCTTTGGGATGCCTTTGGCAGATGCAGTAAGCCTGGAACTCAGGGCTTCCTGCTTAAAAAAATCCTTGCCCTTGGCTGAGCCCTAACCCTAACCCTAGGCAGATAAATCAGCCTAGGTATAGGGATGGTGCCAAGGAAAAAGCTGTGAAAGCTGCCATGTTGTTGCACTTTTTTACTCCCCTTGGGATGCCTTTCACAGCTGCCGTGTGCCTGGAGCTCAGGGCTTCCTGGTTTAAAAAACCATGTCCCTAGCTGAGACTGGAGGCAGGTGATTCAGCCTAGGCTTAGCAATGGTGCCAATGAAAACGTGTGGAGGCAGCCATTTTCTGGCACTTTTGTGCTCCCCTTGGGATGCCTTTCGCAGCTGCCGTGTGCCTGGAGCTCAGAGCTTGCTGGTTTAAAAAGCTCTACACCTAGGCGTAACCCTAACCCTAACCGTAACACTGGTCATTTAAATCAGCCTGGGTTTAGGAATTATCCCAAGGGAAAAGCTGTGGAGACAGCCATGTTGTGGCACTTTTGCGCTCCCCTTGGGATGCCTTTCACAGCTGCAGTGTGCTTGGAGCACAGGGCTTCCTGGTGTAAAATACCACAACTTTAGCCCAAACTGGAGGCTTCTAAATCAGCCTTCGTTTCGGGACGTCCCCAAGGAAAAAGCTGTGGAGGCAGGCATGTTGAGGCACTTCTGCGCTCTTCTTGGGTAGTCCTTCGCAGCTGCTGTGTTCTTGGAACTCAGGGCTTTCTGGTTAAAAGAACACTAACCCTAGGCCTAACTCAAACCTTAAGCCTAGGAAGGAAAATCAGCCTATGATTCGGGATGGTCTCATGGAAATAGCAGTGGAGGCAGCCAAGTTGTGTCACTTTTGCGCTCCCCTTGGGATGCCTTTCACAGCTGCAGTGTGCCTGGAGCACAGGGCTTCCTGGTTTTAAAAGTCCTAGGCCTAAGCCTAACAGTAACCCTAGGAAGGTAAATCAGCCGGGTATTAGGGTTCTTCCTAAGGAAAAAGCTGTGAAAGCAGCCATGTTGTGGACCTTCTGCGCTCCCTTTGGGATGCCTTTGGCAGATGCAGTAAGCTTGGAAGTCAGGGCTTCCTGGTTAAAAAAAATCCTAGCCCTAGGCTGAGCCCTAACCCTAAACCTAGGCAGATAAATCAGCCTAGGTATAGGGATGGTGCCAAGGAAAAAGCCGTGAAAGCTGCCATGTTGTTGCACTTTTGTACTCCCCTTGGGATGCCTTTCACAGCTGCCGTGTGCTTGGAGCTCAGGGCTTCCTGGTTTAAAAAACCATGTCCCTAGCTGAGACTGGAGGCAGGTGATTCAGCCTAGGCTTAGCAATGGTGCCAATGAAAACGTGTGGAGGCAGCCATTTTCTGGCACTTTTGTGCTCCCCTTGGGATGCCTTTCGCAGCTGCCGTGTGCCTGGAGCTCAGAGCTTGCTGGTTTAAAAAGCTCTACACCTAGGCGTAACCCTAACCCTAACCGTAACACTGGTCATTTAAATCAGCCTGGGTTTAGGAATTATCCCAAGGGAAAAGCTGTGGAGACAGCCATGTTGTGGCACTTCTGCGCTCCCCTTGGGATGCCTTTCACAGCTGCAGTGTGCTTGGAGCACAGGGCTTCCTGCTTTAAAATACTACAACTTTAGCCCAAACTGGAGGCTTCTAAATCAGCCATCGTTTCGGGACGTCCCCAAGGAAAAAGCTGTGGAGGCAGGCATGTTGAGGCACTTCTGCGCTCTTCTTGGGTAGTCCTTCGCAGCTGCTGTGTTCTTGGAACTCAGGGCTTTCTGGTTAAAAGAACACTAACCCTAGGCCTAACTCAAACCTTAAGCCTAGGAAGGAAAATCAGCCTATGATTCGGGATGGTCTCATGGAAATAGCAGTGGAGGCAGCCAAGTTGTGTCACTTTTGCGCTCCCCTTGGGATGCCTTTAACAGCTGCAGTGTGCCTGGAGCACAGGGCTTCCTGGTTTTAAAAGTCCTAGGCCTAAGCCTAACAGTAACCCTAGGAAGGTAAATCAGCCGGGTATTAGGGTTCTTCCTAAGGAAAAAGCTGTGAAAGCAGCCATGTTGTGGACCTTCTGCGCTCCCTTTGGGATGCCTTTGGCAGATGCAGTAAGCCTGGAACTCAGGGCTTCCTGGTTAAAAAAATCCTTGCCCTTGGCTGAGCCCTAACCCTAACCCTAGGCAGATAAATCAGCCTAGGTATAGGGATGGTGCCAAGGAAAAAGCTGTGAAAGCTGCCATGTTGTTGCACTTTTTTACTCCCCTTGGGATGCCTTTCACAGCTGCCGTGTGCCTGGAGCTCAGGGCTTCCTGGTTTAAAAAACCATGTCCCTAGCTGAGACTGGAGGCAGGTGATTCAGCCTAGGCTTAGCAATGGTGCCAATGAAAACGTGTGGAGGCAGCCATTTTCTGGCACTTTTGTGCTCCCCTTGGGATGCCTTTCGCAGCTGCCGTGTGCCTGGAGCTCAGAGCTTGCTGGTTTAAAAAGCTCTACACCTAGGCATAACCCTAACCCTAACCGTAACACTGGTCATTTAAATCAGCCTGGGTTTAGGAATTATCCCAAGGGAAAAGCTGTGGAGACAGCCATGTTGTGGCACTTTTGCGCTCCCCTTGGGATGCCTTTCACAGCTGCAGTGTGCTTGGAGCACAGGGCTTCCTGGTGTAAAAAACCACAACTTTAGCCCAAACTGGAGGCTTCTAAATCAGCCTTCGTTTCGGGACGTCCCCAAGGAAAAAGCTGTGGAGGCAGGCATGTTGAGGCACTTCTGCGCTCTTCTTGGGTAGTCCTTCGCAGCTGCTGTGTTCTTGGAACTCAGGGCTTTCTGGTTAAAAGAACACTAACCCTAGGCCTAACTCAAACCTTAAGCCTAGGAAGGAAAATCAGCCTATGATTCGGGATGGTCTCATGGAAATAGCAGTGGAGGCAGCCAAGTTGTGTCACTTTTGCGCTCCCCTTGGGATGCCTTTAACTGCTGCAGTGTGCCTGGAGCACAGGGCTTCCTGGTTTTAAAAGTCCTAGGCCTAAGCCTAACAGTAACCCTAGGAAGGTAAATCAGCCGGGTATTAGGGTTCTTCCTAAGGCAAAAGCTGTGAAAGCAGCCATGTTGTGGACCTTCTGCACTCCCTTTGGGATGCCTTTGGCAGATGCAGTAAGCCTGGAACTCAGGGCTTCCTGCTTAAAAAAATCCTTGCCCTAGGCTGAGCCCTAACCCTAACCCTAGGCAGATAAATTAGCCTAGGTATAGGGATGGTGTCAAGGAAAAAGCTTTGAAAGCTGCCATGTTGTTGCACTTTTGTACTCCCCTTGGGATGCCTTTCACAGCTGCCGTGTGCTTGGAGCTCAGGGCTTCCTGGTTTAAAAAACCATGTCCCTAGCTGAGACTGGAGGCAGGTGATTCAGCCTAGGCTTAGCAATGGTGCCAATGAAAACGTGTGGAGGCAGTCATTTTCTGGCACTTTTGTGCTCCCCTTGGGATGCCTTTCGCAGCTGCCGTGTGCCTGGAGCTCAGAGCTTGCTGGTTTAAAAAGCTCTACACCTAGGCGTAACCCTAACCCTAACCGTAACACTGGTCATTTAAATCAGCCTGGGTTTAGGAATTATCCCAAGGGAAAAGCTGTGGAGACAGCCATGTTGTGGCACTTTTGCGCTCCCCTTGGGATGCCTTTCACAGCTGCAGTGTGCTTGGAGCACAGGGCTTCCTGGTGTAAAATACCACAACTTTAGCCCAAACTGGAGGCTTCTAAATCAGCCTTCGTTTCGGGACGTCCCCAAGGAAAAAGCTGTGGAGGCAGGCATGTTGAGGCACTTCTGCGCTCTTCTTGGGTAGTCCTTCGCAGCTGCTGTGTTCTTGGAACTCAGGGCTTTCTGGTTAAAAGAACACTAACCCTAGGCCTAACTCAAACCTTAAGCCTAGGAAGGAAAATCAGCCTATGATTCGGGATGGTCTCATGGAAATAGCAGTGGAGGCAGCCAAGTTGTGTCACTTTTGCGCTCCCCTTGGGATGCCTTTCACAGCTGCAGTGTGCCTGGAGCACAGGGCTTCCTGGTTTTAAAAGTCCTAGGCCTAAGCCTAACAGTAACCCTAGGAAGGTAAATCAGCCGGGTATTAGGGTTCTTCCTAAGGAAAAAGCTGTGAAAGCAGCCATGTTGTGGACCTTCTGCGCTCCCTTTGGGATGCCTTTGGCAGATGCAGTAAGCTTGGAAGTCAGGGCTTCCTGGTTAAAAAAAATCCTAGCCCTAGGCTGAGCCCTAACCCTAACCCTAGGCAGATAAATCAGCCTAGGTATAGGGATGGTGCCAAGGAAAAAGCCGTGAAAGCTGCCATGTTGTTGCACTTTTGTACTCCCCTTGGGATGCCTTTCACAGCTGCCGTGTGCTTGGAGCTCAGGGCTTCCTGGTTTAAAAAACCATGTCCCTAGCTGAGACTGGAGGCAGGTGATTCAGCCTAGGCTTAGCAATGGTGCCAATGAAAACGTGTGGAGGCAGCCATTTTCTGGCACTTTTGTGCTCCCCTTGGGATGCCTTTCGCAGCTGCCGTGTGCCTGGAGCTCAGAGCTTGCTGGTTTAAAAAGCTCTACACCTAGGCGTAACCCTAACCCTAACCGTAACACTGGTCATTTAAATCAGCCTGGGTTTAGGAATTATCCCAAGGGAAAAGCTGTGGAGACAGCCATGTTGTGGCACTTCTGCGCTCCCCTTGGGATGCCTTTCACAGCTGCAGTGTGCTTGGAGCACAGGGCTTCCTGCTTTAAAATACTACAACTTTAGCCCAAACTGGAGGCTTCTAAATCAGCCATCGTTTCGGGACGTCCCCAAGGAAAAAGCTGTGGAGGCAGGCATGTTGAGGCACTTCTGCGCTCTTCTTGGGTAGTCCTTCGCAGCTGCTGTGTTCTTGGAACTCAGGGCTTTCTGGTTAAAAGAACACTAACCCTAGGCCTAACTCAAACCTTAAGCCTAGGAAGGAAAATCAGCCTATGATTCGGGATGGTCTCATGGAAATAGCAGTGGAGGCAGCCAAGTTGTGTCACTTTTGCGCTCCCCTTGGGATGCCTTTAACAGCTGCAGTGTGCCTGGAGCACAGGGCTTCCTGGTTTTAAAAGTCCTAGGCCTAAGCCTAACAGTAACCCTAGGAAGGTAAATCAGCCGGGTATTAGGGTTCTTCCTAAGGAAAAAGCTGTGAAAGCAGCCATGTTGTGGACCTTCTGCGCTCCCTTTGGGATGCCTTTGGCAGATGCAGTAAGCCTGGAACTCAGGGCTTCCTGGTTAAAAAAAATCCTAGCCCTAGGCTGAGCCCTAACCCTAACTCTAGGAAGATAAATCAGCCTAGGTATAGGGATGGTACCAAGGAAAAAGCCGTGAAAGCTGCCATGTTGTTGCACTTTTGTACTCCCCTTGGGATGCCTTTCACAGCTGCCGTGTACTTGGAGCTCAGGGCTTCCTGGTTTAAAAAACCATGTCCCTAGCTGAGACTGGAGGCAGGTAATTCAGCCTAGGCTTAGCAATGGTGCCAATGAAAACGTGTGGAGGCAGCCATTTTCTGGCACTTTTGTGCTCCCCTTGGGATGCCTTTCGCAGCTGCCGTGTGCCTGGAGCTCAGAGCTTGCTGGTTTAAAAAGCTCTACACCTAGGCGTAACCCTAACCCTAACCGTAACACTGGTCATTTAAATCAGCCTGGGTTTAGGAATTATCCCAAGGGAAAAGCTGTGGAGACAGCCATGTTGTGGCACTTTTGCGCTCCCCTTGGGATGCCTTTCACAGCTGCAGTGTGCTTGGAGCACAGGGCTTCCTGGTTTAAAAAACCACAACTTTAGCCCAAACTGGAGGCTTCTAAATCAGCCTCCGTTTCGGGACGTCCCCAAGGAAAAAGCTGTGGAGGCAGGCATGTTGAGGCACTTCTGCGCTCTTCTTGGGTAGTCCTTTGCAGCTGCTGTGTTCTTGGAACTCAGGGCTTTCTGGTTAAAAGAACACTAACCCTAGGCCTAACTCAAACCTTAAGCCTAGGAAGGAAAATCAGCCTATGATTTGGGATGGTCTCATGGAAATAGCAGTGGAGGCAGCCAAGTTGTGTCACTTTTGCGCTCCCCTTGGGATGCCTTTAACAGCTGCAGTGTGCCTGGAGCACAGGGCTTCCTGGTTTTAAAAGTCCTAGGCCTAAGCCTAACAGTAACCCTAGGAAGGTAAATCAGCCGGGTATTAGGGTTCTTCCTAAGGAAAAAGCTGTGAAAGCAGCCATGTTGTGGCACTTCTGCACTCCCTTTGGGATGCCTTTGGCAGATGCAGTAAGCCTGGAACTCAGGGCTTCCTGGTTAAAAAAATCCTAGCCCTAGGCTGAGCCCTAACCCTAACCCTAGGCAGATAAATCAGCCTAGGTAGAGGGATGGTGCCAAGGAAAAAGCTGTGAAAGCTGCCATGTTGTTGCACTTTTGTACTCCCCTTGGGATGCCTTTCACAGCTGCCGTGTGCCTGGAGCTCAGGGCTTCCTGGTTTAAAAAACCATGTCCCTAGCTGAGACTGGAGGCAGGTGATTCAGCCTAGGCTTAGCAATGGTGCCAATGAAAACGTGTGGAGGCAGCCATTTTCTGGCACTTTTGTGCTCCCCTTGGGATGCCTTTCACAGCTGCCGTGTGTCTGGAGCTCAGAGCTTGCTGGTTTAAAAAGCTCTACACCTAGGCGTAACCCTAACCCTAACCGTAACACTGGTCATTTAAATCAGCCTGGGTTTAGGAATTATCCCAAGGGAAAAGCTGTGGAGACAGCCATGTTGTGGCACTTTTGCGCTCCCCTTGGGATGCCTTTCACAGCTGCAGTGTGCTTGGAGCACAGGGCTTCCTGGTGTAAAAAACCACAACTTTAGCCCAAACTGGAGGCTTCTAAATCAGCCTTCGTTTCGGGACGTCCCCAAGGAAAAAGCTGTGGAGGCAGGCATGTTGAGGCACTTCTGCGCTCTTCTTGGGTAGTCCTTCGCAGCTGCTGTGTTCTTGGAACTCAGGGCTTTCTGGTTAAAAGAACACTAACCCTAGGCCTAACTCAAACCTTAAGCCTAGGAAGGAAAATCAGCCTATGATTCGGGATGGTCTCATGGAAATAGCAGTGGAGGCAGCCAAGTTGTGTCACTTTTGCGCTCCCCTTGGGATGCCTTTAACAGCTGCAGTGTGCCTGGAGCACAGGGCTTCCTGGTTTTAAAAGTCCTAGGCCTAAGCCTAACAGTAACCCTAGGAAGGTAAATCAGCCGGGTATTAGGGTTCTTCCTAAGGAAAAAGCTGTGAAAGCAGCCATGTTGTGGCACTTCTGCGCTCCCTTTGGGATGCCTTTGGCAGATGCAGTAAGCCTGGAACTCAGGGCTTCCTGGTTAAAAAAAATCCTAGCCCTAGGCTGAGCCCTAACCCTAACCCTAGGCAGATAAATCAGCCTAGGTATAGGGATGGTGCCAAGGAAAAAGCTGTGAAAGCTGCCATGTTGTTGCACTTTTGTACTCCCCTTGGGATGCCTTTCACAGCTGCTGTGTGCCTGGAGCTCAGGGCTTCCTGGTTTAAAAAACCATGTCCCTAGCTGAGACTGGAGGCAGGTGATTCAGCCTAGGCTTAGCAATGGTGCCAATGAAAACGTGTGGAGGCAGCCATTTTCTGGAACTTTTGTGCTCCCCTTGGGATGCCTTCCGCTGCTGCCGTGTGCCTGGAGCTCAGAGCTTGCTGGTTTAAAAAGCTCTACACCTAGGCATAACCCTAACCCTAACCGTAACACTGGTCATTTAAATCAGCCTGGGTTTAGGAATTATTCCAAGGGAAAAGCTGTGGAGACAGCCATGTTGTGGCATTGTTGCGCTCCCCTTGGGATGCCTTTCACAGCTGCAGTGTGCTTGGAGCACAGGGCTTCCTGCTGTAAAAAACCACAACTTTAGCCCAAACTGGAGGCTTCTAAATCAACCTTCATTTCGGGACGTCCCCAAGGAAAAAGCTGTGGAGGCAGGCATGTTGAGGCACTTCTGCGCTCTTCTTGGGTAGTCCTTCGCAGCTGCTGTGTTCTTGGAACTCAGGGCTTTCTGGTTAAAAGAACACTAACCCTAGGCCTAACTCAAACCTTAAGCCTAGGAAGGAAAATCAGCCTATGATTCGGGATGGTCTCATGGAAATAGCAGTGGAGGCAGCCAAGTTGTGTCACTTTTGCGCTCCCCTTGGGATGCCTTTAACAGCTGCAGTGTGCCTGGAGCACAGGGCTTCCTGGTTTTAAAAGTCCTAGGCCTAAGCCTAACAGTAACCCTAGGAAGGTAAATCAGCCGGGTATTAGGGTTCTTCCTAAGGAAAAAGCTGTGAAAGCAGCCATGTTGTGGCACTTCTGCGCTCCCTTTGGGATGCCTTTGGCAGATGCAGTAAGCCTGGAACTCAGGGCTTCCTGGTTAAAAAAATCCTTGCCCTTGGCTGAGCCCTAAGCCTAACCCTAGGCAGATAAATCAGCCTAGGTATAGGGATGGTGCCAAGGAAAAAGCTGTGAAAGCTGCCATGTTGTTGCACTTTTGTACTCCCCTTGGGATGCCTTTCACAGCTGCCGTGTGCCTGGAGCTCAGGGCTTCCTGGTTTAAAAAACCATGTCCCTAGCTGAGACTGGAGGCAGGTGATTCAGCCTAGGCTTAGCAATGGTGCCAATGAAAACGTGTGGAGGCAGCCATTTTCTGGAACTTTTGTGCTCCCCTTGGGATGCCTTTCGCAGCTGCCGTGTGCCTGGAGCTCAGAGCTTGCTGGTTTAAAAAGCTCTACACCTAGGCATAACCCTAACACTAACCGTATCACTGGTCATTTAAATCAGCCTGGGTTTAGGAATTATCCCAAGGGAAAAGCTGTGGAGACAGCCATGTTGTGGCATTTTTGCGCTCCCCTTGGGATGCCTTTCACAGCTGCAGTGTGCTTGGAGCACAGGGCTTCCTGGTTTAAAAAACCACAACTTTAGCCCAAACTGGAGGCTTCTAAATCAGCCTTCGTTTCGGGACGTCCCCAAGGAAAAAGCTGTGGAGGCAGGCATGTTGAGGCACTTCTGCGCTCTTCTTGGGTAGTCCTTTGCAGCTGCTGTGTTCTTGGAACTCAGGGCTTTCTGGTTAAAAGAACACTAACCCTAGGCCTAACTCAAACCTTAAGCCTAGGAAGGAAAATCAGCCTATGATTCGGGATGGTCTCATGGAAATAGCAGTGGAGGCAGCCAAGTTGTGTCACTTTTGCGCTCCCCTTGGGATGCCTTTAACAGCTGCAGTGTGCCTGGAGCACAGGGCTTCCTGGTTTTAAAAGTCCTAGGCCTAAGCCTAACAGTAACCCTAGGAAGGTAAATCAGCCGGGTATTAGGGTTCTTCCTAAGGAAAAAGCTGTGAAAGCAGCCATGTTGTGGACCTTCTGCGCTCCCTTTGGGATGCCTTTGGCAGATGCAGTAAGCCTGGAACTCAGGGCTTCCTGCTTAAAAATTCCTTGCCCTTGGCTGAGCCCTAACCCTAACCCTAGGCAGATAAATCAGCCTAGGTATAGGGATGGTGCCAAGGAAAAAGCTGTGAAAGCTGCCATGTTGTTGCACTTTTGTACTCCCCTTGGGATGCCTTTCACAGCTGCCGTGTGCCTGGAGCTCAGGGCTTCCTGGTTTAAAAAACCATGTCCCTAGCTGAGACTGGAGGCAGGTGATTCAGCCTAGGCTTAGCAATGGTGCCAATGAAAACGTGTGGAGGCAGCCATTTTCTGGCACTTTTGTGCTCCCCTTGGGATGCCTTTCGCAGCTGCCGTGTGCCTGGAGCTCAGAGCTTGCTGGTTTAAAAAGCTCTACACCTAGGCATAACCCTAACACTAACCGTAACACTGGTCATTTAAATCAGCCTGGGTTTAGGAATTATCCCAAGGGAAAAGCTGTGGAGACAGCCATGTTGTGGCATTTTTGCGCTCCCCTTGGGATGCCTTTCACAGCTGCAGTGTGCTTGGAGCACAGGGCTTCCTGGTGTAAAAAACCACAACTTTAGCCCAAACTGGAGGCTTCTAAATCAGCCTTCGTTTCGGGACGTCCCCAAGGAAAAAGCTGTGGAGGCAGGCATGTTGAGGCACTTCTGCGCTCTTCTTGGGTAGTCCTTCGCAGCTGCTGTGTTCTTGGAACTCAGGGCTTTCTGGTTAAAAGAACACTAACCCTAGGCCTAACTCAAACCTTAAGCCTAGGAAGGAAAATCAGCCTATGATTCGGGATGGTCTCATGGAAATAGCAGTGGAGGCAGCCAAGTTGTGTCACTTTTGCGCTCCCCTTGGGATGCCTTTAACAGCTGCAGTGTGCCTGGAGCACAGGGCTTCCTGGTTTTAAAAGTCCTAGGCCTAAGCCTAACAGTAACCCTAGGAAGGTAAATCAGCCGGGTATTAGGGTTCTTCCTAAGGAAAAAGCTGTGAAAGCAGCCATGTTGTGGACCTTCACCGCTCCCTTTGGGATGCCTTTGGCAGATGCAGTAAGCCTGGAACTCAGGGCTTCCTGCTTAAAAAAAATCCTAGCCCTAGGCTGAGCCCTAACCCTAACCCTAGGCAGATAAATCAGCCTAGGTATAGGGATGGTGCCAAGGAAAAAGCTGTGAAAGCTGCCATGTTGTTGCACTTTTGTACTCCCCTTGGGATGCCTTTCACAGCTGCCGTGTGCCTGGAGCTCAGGGCTTCCTGGTTTAAAAAACCATGTCCCTAGCTGAGACTGGAGGCAGGTGATTCAGCCTAGGCTTAGCAATGGTGCCAATGAAAACGTGTGGAGGCAGCCATTTTCTGGAACTTTTGTGCTCCCCTTGGGATGCCTTTCGCAGCTGCCGTGTGCCTGGAGCTCAGAGCTTGCTGGTTTAAAAAGCTCTACACCTAGGCATAACCCTAACCCTAACCGTAACACTGGTCATTTAAATCAGCCTGGGTTTAGGAATTATCCCAAGGGAAAAGCTGTGGAGACAGCCATGTTGTGGCATTTTTGCGCTCCCCTTGGGATGCCTTTCACAGCTGCAGTGTGCTTGGAGCACAGGGCTTCCTGGTGTAAAAAACCACAACTTTAGCCCAAACTGGAGGCTTCTAAATCAGCCTTCGTTTCGGGACGTCCCCAAGGAAAAAGCTGTGGAGGCAGGCATGTTGAGGCACTTCTGCGCTCTTCTTGGGTAGTCCTTCGCAGCTGCTGTGTTCTTGGAACTCAGGGCTTTCTGGTTAAAAGAACACTAACCCTAGGCCTAACTCAAACCTTAAGCCTAGGAAGGAAAATCAGCCTATGATTCGGGATGGTCTCATGGAAATAGCAGTGGAGGCAGCCAAGTTGGGTCACTTTTGTGCTCCCCTTGGGATGCCTTTAACAGCTGCAGTGTGCCTGGAGCACAGGGCTTCCGGGTTTTAAAAGTCCTAGGCCTAAGCCTAACAGTAACCCTAGGAAGGTAAATCAGCTGCTATTAGGGTTCTTCCTAAGGAAAAAGCTGTGAAAGCAGCCATGTTGTGGACCTTCTGCGCTCCCTTTGGGATGCCTTTGGCAGATGCAGTAAGCCTGGAACTCAGGGCTTCCTGGTTAAAAAAAATCCAAGCCCTAGGCTGAATCCTAACCCTAACCCTAGGCAGATAAATCAGCCTAGGTATAGGGATGGTGCCAAGGAAAAAGCTGTGAAAGGTACCATGTTGTTGCACTATTTTACTCCCCTTGGGATGCCTTTCACAGCTGCCGTGTGCCTGGAGCACAGGGCTTCCTGGTTTAAAAAACCATGTCCCTAGCTGAGACAGGGGACAGGTGATTCAGCCTAGGCTTAGCAATGGTGCCAATGAAAACGTGTGGAGGCAGCCATTTTCTGGCACTTTTGTACTCCCCTTGGGATGCCTTTCACAGCTGCCGTGTGCCTGGAGCCCAGAGCTTGATGGTTTAAAAAGCTCTACACCTAGGCGTAACCCTAACCCTAACCGTAACACTGGTCATTTAAGTCAGCCTGGGTTTAGGAATTATCCCAAGGGAAAAGCTGTGGAGACAGCCATGTTGTGGCACTTTTTTGCTCCCCTTGGGATACCTTTCACAGCTGCAGTGTGCTTGGAGCACAGGGCTTCCTGGTGTAAAAAACCACAACTTTAGCCCAAACTGGAGGCTTCTAATCAGCCTTCGTTTCGGGACGTCCCCAAGGAAAAAGCTGTGGAGGCAGGCATGTTGAGGCACTTCTGCGCTCTTCTTGGGTAGTCCTTCGCAGCTGCTGTGTTCTTGGAACTCAGGGCTTTCTGGTTAAAAGAACACTAACCCTAGGCCTAACTCAAACCTTAAGCCTAGGAAGGAAAATCAGCCTATGATTCGGGATGGTCTCATGGAAATAGCAGTGGAGGCAGCCAAGTTGTGTCACTTTTGCGCTCCCCTTGGGATGCCTTTAACAGCTGCAGTGTGCCTGGAGCACAGGGCTTCCTGGTTTTAAAAGTCCTAGGCCTAAGCCTAACAGTAACCCTAGGAAGGTAAATCAGCCGGGTATTAGGGTTCTTCCTAAGGAAAAAGCTGTGAAAGCAGCCATGTTGTGGCACTTCTGCGCTCCCTTTGGGATGCCTTTGGCAGATGCAGTAAGCCTGGAACTCAGGGCTTCCTGCTTAAAAAAATCCTTGCCCTTGGCTGAGCCCTAACCCTAACCCTAGGCAGATAAATCAGCCTAGGTATAGGGATGGTGCCAAGGAAAAAGCTGTGAAAGCTGCCATGTTGTTGCACTTTTGTACTCCCCTTGGGATGCCTTTCACAGCTGCCGTGTGCCTGGAGCTCAGGGCTTCCTGGTTTAAAAAACCATGTCCCTAGCTGAGACTGGAGGCAGGTGATTCAGCCTAGGCTTAGCAATGGTGCCCATGAAAACGTGTGGAGGCAGCCATTTTCTGGAACTTTTGTGCTCCCCTTGGGATGCCTTTCGCAGCTGCCGTGTGCCTGGAGCTCAGAGCTTGCTGGTTTAAAAAGCTCTACACCTAGGCATAACCCTAACCCTAACCGTAACACTGGTCATTTAAATCAGCCTGGGTTTAGGAATTATCCCAAGGGAAAAGCTGTGGAGACAGCCATGTTGTGGCATTTTTGCGCTCCCCTTGGGATGCCTTTCACAGCTGCAGTGTGCTTGGAGCACAGGGCTTCCTGCTTTAAAATACCACAACTTTAGCCCAAACTGGAGGCTTCTAAATCAGCCTTCGTTTCGGGACGTCCCCAAGGAAAAAGCTGTGGAGGCAGGCATGTTGAGGCACTTCTGCGCTCTTCTTGGGTAGTCCTTTGCAGCTGCTGTGTTCTTGGAACTCAGGGCTTTCTGGTTAAAAGAACACTAACCCTAGGCCTAACTCAAACATTAAGCCTAGGAAGGAAAATCAGCCTATGATTCAGGATGGTCTCATGGAAATAGCAGTGGAGGCAGCCAAGTTGTGTCACTTTTGCGCTCCCCTTGGGATGCCTTTAACAGCTGCAGTGTGCCTGGAGCACAGGGCTTCCTGGTTTTAAAAGTCCTAAGCCTAAGCCTAACAGTAACCCTAGGAAGGTAAATCAGCCGGGTATTAGGGTTCTTCCTAAGGAAAAAGCTGTGAAAGCAGCCATGTTGTGGCACTTCTGCGCTCCCTTTGGGATGCCTTTGGCAGATGCAGTAAGCCTGGAACTCAGGGCTTCCTGGTTAAAAAAAATCCTAGCCCTAGGCTGAGCCCTAACCCTAACCCTAGGCAGATAAATCAGCCTAGGTATAGGGATGGTGCCAAGGAAAAAGCTGTGAAAGCTGCCATGTTGTTGCACTTTTGTACTCCCCTTGGGATGCCTTTCACAGCTGCCGTGTGCCTGGAGCTCAGGGCTTCCTGGTTTAAAAAACCATGTCCCTAGCTGAGACTGGAGGCAGGTGATTCAGCCTAGGCTTAGCAATGGTGCCAATGAAAACGTGTGGAGGCAGCCATTTTCTGGAACTTTTGTGCTCCCCTTGGGATGCCTTCCGCTGCTGCCGTGTGCCTGGAGCTCAGAGCTTCCTGGTTTAAAAAGCTCTACACCTAGGCGTAACCCTAACCCTAACCGTAACACTGGTCATTTAAATCAGCCTGGGTTTAGGAATTATCCCAAGGGAAAAGCTGTGGAGACAGCCATGTTGTGGCATTTTTGCGCTCCCCTTGGGATGCCTTTCACAGCTGCAGTGTGCTTGGAGCACAGGGCTTCCCGGTGTTAAAAACCACAACTTTAGCCCAAACTGGAGGCTTCTAAATCAGCCTTCGTTTCGGGACGTCCCCAAGGAAAAAGCTGTGGAGGCAGGCATGTTGAGGCACTTCTGCGCTCTTCTTGGGTAGTCCTTCGCAGCTGCTGTGTTCTTGGAACTCAGGGCTTTCTGGTTAAAAGAACACTAACCCTAGGCCTAACTCAAACCTTAAGCCTAGGAAGGAAAATCAGCCTATGATTCGGGATGGTCTCATGGAAATAGCAGTGGAGGCACCCAAGTTGTGTCACTTTTGCGCTCCTCTTGGGATGCCTTTAACAGCTGCAGTGTGCCTGGAGCACAGGGCTTCCTGGTTTTAAAAGTCCTAGGCCTAAGCCTAACAGTAACCCTAGGAAGGTAAATCAGCCGGGTATTAGGGTTCTTCCTAAGGAAAAAGCTGTGAAAGCAGCCATGTTGTGGCACTTCTGCGCTCCCTTTGGGATGCCTTTGGCAGATGCAGTAAGCCTGGAACTCAGGGCTTCCTGCTTAAAAAAATCCTAGCCCTAGGCTGACCCCTAACCCTAACCCTAGGCAGATAAATCAGCCTAGGTATAGGGATGGTGCCAAGGAAAAAGCTGTGAAAGCTGCCATGTTGTTGCACTTTTGTACTCCCCTTGGGATGCCTTTCACAGCTGCCGTGTGCCTGGAGCTCAGGGCTTCCTGGTTTAAAAATCCATGTCCCTAGCTGAGACTGGAGGCAGGTGATTCAGCCTAGGCTTAGCAATGGTGCCAATGAAAACGTGTGGAGGCAGCCATTTTCTGGCACTTTTGTGCTCCCCTTGGGATGCCTTTCGCAGCTGCCGTGTGCCTGGAGCTCAGAGCTTGCTGGTTTAAAAAGCTCTACACCTAGGCGTAACCCTAACCCTAACCGTAACACAGGTCATTTAAATCAGCCTGGGTTTAGGAATTATCCCAAGGGAAAAGCTGTGGACACAGCCATGTTGTGGCATTTTTGCGCTCCCCTTGGGATGCCTTTCACAGCTGCAGTGTGCTTGGAGCACAGGGCTTCCTGGTGTTAAAAACCACAACTTTAGCCCAAACTGGAGGCTTCTAAATCAGCCTCCGTTTCGGGACGTCCCCAAGGAAAAAGCTGTGGAGGCAGGCATGTTGAGGCACTTCTGCGCTCTTCTTGGGTAGTCCTTCGCAGCTGCTGTGTTCTTGGAACTCAGGGCTTTCTGGTTAAAAGAACACTAACCCTAGGCCTAACTCAAACCTTAAGCCTAGGAAGGAAAATCAGCCTATGATTCGGGATGGTCTCATGGAAATAGCAGTGGAGGCAGCCAAGTTGTGTCACTATTGCGCTCCCCTTGGGATGCCTTTCACAGCTGCAGTGTGCCTGGAGCACAGGGCTTCCTGGTTTTAAAAGTCCTAAGCCTAAGCCTAACAGTAACCCTAGGAAGGTAAATCAGCCGGGTATTAGGGTTCTTCCTAAGGAAAAAGCTGTGAAAGCAGCCATGTTGTGGCACTTCACCGCTCCCTTTGGGATGCCTTTGGCAGATGCAGTAAGCCAGGAACTCAGGGCTTCCTGGTTAAAAAAATCCTAGCCCTAGGCTGAGCCCTAACCCTAACCCTAGGCAGATAAATCAGCCTAGGTATAGGGATGGTGCCAAGGAAAAAGCTGTGAAAGCTGCCATGTTGTTGCACTTTTGTACTCCCCTTGGGATGCCTTTCACAGCTGCCGTGTGCCTGGAGCTCAGGGCTTCCTGGTTTAAAAAACCATGTCCCTAGCTGAGACTGGAGGCAGGTGATTCAGCCTAGGCTTAGCAATGGTGCCAATGAAAACGTGTGGAGGCAGCCATTTTCTGGCACTTTTGTGCTCCCCTTGGGATGCCTTTCACAGCTGCCGTGTGCCTGGAGCTCAGAGCTTGCTGGTTTAAAAAGCTCTACACCTAGGCGTAACCCTAACCCTAACCGTAACACTGGTCATTTAAATCAGCCTGGGTTTAGGAATTATCCCAAGGGAAAAGCTGTGGAGACAGCCATGTTGTGGCACTTATACGCTCCCCTTGGGATGCCTTTCACAGCTGCAGTGTGCTTGGAGCACAGGGCTTCCTGGTGTAAAAAACCACAACTTTAGCCCAAACTGGAGGCTTCTAAATCAGCCTTCGTTTCGGGACGTCCCCAAGGAAAAAGCTGTGGAGGCAGGCATGTTGAGGCACTTCTGCGCTCTTCTTGGGTAGTCCTTCGCAGCTGCTGTGTTCTTGGAACTCAGGGCTTTCTGGTTAAAAGAACACTAACCCTAGGCCTAACTCAAACCTTAAGCCTAGGAAGGAAAATCAGCCTATGATTCGGGATGGTCTCATGGAAATAGCAGTGGAGGCAGCCAAGTTGTGTCACTTTTGTGCTCCCCTTGGGATGCCTTTAACAGCTGCAGTGTGCCTGGAGCACAGGGCTTCCGGGTTTTAAAAGTCCTAGGCCTAAGCCTAACAGTAACCCTAGGAAGGTAAATCAGCCGGGTATTAGGGTTCTTCCTAAGGAAAAAGCTGTGAAAGCAGCCATGTTGTGGACCTTCTGCGCTCCCTTTGGGATGCCTTTGGCAGATGCAGTAAGCCTGGAACTCAGGGCTTCCTGGTTAAAAAAATCCTTGCCCTTGGCTGAGCCCTAACCCTAACCCTAGGCAGATAAATCAGCCTAGGTATAGGGATGGTGCCAAGGAAAAAGCTGTGAAAGCTGCCATGTTGTTGCACTTTTGTACTCCCCTTGGGATGCCTTTCACAGCTGCCGTGTGCCTGGAGCTCAGGGCTTCCTGGTTTAAAAAACCATGTCCCTAGGTGAGACTGGTGGCAGGTGATTCAGCCTAGGCTTAGCAATGGTGCCAATGAAAACGTGTGGAGGCAGCCATTTTCTGGCACTTTTGTGCTCCCCTTGGGATGCCTTTCGCTGCTGCCGTGTGCCTGGAGCTCAGAGCTTGCTGGTTTAAAAAGCTCTACACCTAGGCGTAACCCTAACCCTAACCGTAACACTGGTCATTTAAATCAGCCTGGGTTTAGGAATTATCTCAAGGGAAAAGCTGTGGAGACAGCCATGTTGTGGCATTTTTGCGCTCCCCTTGGGATGCCTTTCACAGCTGCAGTGTGCTTGGAGCACAGGGCTTCCTGCTTTAAAAAACCACAACTTTAGCCCAAACTGGAGGCTTCTAAATCAGCCTTCGTTTCGGGACGTCCCCAAGGAAAAAGCTGTGGAGGCAGGCATGTTGAGGCACTTCTGCGCTCTTCTTGGGTAGTCCTTCGCAGCTGCTGTGTTCTTGGAACTCAGGGCTTTCTGGTTAAAAGAACACTAACCCTAGGCCTAACTCAAACCTTAAGCCTAGGAAGGAAAATCAGCCTATGATTCGGGATGGGCTCATGGAAATAGCAGTGGAGGCACCCAAGTTGTGTCACTTTTGCGCTCCTCTTGGGATGCCTTTAACAGCTGCAGTGTGCCTGGAGCACAGGGCTTCCTGGTTTTAAAAGTCCTAGGCCTAAGCCTAACAGTAACCCTAGGAAGGTAAATCAGCCGGGTATTAGGGTTCTTCCTAAGGAAAAAGCTGTGAAAGCAGCCATGTTGTGGACCTTCTGCGCTCCCTTTGGGATGCATTTGGCAGATGCAGTAAGCCTGGAACTCAGGGCTTCCTGGTTAAAAAAATCCTAGCCCTAGGCTGAGCCCTAACCCTAACCCTAGGCAGATAAATCAGCCTAGGTATAGGGATGGTGCCAAGGAAAAAGCTGTGAAAGCTGCCATGTTGTTGCACTTTTGTACTCCCCTTGGGATGCCTTTCACAGCTGCCGTGTGCCTGGAGCTCAGGGCTTCCTGGTTTAAAAAGCCATGTCCCTAGGTGAGACTGGAGGCAGGTGATTCAGCCTAGGCTTAGCAATGGTGCCAATGAAAACGTGTGGAGGCAGCCATTTTCTGGCACTTTTGTGCTCCCCTTGGGATGCCTTTCGCAGCTGCCGTGTGCCTGGAGCTCAGAGCTTGCTGGTTTAAAAAGCTCTACACCTAGGCGTAACCCTAACCCTAACCGTAACACTGGTCATTTAAATCAGCCTGGGTTTAGGAATTATCCCAAGGGAAAAGCTGTGGAGACAGCCATGTTGTGGCACTTTTGCGCTCCCCTTGGGATGCCTTTCACAGCTGCAGTGTGCTTGGAGCACAGGGCTTCCTGGTGTAAAAAACCACAACTTTAGCCCAAACTGGAGGCTTCTAAATCAGCCTTCGTTTCGGGACGTCCCCAAGGAAAAAGCTGTGGAGGCAGGCATGTTGAGGCACTTCTGCGCTCTTCTTGGGTAGTCCTTCGCAGCTGCTGTGTTCTTGGAACTCAGGGCTTTCTGGTTAAAAGAACACTAACCCTAGGCCTAACTCAAACCTTAAGCCTAGGAAGGAAAATCAGCCTATGATTCGGGATGGTCTCATGGAAATAGCAGTGGAGGCAGCCAAGTTGTGTCACTTTTGCGCTCCCCTTGGGATGCCTTTAACAGCTGCAGTGTGCCTAGAGAACAGGGCTTCCTGGTTTTAAAAGTCCTAGGCCTAAGCCTAACAGTAACCCTAGGAAGGTAAATCAGCCGGGTATTAGGGTTCTTCCTAAGGAAAAAGCTGTGAAAGCAGCCATGTTGTGGCACTTCTGCGCTCCCTTTGGGATGCCTTTGGCAGATGCAGTAAGCCTGGAACTCAGGGCTTCCTGCTTAAAAAAATCCTAGCCCTAGGCTGAGCCCTAACCTTAACCCTAGGCAGATAATTTAGGCTTGGTATAGGGATGGTGCCAAGGAAAAAGCTGAGAAAGCTGCCATGTTGTTGCACTTTTGTACTCCCCTTGGGATGCCTTTCACAGCTGTCGTGTACTTGGAGCTCAGGGCTTCCTAGTTTAAAAAACCATGTCCCTAGCTGAGACTGGAGGCAGGTAATTCAGTCTAGGCATATCAATGGTGCCAATGAAAACGTGTGGAGGCAGCCATTTTCTGGCACTTTTGTACTCCCCTTGGGATGCCTTTCACAGCTGTCGTGTGTTTGGAGCTCAGGGCTTCCTGGTTTAAAAATCCATGTCCCTAGCTGAGACTGGAGGCAGGTAATTCAGCCTGGGCTAATCAATGGTGCCAATGAAAACGTGTGGAGGCAGCCATTTTCTGGCACTTTTGTGCTCCCCTTGGGATGCCTTTCGCAGCTGCCGTGTGCCTGGAGCTCAGAGCTTGCTGGTTTAAAAAGCTCTACACCTAGGCGTAACCCTAACCCTAACCGTAACACTGGTCATTTAAATCAGCCTGGGTTTAGGAATTATCCCAAGGGAAAAGCTGTGGAGACAGCCATGTTGTGGCACTTTTGCGCTCCCCTTGGGATGCCTTTAACAGCTGCAGTGTGCTTGGAGCACAGGGCTTCCTGCTTTAAAAAACCACAACTTTAGCCCAAACTGGAGGCTTCTAAATCAGCCTTCGTTTCGGGACGTCCCCAAGGAAAAAGCTGTGGAGGCAGGCATGTTGAGGCACTTCTGCGCTCTTCTTGGGTAGTCCTTCGCAGCTGCTGTGTTCTTGGAACTCAGGGCTTTCTGGTTAAAAGAACACTAACCCTAGGCCTAACTCAAACCTTAAGCCTAGGAAGGAAAATCAGCCTATGATTCGGGATGGTCTCATGGAAATAGCAGTGGAGGCAGCCAAGTTGTGTCACTTTTGCGCTCCCCTTGGGATGCCTTTAACAGCTGCAGTGTGCCTGGAGCACAGGGCTTCCTGGTTTTAAAAGTCCTAGGCCTAAGCCTAACATTAACCCTAGGAAGGTAAATCAGCCGGGTATTAGGGTTCTTCCTAAGGAAAAAGCTGTGAAAGCAGCCATGTTGTGGACCTTCTGCGCTCCCTTTGGGATGCCTTTGGCAGATGCAGTAAGCCTGGAACCCAGGGCTTTCTGGTTAAAAAAATCCTTGCCGTGGCTGAGCCCTAACCCTAACCCTAGGCAGATAAATTAGCCTAGGTATAGGGATGGTGCCAAGGAAAAAGCTGTGAAAGCTGCCATGTTGTTGTACTTTTGTACTCCCTTTGGGATGCCTTTCACAGCTGCCAAGTGCTTGGAGCTCAGGGCTTCCTGGTGTAAAAAACCATGTCCCTAGCTGAGACTGGAGGCAGGTAATTCAGCCTAGGCCTAGCAATGGTGCCAATGAAAACGTGTGGAGGCAGCCATTTTCTGGCACTTTTGTGCTCCCCTTGGGATGCCTTTCGCAGCTGCCGTGTGCCTGGAGCTCAGAGCTTGCTGGTTTAAAAAGCTCTACCCCTAGGCGTAACCCTAACCCTAACTGTAACACTGGTCATTTAAATCAGCCTGGGTTTAGGAATTATCCCAAGGGAAAAGCTGTGGAGACAGCCATGTTGTGGCACTTTTGCGCTCCCCTTGGGATGCCTTTCACAGCTGCAGTGTGCTTGGAGCACAGGGCTTCCTGGTGTAAAAAACCACAACTTTAGCCCAAACTGGAGGCTTCTAAATCAGCCTTCGTTTCGGGACGTCCCCAAGGAAAAAGCTGTGGAGGCAGGCATGTTGAGGCACTTCTGCGCTCTTCTTGGGTAGTCCTTTGCAGCTGCTGTGTTCTTGGAACTCAGGGCTTTCTGGTTAAAAGAACACTAACCCTAGGCCTAACTCAAACCTTAAGCCTAGGAAGGAAAATCAGCCTATGATTCGGGATGGTCTCATGGAAATAGCAGTGGAGGCAGCCAAGTTGTGTCACTTTTGCGCTCCCCTTGGGATGCCTTTAACAGCTGCAGTGTGCCTGGAGCACAGGGCTTCCTGGTTTTAAAAGTCCTAGGCCTAAGCCTAACAGTAACCCTAGGAAGGTAAATCAGCCGGGTATTAGGGTTCTTCCTAAGGAAAAAGCTGTGAAAGCAGCCATGTTGTGGCACTTCTGCGCTCCCTTTGGGATGCCTTTGGCAGATGCAGTAAGCCTGGAACTCAGGGCTTCCTGGTTAAAAAAACCTTGCCCTTGGCTGAGCCCTAACCCTAACCCTAGGCAGATAAATCAGCCTAGGTATAGGGATGGTGCCAAGGAAAAAGCTGTGAAAGCTGCCATGTTGTTGCACTTTTGTACTCCCCTTGGGATGCCTTTCACAGCTGCCGTGTGCCTGGAGCTCAGGGCTTCCTGGTTTAAAAAACCATGTCCCTAGCTGAGACTGGAGGCAGGTGATTCAGCCTAGGCTTAGCAATGGTGCCCATGAAAACGTGTGGAGGCAGCCATTTTCTGGAACTTTTGTGCTCCCCTTGGGATGCCTTTCGCAGCTGCCGTGTGCCTGGAGCTCAGAGCTTGCTGGTTTAAAAAGCTCTACACCTAGGCATAACCCTAACCCTAACCGTAACACTGGTCATTTAAATCAGCCTGGGTTTAGGAATTATCCCAAGGGAAAAGCTGTGGAGACAGCCATGTTGTGGCATTTTTGCGCTCCCCTTGGGATGCCTTTCACAGCTGCAGTGTGCTTGGAGCACAGGGCTTCCTGCTTTAAAATACCACAACTTTAGCCCAAACTGGAGGCTTCTAAATCAGCCTTCGTTTCGGGACGTCCCCAAGGAAAAAGCTGTGGAGGCAGGCATGTTGAGGCACTTCTGCGCTCTTCTTGGGTAGTCCTTTGCAGCTGCTGTGTTCTTGGAACTCAGGGCTTTCTGGTTAAAAGAACACTAACCCTAGGCCTAACTCAAACATTAAGCCTAGGAAGGAAAATCAGCCTATGATTCAGGATGGTCTCATGGAAATAGCAGTGGAGGCAGCCAAGTTGTGTCACTTTTGCGCTCCCCTTGGGATGCCTTTAACAGCTGCAGTGTGCCTGGAGCACAGGGCTTCCTGGTTTTAAAAGTCCTAAGCCTAAGCCTAACAGTAACCCTAGGAAGGTAAATCAGCCGGGTATTAGGGTTCTTCCTAAGGAAAAAGCTGTGAAAGCAGCCATGTTGTGGCACTTCTGCGCTCCCTTTGGGATGCCTTTGGCAGATGCAGTAAGCCTGGAACTCAGGGCTTCCTGGTTAAAAAAAATCCTAGCCCTAGGCTGAGCCCTAACCCTAACCCTAGGCAGATAAATCAGCCTAGGTATAGGGATGGTGCCAAGGAAAAAGCTGTGAAAGCTGCCATGTTGTTGCACTTTTGTACTCCCCTTGGGATGCCTTTCACAGCTGCCGTGTGCCTGGAGCTCAGGGCTTCCTGGTTTAAAAAACCATGTCCCTAGCTGAGACTGGAGGCAGGTGATTCAGCCTAGGCTTAGCAATGGTGCCAATGAAAACGTGTGGAGGCAGCCATTTTCTGGAACTTTTGTGCTCCCCTTGGGATGCCTTCCGCTGCTGCCGTGTGCCTGGAGCTCAGAGCTTCCTGGTTTAAAAAGCTCTACACCTAGGCGTAACCCTAACCCTAACCGTAACACTGGTCATTTAAATCAGCCTGGGTTTAGGAATTATCCCAAGGGAAAAGCTGTGGAGACAGCCATGTTGTGGCATTTTTGCGCTCCCCTTGGGATGCCTTTCACAGCTGCAGTGTGCTTGGAGCACAGGGCTTCCCGGTGTTAAAAACCACAACTTTAGCCCAAACTGGAGGCTTCTAAATCAGCCTTCGTTTCGGGACGTCCCCAAGGAAAAAGCTGTGGAGGCAGGCATGTTGAGGCACTTCTGCGCTCTTCTTGGGTAGTCCTTCGCAGCTGCTGTGTTCTTGGAACTCAGGGCTTTCTGGTTAAAAGAACACTAACCCTAGGCCTAACTCAAACCTTAAGCCTAGGAAGGAAAATCAGCCTATGATTCGGGATGGTCTCATGGAAATAGCAGTGGAGGCACCCAAGTTGTGTCACTTTTGCGCTCCTCTTGGGATGCCTTTAACAGCTGCAGTGTGCCTGGAGCACAGGGCTTCCTGGTTTTAAAAGTCCTAGGCCTAAGCCTAACAGTAACCCTAGGAAGGTAAATCAGCCGGGTATTAGGGTTCTTCCTAAGGAAAAAGCTGTGAAAGCAGCCATGTTGTGGCACTTCTGCGCTCCCTTTGGGATGCCTTTGGCAGATGCAGTAAGCCTGGAACTCAGGGCTTCCTGCTTAAAAAAATCCTAGCCCTAGGCTGACCCCTAACCCTAACCCTAGGCAGATAAATCAGCCTAGGTATAGGGATGGTGCCAAGGAAAAAGCTGTGAAAGCTGCCATGTTGTTGCACTTTTGTACTCCCCTTGGGATGCCTTTCACAGCTGCCGTGTGCCTGGAGCTCAGGGCTTCCTGGTTTAAAAATCCATGTCCCTAGCTGAGACTGGAGGCAGGTGATTCAGCCTAGGCTTAGCAATGGTGCCAATGAAAACGTGTGGAGGCAGCCATTTTCTGGCACTTTTGTGCTCCCCTTGGGATGCCTTTCGCAGCTGCCGTGTGCCTGGAGCTCAGAGCTTGCTGGTTTAAAAAGCTCTACACCTAGGCGTAACCCTAACCCTAACCGTAACACAGGTCATTTAAATCAGCCTGGGTTTAGGAATTATCCCAAGGGAAAAGCTGTGGACACAGCCATGTTGTGGCATTTTTGCGCTCCCCTTGGGATGCCTTTCACAGCTGCAGTGTGCTTGGAGCACAGGGCTTCCTGGTGTTAAAAACCACAACTTTAGCCCAAACTGGAGGCTTCTAAATCAGCCTCCGTTTCGGGACGTCCCCAAGGAAAAAGCTGTGGAGGCAGGCATGTTGAGGCACTTCTGCGCTCTTCTTGGGTAGTCCTTCGCAGCTGCTGTGTTCTTGGAACTCAGGGCTTTCTGGTTAAAAGAACACTAACCCTAGGCCTAACTCAAACCTTAAGCCTAGGGAGGAAAATCAGCCTATGATTCGGGATGGTCTCATGGAAATAGCAGTGGAGGCAGCCAAGTTGTGTCACTATTGCGCTCCCCTTGGGATGCCTTTCACAGCTGCAGTGTGCCTGGAGCACAGGGCTTCCTGGTTTTAAAAGTCCTAAGCCTAAGCCTAACAGTAACCCTAGGAAGGTAAATCAGCCGGGTATTAGGGTTCTTCCTAAGGAAAAAGCTGTGAAAGCAGCCATGTTGTGGCACTTCACCGCTCCCTTTGGGATGCCTTTGGCAGATGCAGTAAGCCAGGAACTCAGGGCTTCCTGGTTAAAAAAATCCTAGCCCTAGGCTGAGCCCTAACCCTAACCCTAGGCAGATAAATCAGCCTAGGTATAGGGATGGTGCCAAGGAAAAAGCTGTGAAAGCTGCCATGTTGTTGCACTTTTGTACTCCCCTTGGGATGCCTTTCACAGCTGCCGTGTGCCTGGAGCTCAGGGCTTCCTGGTTTAAAAAACCATGTCCCTAGGTGAGACTGGTGGCAGGTGATTCAGCCTAGGCTTAGCAATGGTGCCAATGAAAACGTGTGGAGGCAGCCATTTTCTGGCACTTTTGTGCTCCCCTTGGGATGCCTTTCGCTGCTGCCGTGTGCCTGGAGCTCAGAGCTTGCTGGTTTAAAAAGCTCTACACCTAGGCGTAACCCTAACCCTAACCGTAACACTGGTCATTTAAATCAGCCTGGGTTTAGGAATTATCTCAAGGGAAAAGCTGTGGAGACAGCCATGTTGTGGCATTTTTGCGCTCCCCTTGGGATGCCTTTCACAGCTGCAGTGTGCTTGGAGCACAGGGCTTCCTGCTTTAAAAAACCACAACTTTAGCCCAAACTGGAGGCTTCTAAATCAGCCTTCGTTTCGGGACGTCCCCAAGGAAAAAGCTGTGGAGGCAGGCATGTTGAGGCACTTCTGCGCTCTTCTTGGGTAGTCCTTCGCAGCTGCTGTGTTCTTGGAACTCAGGGCTTTCTGGTTAAAAGAACACTAACCCTAGGCCTAACTCAAACCTTAAGCCTAGGAAGGAAAATCAGCCTATGATTCGGGATGGGCTCATGGAAATAGCAGTGGAGGCACCCAAGTTGTGTCACTTTTGCGCTCCTCTTGGGATGCCTTTAACAGCTGCAGTGTGCCTGGAGCACAGGGCTTCCTGGTTTTAAAAGTCCTAGGCCTAAGCCTAACAGTAACCCTAGGAAGGTAAATCAGCCGGGTATTAGGGTTCTTCCTAAGGAAAAAGCTGTGAAAGCAGCCATGTTGTGGACCTTCTGCGCTCCCTTTGGGATGCATTTGGCAGATGCAGTAAGCCTGGAACTCAGGGCTTCCTGGTTAAAAAAATCCTAGCCCTAGGCTGAGCCCTAACCCTAACCCTAGGCAGATAAATCAGCCTAGGTATAGGGATGGTGCCAAGGAAAAAGCTGTGAAAGCTGCCATGTTGTTGCACTTTTGTACTCCCCTTGGGATGCCTTTCACAGCTGCCGTGTGCCTGGAGCTCAGGGCTTCCTGGTTTAAAAAGCCATGTCCCTAGGTGAGACTGGAGGCAGGTGATTCAGCCTAGGCTTAGCAATGGTGCCAATGAAAACGTGTGGAGGCAGCCATTTTCTGGCACTTTTGTGCTCCCCTTGGGATGCCTTTCGCAGCTGCCGTGTGCCTGGAGCTCAGAGCATGCTGGTTTAAAAAGCTCTACACCTAGGCGTAACCCTAACCCTAACCGTAACACTGGTCATTTAAATCAGCCTGGGTTTAGGAATTATCCCAAGGGAAAAGCTGTGGAGACAGCCATGTTGTGGCACTTTTGCGCTCCCCTTGGGATGCCTTTCACAGCTGCAGTGTGCTTGGAGCACAGGGCTTCCTGGTGTAAAAAACCACAACTTTAGCCCAAACTGGAGGCTTCTAAATCAGCCTTCGTTTCGGGACGTCCCCAAGGAAAAAGCTGTGGAGGCAGGCATGTTGAGGCACTTCTGCGCTCTTCTTGGGTAGTCCTTCGCAGCTGCTGTGTTCTTGGAACTCAGGGCTTTCTGGTTAAAAGAACACTAACCCTAGGCCTAACTCAAACCTTAAGCCTAGGAAGGAAAATCAGCCTATGATTCGGGATGGTCTCATGGAAATAGCAGTGGAGGCAGCCAAGTTGTGTCACTTTTGCGCTCCCCTTGGGATGCCTTTAACAGCTGCAGTGTGCCTAGAGAACAGGGCTTCCTGGTTTTAAAAGTCCTAGGCCTAAGCCTAACAGTAACCCTAGGAAGGTAAATCAGCCGGGTATTAGGGTTCTTCCTAAGGAAAAAGCTGTGAAAGCAGCCATGTTGTGGCACTTCTGCGCTCCCTTTGGGATGCCTTTGGCAGATGCAGTAAGCCTGGAACTCAGGGCTTCCTGCTTAAAAAAATCCTAGCCCTAGGCTGAGCCCTAACCATAACCCTAGGCAGATAATTTAGGCTTGGTATAGGGATGGTGCCAAGGAAAAAGCTGAGAAAGCTGCCATGTTGTTGCACTTTTGTACTCCCCTTGGGATGCCTTTCACAGCTGTCGTGTACTTGGAGCTCAGGGCTTCCTAGTTTAAAAAACCATGTCCCTAGCTGAGACTGGAGGCAGGTAATTCAGTCTAGGCATATCAATGGTGCCAATGAAAACGTGTGGAGGCAGCCATTTTCTGGCACTTTTGTACTCCCCTTGGGATGCCTTTCACAGCTGTCGTGTGTTTGGAGCTCAGGGCTTCCTGGTTTAAAAATCCATGTCCCTAGCTGAGACTGGAGGCAGGTAATTCAGCCTGGGCTAATCAATGGTGCCAATGAAAACGTGTGGAGGCAGCCATTTTCTGGCACTTTTGTGCTCCCCTTGGGATGCCTTTCGCAGCTGCCGTGTGCCTGGAGCTCAGAGCTTGCTGGTTTAAAAAGCTCTACACCTAGGCGTAACCCTAACCCTAACCGTAACACTGGTCATTTAAATCAGCCTGGGTTTAGGAATTATCCCAAGGGAAAAGCTGTGGAGACAGCCATGTTGTGGCACTTTTGCGCTCCCCTTGGGATGCCTTTAACAGCTGCAGTGTGCTTGGAGCACAGGGCTTCCTGCTTTAAAAAACCACAACTTTAGCCCAAACTGGAGGCTTCTAAATCAGCCTTCGTTTCGGGACGTCCCCAAGGAAAAAGCTGTGGAGGCAGGCATGTTGAGGCACTTCTGCGCTCTTCTTGGGTAGTCCTTCGCAGCTGCTGTGTTCTTGGAACTCAGGGCTTTCTGGTTAAAAGAACACTAACCCTAGGCCTAACTCAAACCTTAAGCCTAGGAAGGAAAATCAGCCTATGATTCGGGATGGTCTCATGGAAATAGCAGTGGAGGCAGCCAAGTTGTGTCACTTTTGCGCTCCCCTTGGGATGCCTTTAACAGCTGCAGTGTGCCTGGAGCACAGGGCTTCCTGGTTTTAAAAGTCCTAGGCCTAAGCCTAACATTAACCCTAGGAAGGTAAATCAGCCGGGTATTAGGGTTCTTCCTAAGGAAAAAGCTGTGAAAGCAGCCATGTTGTGGACCTTCTGCGCTCCCTTTGGGATGCCTTTGGCAGATGCAGTAAGCCTGGAACCCAGGGCTTTCTGGTTAAAAAAATCCTTGCCGTGGCTGAGCCCTAACCCTAACCCTAGGCAGATAAATTAGCCTAGGTATAGGGATGGTGCCAAGGAAAAAGCTGTGAAAGCTGCCATGTTGTTGTACTTTTGTACTCCCTTTGGGATGCCTTTCACAGCTGCCAAGTGCTTGGAGCTCAGGGCTTCCTGGTGTAAAAAACCATGTCCCTAGCTGAGACTGGAGGCAGGTAATTCAGCCTAGGCCTAGCAATGGTGCCAATGAAAACGTGTGGAGGCAGCCATTTTCTGGCACTTTTGTGCTCCCCTTGGGATGCCTTTCGCAGCTGCCGTGTGCCTGGAGCTCAGAGCTTGCTGGTTTAAAAAGCTCTACC
Source organism: Ammospiza caudacuta (assembly GCF_027887145.1). Lineage (NCBI taxonomy): Eukaryota > Metazoa > Chordata > Aves > Passeriformes > Passerellidae > Ammospiza > Ammospiza caudacuta. The sequence goes on along the minus strand of NW_026683133.1, from coordinate 816,731 downwards.
CCTAGGCGTAACCCTAACCCTAACTGTAACACTGGTCATTTAAATCAGCCTGGGTTTAGGAATTATCCCAAGGGAAAAGCTGTGGAGACAGCCATGTTGTGGCACTTTTGCGCTCCCCTTGGGATGCCTTTCACAGCTGCAGTGTGCTTGGAGCACAGGGCTTCCTGGTGTAAAAAACCACAACTTTAGCCCAAACTGGAGGCTTCTAAATCAGCCTTCGTTTCGGGACGTCCCCAAGGAAAAAGCTGTGGAGGCAGGCATGTTGAGGCACTTCTGCGCTCTTCTTGGGTAGTCCTTTGCAGCTGCTGTGTTCTTGGAACTCAGGGCTTTCTGGTTAAAAGAACACTAACCCTAGGCCTAACTCAAACCTTAAGCCTAGGAAGGAAAATCAGCCTATGATTCGGGATGGTCTCATGGAAATAGCAGTGGAGGCAGCCAAGTTGTGTCACTTTTGCGCTCCCCTTGGGATGCCTTTAACAGCTGCAGTGTGCCTGGAGCACAGGGCTTCCTGGTTTTAAAAGTCCTAGGCCTAAGCCTAACAGTAACCCTAGGAAGGTAAATCAGCCGGGTATTAGGGTTCTTCCTAAGGAAAAAGCTGTGAAAGCAGCCATGTTGTGGCACTTCTGCGCTCCCTTTGGGATGCCTTTGGCAGATGCAGTAAGCCTGGAACTCAGGGCTTCCTGGTTAAAAAAATCCTTGCCCTTGGCTGAGCCCTAACCCTAACCCTAGGCAGATAAATCAGCCTAGGTATAGGGATGGTGCCAAGGAAAAAGCTGTGAAAGCTGCCATGTTGTTGCACTTTTGTACTCCCCTTGGGATGCCTTTCACAGCTGCCGTGTGCCTGGAGCTCAGGGCTTCCTGGTTTAAAAAACAATGTCCCTAGCTGTGACTGGAGGCAGTTAATTCAGCCTGGGCTTATCAATGGTGCCAATGAAAACGTGTGGAGGCAGCCATTTTCTGGCACTTTTGTGCTCCCCTTGGGATGCCTTTCGCAGCTGCCGTGTGCCTGGAGCTCAGAGCTTGCTGGTTCAAAAAGCTCTACACCTAGGCGTAACCCTAACCCTAACCGTAACACTGGTCATTTAAATCAGCCTGGGTTTAGGAATTATCCCAAGGGAAAAGCTGTGGAGACAGCCATGTTGTGGCACTTTTGCGCTCCCCTTGGGATGCCTTTCACAGCTGCAGTGTGCTTGGAGCACAGGGCTTCCTGGTGTAAAAAACCACAACTTTAGCCCAAACTGGAGGCTTCTAAATCAGCCTTCGTTTCGGGACGTCCCCAAGGAAAAAGCTGTGGAGGCAGGCATGTTGAGGCACTTCTGCGCTCTTCTTGGGTAGTCCTTCGCAGCTGCTGTGTTCTTGGAACTCAGGGCTTTCTGGTTAAAAGAACACTAACCCTAGGCCTAACTCAAACCTTAAGCCTAGGAAGGAAAATCAGCCTATGATTCGGGATGGGCTCATGGAAATAGCAGTGGAGGCAGCCAAGTTGTGTCACTTTTGCGCTCCCCTTGGGATGCCTTTCACAGCTGCAGTGTGCCTGGAGCACAGGGCTTCCTGGTTTTAAAAGTCCTAGGCCTAAGCCTAACAGTAACCCTAGGAAGGTAAATCAGCCGGGTATTAGGGTTCTTCCTAAGGAAAAAGCTGTGAAAGCAGCCATGTTGTGGCACTTCTGCGCTCCCTTTGGGATGCCTTTGGCAGATGCAGTAAGCCTGGAACTCAGGGCTTCCTGGTTAAAAAAATCCTTGCCCTTGGCTGAGCCCTAACCCTAACCAGAGGCAGATAAATCGGCCTAGGTATAGGGATGGTGCCAAGGAAAAAGCTGTGAAAGCTGCCATGTTGTTGCACTTTTGTGCTCCCCTTGGGATGCCTTTAACAGCTGCAGTGTGCCTGGAGCTCAGAGCTTGCTGGTTTAAAAAGCTCTACACCTAGGCTTAACCCTAACCCTAACCGTAACACTGGTCATTTAAATCAGCCTGGGTTTAGGAATTATCTCAAGGGAAAAGCTGTGGACACAGCCATGTTGTGGCACTTTTGCGCTCCCCTTGGGATGCCTTTCACAGCTGCAGTGTGCTTGGAGCACAGGGCTTCCTGCTTTAAAAAACCACCACTTTAGCCCAAACTGGAGGCTTCTAAATCAGCCTTCGTTTCGGGACGTCCCCAAGGAAAAAGCTGTGGAGGCAGGCATGTTGAGGCACTTCTGCGCTCTTCTTGGGTAGTCCTTCGCAGCTGCTGTGTTCTTGGAACTCAGGGCTTTCTGGTTAAAAGAACACTAACCCTAGGCCTAACTCAAACCTTAAGCCTAGGAAGGAAAATCAGCCTATGATTCGGGATGGTCTCATGGAAATAGCAGTGGAGGCAGCCAAGTTGTGTCACTTTTGCGCTCCCCTTGGGATGCCTTTAACAGCTGCAGTGTGCCTGGAGCACAGGGCTTCCTGGTTTTAAAAGTCCTAGGCCTAAGCCTAACATTAACCCTTGGAAGGTAAATCAGCCGGGTATTAGGGTTCTTCCTAAGGAAAAAGCTGTGAAAGCAGCCATGTTGTGGCACTTCTGCGCTCCCTTTGGGATGCCTTTGGCATATGCAGTAAGCCTGGAACCCAGGGCCTTCTGGTTAAAAAAATCCTTGCCGTGGCTGAGCCCTAACCCTAACCCTAGGCAGATAAATTAGCCTAGGTATAGGGATGGTGCCAAGGAAAAAGCTGTGAAAGCTGCCATGTTGTTGCACTTTTGTACTCCCCTTGGGATGCCTTTCACAGCTGCCAAGTGCCTGGAGCTCAGGGCTTCCTGGTTTAAAAAACAATGTCCCTAGCTGTGACTGGAGGCAGGTAATTCAGTCTGGGCTTATCAATGGTGCCAATGAAAACGTGTGGAGGCAGCCATTTTCTGGCACTTTTGTGCTCCCCTTGGGATGCCTTTCGCAGCTGCCGTGTGCCTGGAGCTCAGAGCTTGCTGGTTCAAAAAGCTCTACACCTAGGCGTAACCCTAACCCTAACCGTAACACTGGTCATTTAAATCAGCCTGGGTTTAGGAATTATCCCAAGGGAAAAGCTGTGGAGACAGCCATGTTGTGGCACTTTTGCGCTCCCCTTGGGATGCCTTTCACAGCTGCAGTGTGCTTGGAGCACAGGGCTTCCTGCTTTAAAAAACCACAACTTTAGCCCAAACTGGAGGCTTCTAAATCAGCCTTCGTTTCGGGACGTCCCCAAGGAAAAAGCTGTGGAGGCAGGCATGTTGAGGCACTTCTGCGCTCTTCTTGGGTAGTCCTTCGCAGCTGCTGTGTTCTTGGAACTCAGGGCTTTCTGGTTAAAAGAACACTAACCCTAGGCCTAACTCAAACCTTAAGCCTAGGAAGGAAAATCAGCCTATGATTCGGGATGGTCTCATGGAAATAGCAGTGGAGGCAGCCAAGTTGTGTCACTTTTGCGCTCCCCTTGGGATGCCTTTCACAGCTGCAGTGTGCCTGGAGCACAGGGCTTCCTGGTTTTAAAAGTCCTAGGCCTAAGCCTAACAGTAACCCTAGGAAGGTAAATCAGCCGGGTATTAGGGTTCTTCCTAAGGAAAAAGCTGTGAAAGCAGCCATGTTGTGGCACTTCTGCACTCCCTTTGGGATGCCTTTGGCAGATGCAGTAAGCCTGGAACTCAGGGCTTTCTGGTTAAAAAAATCCTAGCCCTTGGCGGAGCCCTAACCCTAACCCAAGGCAGATAAATCAGCCTAGGTATAGGGACGGTGCCAAGGAAAAAGCTGTGAAAGCTGCCATGTTGTTGCACTTTTGTACTCCCCTTGGGATGCCTTTCACAGCTGCCGTGTGCCTGGAGCTCAGGGCCTCCTGGTTTAAAAAACCATGTCCCTAGCTGAGACTGGAGGCAGATAATTTAGCCTAGGCTTAGCAATGGTGCCAATGAAAACGTGTGGAGGCAGCCATTTTCTGGCACTTTTGTACTCCCTTTGGGATGCCTTTCACAGCTGCCGTGTGCCTGGAGCTCAGGGCTTCCTGGTTTAAAAAACAATGTCCCTAGCTGAGACTGGAGGCAGGTAATTCAGCCTGGGCTTATCAATGGTGCCAATGAAAACGTGTGGAGGCAGCCATTTTCTGGCACTTTTGTGCTCCCCTTGGGATGCCTTTCGCAGCTGCCGTGTGCCTGGAGCTCAGAGCTTGCTGGTTTAAAAAGCTCTACACCTAGGCGTAACCCTAACCCGGACCGTAACACTGGTCATTTAAATCAGCCTGGGTTTAGGAATTATCCCAAGGGAAAAGCTGTGGAGACAGCCATGTTGTGGCACTTTTGCGCTCCCCTTGGGATGCCTTTCACAGCTGCATTGTGCTTGGAGCACAGGGCTTCCTGGTTTACAAAACCACAACTTTAGCCCAAATTGGAGGCTTCTAAATCAGCCTTCGTTTCGGGACGTCCCCAAGGAAAAAGCTGTGGAGGCAGGCATGTTGAGGCACTTCTGCGCTCTTCTTGGGTAGTCCTTCGCAGCTGCTGTGTTCTTGGAACTCAGGGCTTTCTGGTTAAAAGAACACTAACCCTAGGCCTAACTCAAACCTTAAGCCTAGGAAGGAAAATCAGCCTATGATTCGGGATGGTCTCATGGAAATAGCAGTGGAGGCAGCCAAGTTGTGTCACTTTTGCGCTCCCCTTGGGATGCCTTTCACAGCTGCAGTGTGCCTGGAGCACAGGGCTTCCTGGTTTTAAAAGTCCTAGGCCTAAGCCTAACAGTAACCCTAGGAAGGTAAATCAGCCGGGTATTAGGGTTCTTCCTAAGGAAAAAGCTGTGAAAGCAGCCATGTTGTGGCACTTCACCGCTCCCTTTGGGATGCCTTTGGCAGATGCAGTAAGCCTGGAACTCAGGGCTTCCTGGTTAAAAAAATCCTTGCCCTTGGCTGAGCCCTAACCCTAACCAGAGGCAGATAAATCGGCCTAGGTATAGGGATGGTGCCAAGGAAAAAGCTGTGAAAGCTGCCATGTTGTTGCACTTTTGTGCTCCCCTTGGGATGCCTTTAACAGCTGCAGTGTGCCTGGAGCTCAGAGCTTGCTGGTTTAAAAAGCTCTACACCTAGGCTTAACCCTAACCCTAACCGTAACACTGGTCATTTAAATCAGCCTGGGTTTAGGAATTATCTCAAGGGAAAAGCTGTGGACACAGCCATGTTGTGGCACTTTTGCGCTCCCCTTGGGATGCCTTTCACAGCTGCAGTGTGCTTGGAGCACAGGGCTTCCTGGTTTAAAAAACCACAACTTTAGCCCAAACTGGAGGCTTCTAAATCAGCCTTCGTTTCGGGACGTCCCCAAGGAAAAAGCTGTGGAGGCAGGCATGTTGAGGCACTTCTGCGCTCTTCTTGGGTAGTCCTTCGCAGCTGCTGTGTTCTTGGAACTCAGGGCTTTCTGGTTAAAAGAACACTAACCCTAGGCCTAACTCAAACCTTAAGCCTAGGAAGGAAAATCAGCCTATGATTCGGGATGGTCTCATGGAAATAGCAGTGGAGGCAGCCAAGTTGTGTCACTTTTGCGCTCCCCTTGGGATGCCTTTAACAGCTGCAGTGTGCCTGGAGCACAGGGCTTCCTGGTTTTAAAAGTCCTAGGCCTAGGCCTAACAGTAACCCTAGGAAGGTAAATCAGCCGGGTATTAGGGTTCTTCCTAAGGAAAAAGCTGTGAAAGCAGCCATGTTGTGGCACTTCTGCGCTCCCTTTGGGATGCCTTTGGCAGATGCAGTAAGCCTGGAACTCAGGGCTTTCTGGTTAAAAAAATCCTTGCCCTTGGCTGAGCCCTAACCCTAAGCCTAGGCAGATAAATCAGCCTAGGTATAGGGATGGTGCCAAGGAAAAAGCTGTGAAAGCTGCCATGTTGTTGCACTTTTGTACTCCCCTTGGGATGCCTTTCACAGCTGCCGTGTGCCTGGAGCTCAGGGCTTCCTGGTGTAAAAAACCCTGTCCCTAGCTGAGACTGGAGGCAGATAATTTAGCCTAGGCTTAGCAATGGTGCCAATGAAAACGTGTGGAGGCAGCCATTTTCTGGCACTTTTGTACTCCCTTTGGGATGCCTTTCACAGCTGCCATGTGCCTGGAGCTCAGGGCTTCCTGGTTTGAAAAACAATGTCCCTAGCTGAGACTGGAGGCAGGTAGTTCAGCCTGGGCTTATCAATGGTGCCAATGAAAACGTGTGGAGGCAGCCATTTTCTGGCACTTTTGTGCTACCCTTGGGATGCCTTTCGCAGCTGCCGTGTGCCTGGAGCTCAGAGCTTGCTGGTTTAAAAAGCTCTACACCTAGGCGTAACCCTAACCCTAACCGTAACACTGGTCATTTAAATCAGCCTGGGTTTAGGAATTATCCCAAGGGAAAAGCTGTGGAGACAGCCATGTTGTGGCACTTTTGCGCTCCCCTTGGGATGCCTTTCACAGCTGCAGTGTGCTTGGAGCACAGGGCTTCCTGGTTTACAAAACCACAACTTTAGCCCAAACTGGAGGCTTCTAAATCAGCCTTCGTTTCGGGACGTCCCCAAGGAAAAAGCTGTGGAGGCAGGCATGTTGAGGCACTTCTGCGCTCTTCTTGGGTAGTCCTTCGCAGCTGCTGTGTTCTTGGAACTCAGGGCTTTCTGGTTAAAAGAACACTAACCCTAGGCCTAACTCAAACCTTAAGCCTAGGAAGGAAAATCAGCCTATGATTCGGGATGGTCTCATGGAAATAGCAGTGGAGGCAGCCAAGTTGTGTCACTTTTGCGCTCCCCTTGGGATGCCTTTCACAGCTGCAGTGTGCCTAGAGCACAGGGCTTCCTGGTTTTAAAAGTCCTAGGCCTAAGCCTAACAGTAACCCTAGGAAGGTAAATCAGCCGGGTGTTAGGGTTCTTCCTAAGGAAAAAGTTGTGAAAGCAGCCATGTTGTGGCACTTCTGCGCTCCCTTTGGGATGCCTTTGGCAGATGCAGTAAGCCTGGAACTCAGGGCTTCCTGGTTAAAAAAATCCTTGCCCTTGGCTGAGCCCTAACCCTAACCAGAGGAAGATAAATCGGCCTAGGTATAGGGATGGTGCCAAGGAAAAAGCTGTGAAAGCTGCCAAGTTGTTGCACTTTTGTGCTCCCCTTGGGATGCCTTTAACAGCTGCAGTGTGCCTGGAGCTCAGAGCTTGCTGGTTTAAAAAGCTCTACACCTAGGCTTAACCCTAACCCTGACCGTAACACTGGTCATTTAAATCAGCCTGGGTTTAGGAATTATCTCAAGGGAAAAGCTGTGGACACAGCCATGTTGTGGCACTTTTGCGCTCCCCTTGGGATGCCTTTCACAGCTGCAGTGTGCTTGGAGCACAGGGCTTCCTGGTTTAAAAAACCACAACTTTAGCCCAAACTGGAGGCTTCTAAATCAGCCTTCGTTTCGGGACGTCCCCAAGGAAAAAGCTGTGGAGGCAGGCATGTTGAGGCACTTCTGCGCTCTTCTTGGGTAGTCCTTCGCAGCTGCTGTGTTCTTGGAACTCAGGGCTTTCTGGTTAAAAGAACACTAACCCTAGGCCTAACTCAAACCTTAAGCCTAGGAAGGAAAATCAGCCTATGATTCGGGATGGTCTCATGGAAATAGCAGTGGAGGCAGCCAAGTTGTGTCACTTTTGCGCTCCCCTTGGGATGCCTTTAACAGCTGCAGTGTGCCTGGAGCACAGGGCTTCCTGGTTTTAAAAGTCCTAGGCCTAAGCCTAACAGTAACCCTAGGAAGGTAAATCAGCCGGGTATTAGGGTTCTTCCTAAGGAAAAAGCTGTGAAAGCAGCCATGTTGTGGCACTTCTGCGCTCCCTTTGGGATGCCTTTGGCAGATGCAGTAAGCCTGGACCTCAGGGCTTTCTGGTTAAAAAAATCCTTGCCCTTGGCTGAGCCCTAACCCTAACCCAAGGCAGATAAATCAGCCTAGGTATAGGGATGGTGGCAAGGAAAAAGCTGTGAAAGCTGCCATGTTGTTGCACTTTTGTACTCCCCTTGGGATGCCTTTCACAGCTGCCGTGTGCCTGGAGTTCAGGGCTTCCTGGTGTAAAAAACCATGTCCCTAGCTGAGACTGGAGGCAGATAATTTAGCCTAGGCTTAGCAATGGTGCCAATGAAAACGTGTGGAGGCAGCCATTTTCTGGCACTTTTGTACTCCCTTTGGGATGCCTTTCACAGCTGCCGTGTGCCTGGAGCTCAGGGCTTCCTGGTTTGAAAAACAATGTCCCTAGCTGAGACTGGAGGCAGGTAGTTCAGCCTGGGCTTATCAATGGTGCCAATGAAAACGTGTGGAGGCAGCCATTTTCTGGCACTTTTGTGCTACCCTTGGGATGCCTTTCGCAGCTGCCGTGTGCCTGGAGCTCAGAGCTTGCTGGTTTAAAAAGCTCTACACCTAGGCGTAACCCTAACCCTAACCGTAACACTGGTCATTTAAATCAGCCTGGGTTTAGGAATTATCCCAAGGGAAAAGCTGTGGAGACAGCCATGTTGTGGCACTTTTGCGCTCCCCTTGGGATGCCTTTCACAGCTGCAGTGTGCTTGGAGCACAGGGCTTCCTGGTTTACAAAACCACAACTTTAGCCCAAACTGGAGGCTTCTAAATCAGCCTTCGTTTCGGGACGTCCCCAAGGAAAAAGCTGTGGAGGCAGGCATGTTGAGGCACTTCTGCGCTCTTCTTGGGTAGTCCTTCGCAGCTGCTGTGTTCTTGGAACTCAGGGCTTTCTGGTTAAAAGAACACTAACCCTAGGCCTAACTCAAACCTTAAGCCTAGGAAGGAAAATCAGCCTATGATTCGGGATGGTCTCATGGAAATAGCAGTGGAGGCAGCCAAGTTGTGTCACTTTTGCGCTCCCCTTGGGATGCCTTTCACAGCTGCAGTGTGCCTAGAGCACAGGGCTTCCTGGTTTTAAAAGTCCTAGGCCTAAGCCTAACAGTAACCCTAGGAAGGTAAATCAGCCGGGTGTTAGGGTTCTTCCTAAGGAAAAAGTTGTGAAAGCAGCCATGTTGTGGCACTTCTGCGCTCCCTTTGGGATGCCTTTGGCAGATGCAGTAAGCCTGGAACTCAGGGCTTCCTGGTTAAAAAAATCCTTGCCCTTGGCTGAGCCCTAACCCTAACCAGAGGCAGATAAAACAGCCAAGGTATAGGGATGGTGCCAAGGAAAAAGCTGTGAAAGCTGCCATGTTGTTGCACTTTTGTGCTCCCCTTGGGATGCCTTTAACGGCTGCAGTGTGCCTGGAGCTCAGAGCTTGCTGGTTTAAAAAGCTCTACACCTAGGCTTAACCCTAACCCTAACCGTAACACTGGTCATTTAATCAGCCTGGGTATAGGAATTATCTCAAGGGAAAAGCTGTGGACACAGCCAAGTTGTGTCACTTTTGCGCTCCCCTTGGGATGCCTTTAACAGCTGCAGTGTGCCTGGAGCACAGGGCTTCCTGGTTTTAAAAGTCCTAGGCCTAAGCCTAACAGTAACCCTAGGAAGGTAAATCAGCCGGGTATTAGGGTTCTTCCTAAGGAAAAAGCTCTGAAAGCAGCCATGTTGTGGCACTTCTGCGCTCCCTTTGGGATGACTTTGGCAGATGCAGTAAGCCTGGAACTCAGGGCTTCCTGGTTAAAAAAATCCTTGCCCTTGGCTGAGCCCTAACCCTAACCCTAGGCAGATAAATCAGCCTAGGTATAGGGATGGTGCCAAGGAAAAAGCTGTGAAAGCTGCCATGTTGTTGCACTTTTGTACTCCCCTTGGGATGCCTTTCACAGCTGCCGTGTGCCTGGAGCTCAGGGCTTCCTGGTTTAAAAAACCATGTCCCTAGCTGAGACTGGAGGCAGGTGATTCAGCCTAGGCTTAGCAATGGTGCCAATGAAAACGTGTGGAGGCAGCCATTTTCTGGCACTTTTGTGCTCCCCTTGGGATGCCTTTCGCAGCTGCCGTGTGCCTGGAGCTCAGAGCTTGCTGGTTCAAAAAGCTCTACACCTAGGCGTAACCCTAACCCTAACCGTAACACTGGTCATTTAAATCAGCCTGGGTTTAGGAATTATCCCAAGGGAAAAGCTGTGGAGACAGCCATGTTGTGGCACTTTTGCGCTCCCCTTGGGATGCCTTTCACAGCTGCAGTGTGCTTGGAGCACAGGGCTTCCTGGTTTAAAAAACCACAACTTTAGCCCAAACTGGAGGCTTCTAAATCAGCCTTCGTTTCGGGACGTCCCCAAGGAAAAAGCTGTGGAGGCAGGCATGTTGAGGCACTTCTGCGCTCTTCTTGGGTAGTCCTTTGCAGCTGCTGTGTTCTTGGAACTCAGGGCTTTCTGGTTAAAAGAACACTAACCCTAGGCCTAACTCAAACCTTAAGCCTAGGAAGGAAAATCAGCCTATGATTCGGGATGGTCTCATGGAAATAGCAGTGGAGGCAGCCAAGTTGTGTCACTTTTGCGCTCCCCTTGGGATGCCTTTAACAGCTGCAGTGTGCCTGGAGCACAGGGCTTCCTGGTTTTAAAAGTCCTAGGCCTAAGCCTAACAATAACCCTAGGAAGGTAAATCAGCCGGGTATTAGGGTTCTTCCTAAGGAAAAAGCTGTGAAAGCAGCCATGTTGTGGCACTTCTGCGCTCCCTTTGGGATGCCTTTGGCAGATGCAGTAAGCCTGGAACCCAGGGCTTTCTGGTTAAAAAAATCCTTGCCCTTGGCTGAGCCCTAACCCTAACCCAAGGCAGATAAATCAGCCTAGGTATAGGGATGGTGCCAAGGAAAAAGCTGTGAAAGCTGCCATGTTGTTGCACTTTTGTACTCCCCTTGGGATGCCTTTCACAGCTGCCGTGTGCCTGGAGCTCAGGGCTTCCTGGTTTAAAAAACCATGTCCCTAGCTGAGACTGGAGGCAGGTGATTCAGCCTAGGCTTAGCAATGGAGCCAATGAAAACGTGTGGAGGCAGCCATTTTCTGGCACTTTTGTGCTCCCCTTGGGATGCCTTTCGCAGCTGCCGTGTGCCTGGAGCTCAGAGCTTGCTGGTTTAAAAAGCTCTACACCTAGGCGTAACCCTAACCCTAACCGTAACACTGGTCATTTAAATCAGCCTGGGTTTAGGAATTATCCCAAGGGAAAAGCTGTGGAGACAGCCATGTTGTGGCACTTTTGCGCTCCCCTTGGGATGCCTTTCACAGCTGCAGTGTGCTTGGAGCACAGGGCTTCCTGGTTTAAAAAACCACAACTTTAGCCCAAACTGGAGGCTTCTAAATCAGCCTTCGTTTCGGGACGTCCCCAAGGAAAAAGCTGTGGAGGCAGGCATGTTGAGGCACTTCTGCGCTCTTCTTGGGTAGTCCTTCGCAGCTGCTGTGTTCTTGGAACTCAGGGCTTTCTGGTTAAAAGAACACTAACCCTAGGCCTAACTCAAACCTTAAGCCTAGGAAGGAAAATCAGCCTATGATTCGGGATGGTCTCATGGAAATAGCAGTGGAGGCAGCCAAGTTGTGTCACTTTTGCGCTCCCCTTGGGATGCCTTTAACAGCTGCAGTGTGCCTGGAGCACAGGGCTTCCTGGTTTTAAAAGTCCTAGGCCTAAGCCTAACAGTAACCCTAGGAAGGTAAATCAGCCGGGTATTAGGGTTCTTCCTAAGGAAAAAGCTGTGAAAGCAGCCATGTTGTGGACCTTCTGCGCTCCCTTTGGGATGCCTTTGGCAGATGCAGTAAGCCTGGAACTCAGGGCTTTCTGGTTAAAAAAATCCTTGCCCTTGGCTGAGCCCTAACCCTAACCCTAGGCAGATAAATCAGCCTAGGTATAGGGATGGTGCCAAGGAAAAAGCTGTGAAAGCTGCCATGTTGTTGCACTTTTGTACTCCCTTTGGGATGCCTTTCCCAGCTCCTGTATGCCTGGAGCTCAGGGCTTCCTGGTTTAAAAAACCATGTCCCTAGCTGAGACTGGAGGCATGTAATTCAGACTAGGCTTATCAATGGTGCCAATGAAAACGTGTGGAGGCAGCCATTTTCAGGCACTTTTGTGCTCCCCTTGGGATGCCTTTCACAGCTTTCGTGTGCTTGGAGCTCAGAGCTTGCTGGTTTAAAAAGCTCTACACCTAGGCGTAACCCTAACCCTAACCGTAACACTGGTCATTTAAATCAGCCTGGGTTTAGGAATTATCCCAAGGGAAAAGCTGTGGAGACAGCCATGTTGTGGCACTTTTGCGCTCCCCTTGGGATGCCTTTCACAGCTGCAGTGTGCTTGGAGCACAGGGCTTCCTGGTTTAAAAAACCACAACTTTAGCCCAAACTGGAGGCTTCTAAATCAGCCTTCGTTTCGGGACGTCCCCAAGGAAAAAGCTGTGGAGGCAGGCATGTTGAGGCACTTCTGCGCTCTTCTTGGGTAGTCCTTTGCAGCTGCTGTGTTCTTGGAACTCAGGGCTTTCTGGTTAAAAGAACACTAACCCTAGGCCTAACTCAAACCTTAAGCCTAGGAAGGAAAATCAGCCTATGATTCGGGATGGTCTCATGGAAATAGCAGTGGAGGCAGCCAAGTTGTGTCACTTTTGCGCTCCCCTTGGGATGCCTTTAACAGCTGCAGTGTGCCTGGAGCACAGGGCTTCCTGGTTTTAAAAGTCCTAGGCCTAAGCCTAACAATAACCCTAGGAAGGTAAATCAGCCGGGTATTAGGGTTCTTCCTAAGGAAAAAGCTGTGAAAGCAGCCATGTTGTGGCACTTCTGCGCTCCCTTTGGGATGCCTTTGGCAGATGCAGTAAGCCTGGAACCCAGGGCTTTCTGGTTAAAAAAATCCTTGCCCTTGGCTGAGCCCTAACCCTAACCCAAGGCAGATAAATCAGCCTAGGTATAGGGATGGTGCCAAGGAAAAAGCTGTGAAAGCTGCCATGTTGTTGCACTTTTGTACTCCCCTTGGGATGCCTTTCACAGCTGCCGTGTGCCTGGAGCTCAGGGCTTCCTGGTTTAAAAAACCATGTCCCTAGCTGAGACTGGAGGCAGGTGATTCAGCCTAGGCTTAGCAATGGAGCCAATGAAAACGTGTGGAGGCAGCCATTTTCTGGCACTTTTGTGCTCCCCTTGGGATGCCTTTCGCAGCTGCCGTGTGCCTGGAGCTCAGAGCTTGCTGGTTTAAAAAGCTCTACACCTAGGCGTAACCCTAACCCTAACCGTAACACTGGTCATTTAAATCAGCCTGGGTTTAGGAATTATCCCAAGGGAAAAGCTGTGGAGACAGCCATGTTGTGGCACTTTTGCGCTCCCCTTGGGATGCCTTTCACAGCTGCAGTGTGCTTGGAGCACAGGGCTTCCTGGTTTAAAAAACCACAACTTTAGCCCAAACTGGAGGCTTCTAAATCAGCCTTCGTTTCGGGACGTCCCCAAGGAAAAAGCTGTGGAGGCAGGCATGTTGAGGCACTTCTGCGCTCTTCTTGGGTAGTCCTTCGCAGCTGCTGTGTTCTTGGAACTCAGGGCTTTCTGGTTAAAAGAACACTAACCCTAGGCCTAACTCAAACCTTAAGCCTAGGAAGGAAAATCAGCCTATGATTCGGGATGGTCTCATGGAAATAGCAGTGGAGGCAGCCAAGTTGTGTCACTTTTGCGCTCCCCTTGGGATGCCTTTAACAGCTGCAGTGTGCCTGGAGCACAGGGCTTCCTGGTTTTAAAAGTCCTAGGCCTAAGCCTAACAGTAACCCTAGGAAGGTAAATCAGCCGGGTATTAGGGTTCTTCCTAAGGAAAAAGCTGTGAAAGCAGCCATGTTGTGGACCTTCTGCGCTCCCTTTGGGATGCCTTTGGCAGATGCAGTAAGCCTGGAACTCAGGGCTTTCTGGTTAAAAAAATCCTTGCCCTTGGCTGAGCCCTAACCCTAACCCTAGGCAGATAAATCAGCCTAGGTATAGGGATGGTGCCAAGGAAAAAGCTGTGAAAGCTGCCATGTTGTTGCACTTTTGTACTCCCTTTGGGATGCCTTTCCCAGCTCCTGTATGCCTGGAGCTCAGGGCTTCCTGGTTTAAAAAACCATGTCCCTAGCTGAGACTGGAGGCATGTAATTCAGACTAGGCTTATCAATGGTGCCAATGAAAACGTGTGGAGGCAGCCATTTTCAGGCACTTTTGTACTCCCCTTGGGATGCCTTTCACAGCTTTCGTGTGCTTGGAGCTCAGAGCTTGCTGGTTTAAAAAGCTCTACACCTAGGCATAACCCTAACCCTAACCGTAACACTGGTCATTTAAATCAGCCTGGGTTTAGGAATTATCCCAAGGGAAAAGCTGTGGAGACAGCCATGTTGTGGCACTTTTGCGCTCCCCTTGGGATGCCTTTCACAGCTGCAGTGTGCTTGGAGCACAGGGCTTCCTGGTGTAAAAAACCACAACTTTAGCCCAAACTGGAGGTTTCTAAATCAGCCTTCGTTTCAGGACGTCCCCAAGGAAAAAGCTGTGGAGGCAGGCATGTTGAGGCACTTCTGCGCTCTTCTTGGGTAGTCCTTCGCAGCTGCTGTGTTCTTGGAACTCAGGGCTTTCTGGTAAAAAGAACACTAACCCTAGGCCTAACTCAAACCTTAAGCCTAGGAAGGAAAATCAGCCTATGATTCGGGATGGTCTCATGGAAATAGCAGTGGAGGCAGCCAAGTTGTGTCACTTTTGCACTCCCCTTGGGATGCCTTTAACAGCTGCAGTGTGCCTGGAGCACAGGGCTTCCTGGTTTTAAAAGTCCTAGGCCTAAGCCTAACAGTAACCCTAGGAAGGTAAATCAGCCGGGTATTAGGGTTCTTCCTAAGGAAAAAGCTGTGAAAGCAGCCATGTTGTGGACCTTCTGCGCTCCCTTTGGGATGCCTTTGGCAGATGCAGTAAGCCTGGAACTCAGGGCTTCCTGGTTAAAAAAATCGTAGCCCTAGGCTGAGCCCTAACCCTAACCCTAGGCAGATAAATCAGCCTAGGTATAGGGATGGTGCCAAGGAAAAAGCTGTGAAAGCTGCCATGTTGTTGCACTTTTGTACTCCCCTTGGGATGCCTTTCACAGCTGCCGTGTGCCTGGAGTTCAGGGCTTCCTGGTGTAAAAAACCATGTCCCTAGCTGAGACTGGAGGCAGATAATTTAGCCTAGGCTTAGCAATGGTGCCAATGAAAACGTGTGGAGGCAGCCATTTTCTGGCACTTTTGTACTCCCTTTGGGATGCCTTTCACAGCTGCCGTGTGCCTGGAGCTCAGGGCTTCCTGGTTTGAAAAACAATGTCCCTAGCTGAGACTGGAGGCAGGTAGTTCAGCCTGGGCTTATCAATGGTGCCAATGAAAACGTGTGGAGGCAGCCATTTTCTGGCACTTTTGTGCTACCCTTGGGATGCCTTTCGCAGCTGCCGTGTGCCTGGAGCTCAGAGCTTGCTGGTTTAAAAAGCTCTACACCTAGGCGTAACCCTAACCCTAACCGTAACACTGGTCATTTAAATCAGCCTGGGTTTAGGAATTATCCCAAGGGAAAAGCTGTGGAGACAGCCATGTTGTGGCACTTTTGCGCTCCCCTTGGGATGCCTTTCACAGCTGCAGTGTGCTTGGAGCACAGGGCTTCCTGGTTTACAAAACCACAACTTTAGCCCAAACTGGAGGCTTCTAAATCAGCCTTCGTTTCGGGACGTCCCCAAGGAAAAAGCTGTGGAGGCAGGCATGTTGAGGCACTTCTGCGCTCTTCTTGGGTAGTCCTTCGCAGCTGCTGTGTTCTTGGAACTCAGGGCTTTCTGGTTAAAAGAACACTAACCCTAGGCCTAACTCAAACCTTAAGCCTAGGAAGGAAAATCAGCCTATGATTCGGGATGGTCTCATGGAAATAGCAGTGGAGGCAGCCAAGTTGTGTCACTTTTGCGCTCCCCTTGGGATGCCTTTCACAGCTGCAGTGTGCCTAGAGCACAGGGCTTCCTGGTTTTAAAAGTCCTAGGCCTAAGCCTAACAGTAACCCTAGGAAGGTAAATCAGCCGGGTGTTAGGGTTCTTCCTAAGGAAAAAGTTGTGAAAGCAGCCATGTTGTGGCACTTCTGCGCTCCCTTTGGGATGCCTTTGGCAGATGCAGTAAGCCTGGAACTCAGGGCTTCCTGGTTAAAAAAATCCTTGCCCTTGGCTGAGCCCTAACCCTAACCAGAGGCAGATAAAACAGCCAAGGTATAGGGATGGTGCCAAGGAAAAAGCTGTGAAAGCTGCCATGTTGTTGCACTTTTGTGCTCCCCTTGGGATGCCTTTAACGGCTGCAGTGTGCCTGGAGCTCAGAGCTTGCTGGTTTAAAAAGCTCTACACCTAGGCTTAACCCTAACCCTAACCGTAACACTGGTCATTTAATCAGCCTGGGTTTAGGAATTATCTCAAGGGAAAAGCTGTGGACACAGCCAAGTTGTGTCACTTTTGCGCTCCCCTTGGGATGCCTTTAACAGCTGCAGTGTGCCTGGAGCACAGGGCTTCCTGGTTTTAAAAGTCCTAGGCCTAAGCCTAACAGTAACCCTAGGAAGGTAAATCAGCCGGGTATTAGGGTTCTTCCTAAGGAAAAAGCTCTGAAAGCAGCCATGTTGTGGCACTTCTGCGCTCCCTTTGGGATGACTTTGGCAGATGCAGTAAGCCTGGAACTCAGGGCTTCCTGGTTAAAAAAATCCTTGCCCTTGGCTGAGCCCTAACCCTAACCCTAGGCAGATAAATCAGCCTAGGTATAGGGATGGTGCCAAGGAAAAAGCTGTGAAAGCTGCCATGTTGTTGCACTTTTGTACTCCCCTTGGGATGCCTTTCACAGCTGCCGTGTGCCTGGAGCTCAGGGCTTCCTGGTTTAAAAAACCATGTCCCTAGCTGAGACTGGAGGCAGGTGATTCAGCCTAGGCTTAGCAATGGTGCCAATGAAAACGTGTGGAGGCAGCCATTTTCTGGCACTTTTGTGCTCCCCTTGGGATGCCTTTCGCAGCTGCCGTGTGCCTGGAGCTCAGAGCTTGCTGGTTCAAAAAGCTCTACACCTAGGCGTAACCCTAACCCTAACCGTAACACTGGTCATTTAAATCAGCCTGGGTTTAGGAATTATCCCAAGGGAAAAGCTGTGGAGACAGCCATGTTGTGGCACTTTTGCGCTCCCCTTGGGATGCCTTTCACAGCTGCAGTGTGCTTGGAGCACAGGGCTTCCTGGTTTAAAAAACCACAACTTTAGCCCAAACTGGAGGCTTCTAAATCAGCCTTCGTTTCGGGACGTCCCCAAGGAAAAAGCTGTGGAGGCAGGCATGTTGAGGCACTTCTGCGCTCTTCTTGGGTAGTCCTTTGCAGCTGCTGTGTTCTTGGAACTCAGGGCTTTCTGGTTAAAAGAACACTAACCCTAGGCCTAACTCAAACCTTAAGCCTAGGAAGGAAAATCAGCCTATGATTCGGGATGGTCTCATGGAAATAGCAGTGGAGGCAGCCAAGTTGTGTCACTTTTGCGCTCCCCTTGGGATGCCTTTAACAGCTGCAGTGTGCCTGGAGCACAGGGCTTCCTGGTTTTAAAAGTCCTAGGCCTAAGCCTAACAATAACCCTAGGAAGGTAAATCAGCCGGGTATTAGGGTTCTTCCTAAGGAAAAAGCTGTGAAAGCAGCCATGTTGTGGCACTTCTGCGCTCCCTTTGGGATGCCTTTGGCAGATGCAGTAAGCCTGGAACCCAGGGCTTTCTGGTTAAAAAAATCCTTGCCCTTGGCTGAGCCCTAACCCTAACCCAAGGCAGATAAATCAGCCTAGGTATAGGGATGGTGCCAAGGAAAAAGCTGTGAAAGCTGCCATGTTGTTGCACTTTTGTACTCCCCTTGGGATGCCTTTCACAGCTGCCGTGTGCCTGGAGCTCAGGGCTTCCTGGTTTAAAAAACCATGTCCCTAGCTGAGACTGGAGGCAGGTGATTCAGCCTAGGCTTAGCAATGGAGCCAATGAAAACGTGTGGAGGCAGCCATTTTCTGGCACTTTTGTGCTCCCCTTGGGATGCCTTTCGCAGCTGCCGTGTGCCTGGAGCTCAGAGCTTGCTGGTTTAAAAAGCTCTACACCTAGGCGTAACCCTAACCCTAACCGTAACACTGGTCATTTAAATCAGCCTGGGTTTAGGAATTATCCCAAGGGAAAAGCTGTGGAGACAGCCATGTTGTGGCACTTTTGCGCTCCCCTTGGGATGCCTTTCACAGCTGCAGTGTGCTTGGAGCACAGGGCTTCCTGGTTTAAAAAACCACAACTTTAGCCCAAACTGGAGGCTTCTAAATCAGCCTTCGTTTCGGGACGTCCCCAAGGAAAAAGCTGTGGAGGCAGGCATGTTGAGGCACTTCTGCGCTCTTCTTGGGTAGTCCTTCGCAGCTGCTGTGTTCTTGGAACTCAGGGCTTTCTGGTTAAAAGAACACTAACCCTAGGCCTAACTCAAACCTTAAGCCTAGGAAGGAAAATCAGCCTATGATTCGGGATGGTCTCATGGAAATAGCAGTGGAGGCAGCCAAGTTGTGTCACTTTTGCGCTCCCCTTGGGATGCCTTTAACAGCTGCAGTGTGCCTGGAGCACAGGGCTTCCTGGTTTTAAAAGTCCTAGGCCTAAGCCTAACAGTAACCCTAGGAAGGTAAATCAGCCGGGTATTAGGGTTCTTCCTAAGGAAAAAGCTGTGAAAGCAGCCATGTTGTGGACCTTCTGCGCTCCCTTTGGGATGCCTTTGGCAGATGCAGTAAGCCTGGAACTCAGGGCTTTCTGGTTAAAAAAATCCTTGCCCTTGGCTGAGCCCTAACCCTAACCCTAGGCAGATAAATCAGCCTAGGTATAGGGATGGTGCCAAGGAAAAAGCTGTGAAAGCTGCCATGTTGTTGCACTTTTGTACTCCCTTTGGGATGCCTTTCCCAGCTCCTGTATGCCTGGAGCTCAGGGCTTCCTGGTTTAAAAAACCATGTCCCTAGCTGAGACTGGAGGCATGTAATTCAGACTAGGCTTATCAATGGTGCCAATGAAAACGTGTGGAGGCAGCCATTTTCAGGCACTTTTGTGCTCCCCTTGGGATGCCTTTCACAGCTTTCGTGTGCTTGGAGCTCAGAGCTTGCTGGTTTAAAAAGCTCTACACCTAGGCGTAACCCTAACCCTAACCGTAACACTGGTCATTTAAATCAGCCTGGGTTTAGGAATTATCCCAAGGGAAAAGCTGTGGAGACAGCCATGTTGTGGCACTTTTGCGCTCCCCTTGGGATGCCTTTCACAGCTGCAGTGTGCTTGGAGCACAGGGCTTCCTGGTTTAAAAAACCACAACTTTAGCCCAAACTGGAGGCTTCTAAATCAGCCTTCGTTTCGGGACGTCCCCAAGGAAAAAGCTGTGGAGGCAGGCATGTTGAGGCACTTCTGCGCTCTTCTTGGGTAGTCCTTTGCAGCTGCTGTGTTCTTGGAACTCAGGGCTTTCTGGTTAAAAGAACACTAACCCTAGGCCTAACTCAAACCTTAAGCCTAGGAAGGAAAATCAGCCTATGATTCGGGATGGTCTCATGGAAATAGCAGTGGAGGCAGCCAAGTTGTGTCACTTTTGCGCTCCCCTTGGGATGCCTTTAACAGCTGCAGTGTGCCTGGAGCACAGGGCTTCCTGGTTTTAAAAGTCCTAGGCCTAAGCCTAACAATAACCCTAGGAAGGTAAATCAGCCGGGTATTAGGGTTCTTCCTAAGGAAAAAGCTGTGAAAGCAGCCATGTTGTGGCACTTCTGCGCTCCCTTTGGGATGCCTTTGGCAGATGCAGTAAGCCTGGAACCCAGGGCTTTCTGGTTAAAAAAATCCTTGCCCTTGGCTGAGCCCTAACCCTAACCCAAGGCAGATAAATCAGCCTAGGTATAGGGATGGTGCCAAGGAAAAAGCTGTGAAAGCTGCCATGTTGTTGCACTTTTGTACTCCCCTTGGGATGCCTTTCACAGCTGCCGTGTGCCTGGAGCTCAGGGCTTCCTGGTTTAAAAAACCATGTCCCTAGCTGAGACTGGAGGCAGGTGATTCAGCCTAGGCTTAGCAATGGAGCCAATGAAAACGTGTGGAGGCAGCCATTTTCTGGCACTTTTGTGCTCCCCTTGGGATGCCTTTCGCAGCTGCCGTGTGCCTGGAGCTCAGAGCTTGCTGGTTTAAAAAGCTCTACACCTAGGCGTAACCCTAACCCTAACCGTAACACTGGTCATTTAAATCAGCCTGGGTTTAGGAATTATCCCAAGGGAAAAGCTGTGGAGACAGCCATGTTGTGGCACTTTTGCGCTCCCCTTGGGATGCCTTTCACAGCTGCAGTGTGCTTGGAGCACAGGGCTTCCTGGTTTAAAAAACCACAACTTTAGCCCAAACTGGAGGCTTCTAAATCAGCCTTCGTTTCGGGACGTCCCCAAGGAAAAAGCTGTGGAGGCAGGCATGTTGAGGCACTTCTGCGCTCTTCTTGGGTAGTCCTTCGCAGCTGCTGTGTTCTTGGAACTCAGGGCTTTCTGGTTAAAAGAACACTAACCCTAGGCCTAACTCAAACCTTAAGCCTAGGAAGGAAAATCAGCCTATGATTCGGGATGGTCTCATGGAAATAGCAGTGGAGGCAGCCAAGTTGTGTCACTTTTGCGCTCCCCTTGGGATGCCTTTAACAGCTGCAGTGTGCCTGGAGCACAGGGCTTCCTGGTTTTAAAAGTCCTAGGCCTAAGCCTAACAGTAACCCTAGGAAGGTAAATCAGCCGGGTATTAGGGTTCTTCCTAAGGAAAAAGCTGTGAAAGCAGCCATGTTGTGGACCTTCTGCGCTCCCTTTGGGATGCCTTTGGCAGATGCAGTAAGCCTGGAACTCAGGGCTTTCTGGTTAAAAAAATCCTTGCCCTTGGCTGAGCCCTAACCCTAACCCTAGGCAGATAAATCAGCCTAGGTATAGGGATGGTGCCAAGGAAAAAGCTGTGAAAGCTGCCATGTTGTTGCACTTTTGTACTCCCTTTGGGATGCCTTTCCCAGCTCCTGTATGCCTGGAGCTCAGGGCTTCCTGGTTTAAAAAACCATGTCCCTAGCTGAGACTGGAGGCATGTAATTCAGACTAGGCTTATCAATGGTGCCAATGAAAACGTGTGGAGGCAGCCATTTTCAGGCACTTTTGTACTCCCCTTGGGATGCCTTTCACAGCTTTCGTGTGCTTGGAGCTCAGAGCTTGCTGGTTTAAAAAGCTCTACACCTAGGCATAACCCTAACCCTAACCGTAACACTGGTCATTTAAATCAGCCTGGGTTTAGGAATTATCCCAAGGGAAAAGCTGTGGAGACAGCCATGTTGTGGCACTTTTGCGCTCCCCTTGGGATGCCTTTCACAGCTGCAGTGTGCTTGGAGCACAGGGCTTCCTGGTGTAAAAAACCACAACTTTAGCCCAAACTGGAGGTTTCTAAATCAGCCTTCGTTTCAGGACGTCCCCAAGGAAAAAGCTGTGGAGGCAGGCATGTTGAGGCACTTCTGCGCTCTTCTTGGGTAGTCCTTCGCAGCTGCTGTGTTCTTGGAACTCAGGGCTTTCTGGTAAAAAGAACACTAACCCTAGGCCTAACTCAAACCTTAAGCCTAGGAAGGAAAATCAGCCTATGATTCGGGATGGTCTCATGGAAATAGCAGTGGAGGCAGCCAAGTTGTGTCACTTTTGCACTCCCCTTGGGATGCCTTTAACAGCTGCAGTGTGCCTGGAGCACAGGGCTTCCTGGTTTTAAAAGTCCTAGGCCTAAGCCTAACAGTAACCCTAGGAAGGTAAATCAGCCGGGTATTAGGGTTC
Organism: Ammospiza caudacuta; assembly: GCF_027887145.1. Classification (NCBI taxonomy): domain Eukaryota; kingdom Metazoa; phylum Chordata; class Aves; order Passeriformes; family Passerellidae; genus Ammospiza; species Ammospiza caudacuta. The sequence continues at coordinate 795,104 of NW_026683133.1, read as the reverse complement.
TTCCTAAGGAAAAAGCTGTGAAAGCAGCCATGTTGTGGACCTTCTGCGCTCCCTTTGGGATGCCTTTGGCAGATGCAGTAAGCCTGGAACTCAGGGCTTCCTGGTTAAAAAAATCGTAGCCCTAGGCTGAGCCCTAACCCTAACCCTAGGCAGATAAATCAGCCTAGGTATAGGGATGGTGCCAAGGAAAAAGCTGTGAAAGCTGCCATGTTGTTGCACTTTTGTACTCCCCTTGTGATGCCTTTCACAGCTCCTGTATGCCTGGAGCTCAGGGCTTCCTGGTTTAAAAAACCATGTCCCTAGCTGAGACTGGAGGCAGGTAATTCAGCCTAGGCTTAGCAATGGTGCCAATGAAAACGTGTGGAGGCAGCCATTTCCTGGCACTTTTGTGCTCCCCTTGGGATGCCTTTTGCAGCTGCCGTGTGCCTGGAGCTCAGAGCTTGCCGGTTTAAAAAGCTCTACACCTAGGCGTAACCCTAACCCTAACCGTAACACTGGTCATTTAAATCAGCCTGGGTTTAGGAATTATCCCAAGGGAAAAGCTGTGGAGACAGCCATGTTGTGGCACTTTTGCGCTCCCCTTGGGATGCCTTTCACAGCTGCAGTGTGCTTGGAGCACAGGGCTTCCTGGTTTAAAAAACCACAACTTTAGCCCAAACTGGAGGCTTCTAAATCAGCCTTCGTTTCGGGACGTCCCCAAGGAGAAAGCTGTGCAGGCAGGCATGTTGAGGCACTTCTGCGCTCTTCTTGGGTAGTCCTTCGCAGCTGCTGTGTTCTTGGAACTCAGGGCTTTCTGGTTAAAAGAACACTAACCCTAGGCCTAACTCAAACCTTAAGCCTAGGAAGGAAAATCAGCCTATGATTCGGGATGGTCTCATGGAAATAGCAGTGGAGGCAGCCAAGTTGTGTCACTTTTGCGCTCCCCTTGGGATGCCTTTCACAGCTGCAGTGTGCCTGGAGCACAGGGCTTCCTGGTTTAAAAAGTCCTAGGCCTAAGCCTAACAGTAACCCTAGGAAGGTAAATCAGCCGGGTATTAGGGTTCCTCCTAAGGAAAAAGCTGTGAAAGCAGCCATGTTGTGGCACTTCTGCGCTCCCCTTGGGATGCCTTTAACAGCTGCAGTGTGCCTGGAGCACAGGGCTTCCTGGTTTTAAAAGTCCTAGGCCTAGGCCTGACAGTAACCCTAGGAAGGTAAATCAGCCGGATATTAGGGTTCTTCCTAAGGAAAAAGCTGTGAAAGCAGCCATGTTGTGGCACTTCTGCACTCCCTTTAGGATGCCTTTGGCAGATGCAGTAAGCCTGGAACTCAGGGCTTCCTGGTTAAAAAAATCCTTGCCCTTGGCTGAGCCCTAACCCTAACCCTAGGCAGATAAATCAGCCTAGGTATAGGGATGGTGCCAAGGAAAAAGCTGTGAAAGCTGCCATGTTGTTGCACTTTTGTACTCCCCTTGGGATGCCTTTCACAGCTGCCGTGTGCCTGGAGCACAGGGCTTCCTGGTTTAAAAAACCATGTCCCTAGCTGAGACTGGAGGCAGGTAATTCAGAATACGCTTATCAATGGTGCCAATGAAAACGTGTGGAGGCAGCCATTTTATGGCACTTTTGTACTCCCCTTGGGGTGCCTTTCACAGCTTTTGTGTGCTTGGAGCTCAGGGCTTCCTGGTTTAAAAACCGTGTCCCTAGCTAAGACGGGAGGCAGGTAATTCAGCCTAGGCTTAGCAATGGTGCCAATGAAAACGTGTGGAGGCAGCCATTTTCTGGCACTTTTGTGCTCCCCTTGGGATGCCTTTCGCAGCTGCCGTGTGCCTGGAGCTCAGAGCTTGCTGGTTTAAAAAGCTCTACACCTAGGCGTAACCCTAACCCTAACCGTAACACTGGTCATTTAAATCAGCCTGGGTTTAGGAATTATCCCAAGGGAAAAGCTGTGGAGACAGCCATGTTGTGGCTTTTTTGCGCTCCCCTTGGGATGCCTTTCACAGCTGCAGTGTGCTTGGAGCACAGGGCTTCCTGGTGTAAAAAACCACAACTTTAGCCCAAACTGGAGGCTTCTAAATCAGCCTTCGTTTCGGGACGTCCCCAAGGAAAAAGCTGTGGAGGCAGACATGTTGAGGCACTTCTGCGCTCTTCTGGGGTAGTCCTTCGCAGCTGCTGTGTTCTTGGAACTCAGGGCTTTCTGGTTAAAAGAACACTAACCCTAGGCCTAACTCAAACCTTAAGCCTAGGAAGGAAAATCAGCCTATGATTCGGGATGGTCTCATGGAAATAGCAGTGGAGGCAGCCAAGTTGTGTCACTTTTGTGCTCCCCTTGGGATGCCTTTAACAGCTGCAGTGTGCCTGGAGCACAGGGCTTCCTGGTTTTAAAAGTCCTAGGCCTAAGCCTAACAATAACCCTAGGAAGGTAAATCAGCCGGGTATTAGGGTTCTTCCTAAGGAAAAAGCTGTGAAAGCAGCCATGTTGTGGCACTTCTGTGCTCTCTTTGGGATGCCTTTGGCAGATGCAGTAAGCCTGGAACTCAGGGCTTTCTGGTTAAAAAAATCCTTGCCCTTGTCTGACCCCTAACCCAAACCCAAGGCAGATATATCAGCCTAGGTATAGGGATGGTGCCAAGGAAAAAGCCGTGAAAGCTGCCATGTTGTTGTACTTTTGTACTCCCTTTGGGATGCCTTTCACAGCTGCCATGTGCTTGGAGCTCAGGGCTTCCTGGTGTAAAAAACCATGTCCCTAGCTGAGACTGGAGGCAGGTAATTCAGACTAGGCTTATCAATGGTGCCAATGAAAACGTGTGGAGGCAGCCATTTTCTGGCACTTTTGTACTCCCCTTGGGATGCCTTTCACAGCTGCAGTGTGTCTGGAGCACAGGGCTTCCTGGTTTAAAAGACCATGTCCCTAGCTGAGACTGGAGGCAGGTAATTCAGCCTAGGCTTAGCAATGGTGCCAATGAAAACGTGTGGAGGCAGCCATTTTCTGGCACTTTTGTGCTCCCCTTGTGATGCCTTTCGCAGCTGCCGTGTGCCTGGAGCTCAGAGCTTGCTGGTTTAAAAAGCTCTACACCTAGGCGTAACCCTAACCCTAACCGTAACACTGGTCATTTAAATCAGCCTGGGTTTAGGAATTATCCCAAGGGAAAAGCTGTGGACACAGCCATGTTGTGGCTTTTTTGCGCTCCCCTTGGGATGCCTTTCACAGCTGCAGTGTGCTTGGAGCACAGGGCTTCCTGGTGTAAAAAACCACAACTTTAGCCCAAACTGGAGGCTTCTAAATCAGCCTTCGTTTCGGGACGTCCCCAAGGAAAAAGCTGTGGAGGCAGACATGTTGAGGCACTTCTGCGCTCTTCTTGGGTAGTCCTTCGCAGCTGCTGTGTTCTTGGAACTCAGGGCTTTCTGGTTAAAAGAACACTAACCCTAGGCCTAACTCAAACCTTAAGCCTAGGAAGGAAAATCAGCCTATGATTCGGGATGGTCTCATGGAAATAGCAGTGGAGGCAGCCAAGTTGTGTCACTTTTGCGCTCCCCTTGGGATGCCTTTAACAGCTGCAGTGTGCCTGGAGCACAGGGCTTCCTGGTTTTAAAAGTCCTAGGCCTAAGCCTAACAGTAACCCTAGGAAGGTAAATCAGCCGGGTATTAGGGTTCTTCCTAAGGAAAAAGCTGTGAAAGCAGCCATGTTGTGGACCTTCTGCGCTCCCTTTGGGATGCCTTTGGCAGATGCAGTAAGCCTGGAACTCAGGGCGTTCTGGTTAAAAAAATCCTAGCCCTAGGCTGAGCTCTAACCCTAACCAGAGGCAGATAAATCAGCCTAGGTATAGGGATGGTGCCAAGGAAAAAGCTGTGAAAGCTGCCATGTTGTTGCACTTTTGTACTCCCCTTGGGATGCCTTTCACAGCTGCCGTGTGCCTGGAGCTCAGGGCTTCCTGGTTTAAAAAACCATGTCCCTAGCTGAGACTGGAGGGAGGTAATTCAGCCTGGTCTTATCAATGGTGCCAATGAAAACGTGTGGAGGCAGCCATTTTCTGGCACTTTTGTACTCCCTTTGGGATGCCTTTCACAGCTGCCGTGTGCCTGGAGCTCAGGGCTTCCTGGTTTAAAAATCCATGTCCCTAGCTGAGACTGGAGGCAGGTAATTCAGCCTGGGCTTATCAATGGTGCCAATGAAAACGTGTGGAGGCAGCCATTTTCTGGCACTTTTGTGCTCCCCTTGGGATGCCTTTCGCAGCTGCCGTGTGCCTGGAGCTCAGAGCTTGCTGGTTTAAAAAGCTCTACACCTAGGCGTAACCCTAACGCTAACCGTAACACTGGTCATTTAAATCAGCCTGGGTTTAGGAATTATCCCAAGGGAAAAGCTGTGGGGACAGCCATGTTGTGGCACTTTTGCGCTCCCCTTGGGATGCCTTTCACAGCTGCAGTGTGCCTGGAGCACAGGGCTTCCTGGTTTAAAAAGTCCTAGGCCTAAGCCTAACAGTAACCCTAGGAAGGTAAATCAGCCGGGTATTAGGGTTCCTCCTAAGGAAAAAGCTGTGAAAGCAGCCATGTTGTGGCACTTCTGCGCTCCCCTTGGGATGCCTTTAACAGCTGCAGTGTGCCTGGAGCACAGGGCTTCCTGGTTTTAAAAGTCCTAGGCCTAGGCCTGACAGTAACCCTAGGAAGGTAAATCAGCCGGATATTAGGGTTCTTCCTAAGGAAAAAGCTGTGAAAGCAGCCATGTTGTGGCACTTCTGCACTCCCTTTAGGATGCCTTTGGCAGATGCAGTAAGCCTGGAACTCAGGGCTTCCTGGTTAAAAAAATCCTTGCCCTTGGCTGAGCCCTAACCCTAACCCTAGGCAGATAAATCAGCCTAGGTATAGGGATGGTGCCAAGGAAAAAGCTGTGAAAGCTGCCATGTTGTTGCACTTTTGTACTCCCCTTGGGATGCCTTTCACAGCTGCCGTGTGCCTGGAGCACAGGGCTTCCTGGTTTAAAAAACCATGTCCCTAGCTGAGACTGGAGGCAGGTAATTCAGAATACGCTTATCAATGGTGCCAATGAAAACGTGTGGAGGCAGCCATTTTATGGCACTTTTGTACTCCCCTTGGGGTGCCTTTCACAGCTTTTGTGTGCTTGGAGCTCAGGGCTTCCTGGTTTAAAAACCGTGTCCCTAGCTAAGACGGGAGGCAGGTAATTCAGCCTAGGCTTAGCAATGGTGCCAATGAAAACGTGTGGAGGCAGCCATTTTCTGGCACTTTTGTGCTCCCCTTGGGATGCCTTTCGCAGCTGCCGTGTGCCTGGAGCTCAGAGCTTGCTGGTTTAAAAAGCTCTACACCTAGGCGTAACCCTAACCCTAACCGTAACACTGGTCATTTAAATCAGCCTGGGTTTAGGAATTATCCCAAGGGAAAAGCTGTGGAGACAGCCATGTTGTGGCTTTTTTGCGCTCCCCTTGGGATGCCTTTCACAGCTGCAGTGTGCTTGGAGCACAGGGCTTCCTGGTGTAAAAAACCACAACTTTAGCCCAAACTGGAGGCTTCTAAATCAGCCTTCGTTTCGGGACGTCCCCAAGGAAAAAGCTGTGGAGGCAGACATGTTGAGGCACTTCTGCGCTCTTCTTGGGTAGTCCTTCGCAGCTGCTGTGTTCTTGGAACTCAGGGCTTTCTGGTTAAAAGAACACTAACCCTAGGCCTAACTCAAACCTTAAGCCTAGGAAGGAAAATCAGCCTATGATTCGGGATGGTCTCATGGAAATAGCAGTGGAGGCAGCCAAGTTGTGTCACTTTTGTGCTCCCCTTGGGATGCCTTTAACAGCTGCAGTGTGCCTGGAGCACAGGGCTTCCTGGTTTTAAAAGTCCTAGGCCTAAGCCTAACAATAACCCTAGGAAGGTAAATCAGCCGGGTATTAGGGTTCTTCCTAAGGAAAAAGCTGTGAAAGCAGCCATGTTGTGGCACTTCTGTGCTCTCTTTGGGATGCCTTTGGCAGATGCAGTAAGCCTGGAACTCAGGGCTTTCTGGTTAAAAAAATCCTTGCCCTTGTCTGACCCCTAACCCAAACCCAAGGCAGATATATCAGCCTAGGTATAGGGATGGTGCCAAGGAAAAAGCCGTGAAAGCTGCCATGTTGTTGTACTTTTGTACTCCCTTTGGGATGCCTTTCACAGCTGCCATGTGCTTGGAGCTCAGGGCTTCCTGGTGTAAAAAACCATGTCCCTAGCTGAGACTGGAGGCAGGTAATTCAGACTAGGCTTATCAATGGTGCCAATGAAAACGTGTGGAGGCAGCCATTTTCTGGCACTTTTGTACTCCCCTTGGGATGCCTTTCACAGCTGCAGTGTGTCTGGAGCACAGGGCTTCCTGGTTTAAAAGACCATGTCCCTAGCTGAGACTGGAGGCAGGTAATTCAGCCTAGGCTTAGCAATGGTGCCAATGAAAACGTGTGGAGGCAGCCATTTTCTGGCACTTTTGTGCTCCCCTTGTGATGCCTTTCGCAGCTGCCGTGTGCCTGGAGCTCAGAGCTTGCTGGTTTAAAAAGCTCTACACCTAGGCGTAACCCTAACCCTAACCGTAACACTGGTCATTTAAATCAGCCTGGGTTTAGGAATTATCCCAAGGGAAAAGCTGTGGACACAGCCATGTTGTGGCTTTTTTGCGCTCCCCTTGGGATGCCTTTCACAGCTGCAGTGTGCTTGGAGCACAGGGCTTCCTGGTGTAAAAAACCACAACTTTAGCCCAAACTGGAGGCTTCTAAATCAGCCTTCGTTTCGGGACGTCCCCAAGGAAAAAGCTGTGGAGGCAGACATGTTGAGGCACTTCTGCGCTCTTCTTGGGTAGTCCTTCGCAGCTGCTGTGTTCTTGGAACTCAGGGCTTTCTGGTTAAAAGAACACTAACCCTAGGCCTAACTCAAACCTTAAGCCTAGGAAGGAAAATCAGCCTATGATTCGGGATGGTCTCATGGAAATAGCAGTGGAGGCAGCCAAGTTGTGTCACTTTTGCGCTCCCCTTGGGATGCCTTTAACAGCTGCAGTGTGCCTGGAGCACAGGGCTTCCTGGTTTTAAAAGTCCTAGGCCTAAGCCTAACAGTAACCCTAGGAAGGTAAATCAGCCGGGTATTAGGGTTCTTCCTAAGGAAAAAGCTGTGAAAGCAGCCATGTTGTGGACCTTCTGCGCTCCCTTTGGGATGCCTTTGGCAGATGCAGTAAGCCTGGAACTCAGGGCGTTCTGGTTAAAAAAATCCTAGCCCTAGGCTGAGCTCTAACCCTAACCAGAGGCAGATAAATCAGCCTAGGTATAGGGATGGTGCCAAGGAAAAAGCTGTGAAAGCTGCCATGTTGTTGCACTTTTGTACTCCCCTTGGGATGCCTTTCACAGCTGCCGTGTGCCTGGAGCTCAGGGCTTCCTGGTTTAAAAAACCATGTCCCTAGCTGAGACTGGAGGGAGGTAATTCAGCCTGGTCTTATCAATGGTGCCAATGAAAACGTGTGGAGGCAGCCATTTTCTGGCACTTTTGTACTCCCTTTGGGATGCCTTTCACAGCTGCCGTGTGCCTGGAGCTCAGGGCTTCCTGGTTTAAAAATCCATGTCCCTAGCTGAGACTGGAGGCAGGTAATTCAGCCTGGGCTTATCAATGGTGCCAATGAAAACGTGTGGAGGCAGCCATTTTCTGGCACTTTTGTGCTCCCCTTGGGATGCCTTTCGCAGCTGCCGTGTGCCTGGAGCTCAGAGCTTGCTGGTTTAAAAAGCTCTACACCTAGGCGTAACCCTAACGCTAACCGTAACACTGGTCATTTAAATCAGCCTGGGTTTAGGAATTATCCCAAGGGAAAAGCTGTGGGGACAGCCATGTTGTGGCACTTTTGCGCTCCCCTTGGGATGCCTTTCACAGCTGCAGTGTGCTTGGAGCACAGGGCTTCCTGGTTTAAAAAGTCCTAGGCCTAAGCCTAACAGTAACCCTAGGAAGGTAAATCAGCCGGGTATTAGGGTTCCTCCTAAGGAAAAAGCTGTGAAAGCAGCCATGTTGTGGCACTTCTGCGCTCCCCTTGGGATGCCTTTAACAGCTGCAGTGTGCCTGGAGCACAGGGCTTCCTGGTTTTAAAAGTCCTAGGCCTAGGCCTGACAGTAACCCTAGGAAGGTAAATCAGCCGGATATTAGGGTTCTTCCTAAGGAAAAAGCTGTGAAAGCAGCCATGTTGTGGCACTTCTGCACTCCCTTTAGGATGCCTTTGGCAGATGCAGTAAGCCTGGAACTCAGGGCTTCCTGGTTAAAAAAATCCTTGCCCTTGGCTGAGCCCTAACCCTAACCCTAGGCAGATAAATCAGCCTAGGTATAGGGATGGTGCCAAGGAAAAAGCTGTGAAAGCTGCCATGTTGTTGCACTTTTGTACTCCCCTTGGGATGCCTTTCACAGCTGCCGTGTGCCTGGAGCACAGGGCTTCCTGGTTTAAAAAACCATGTCCCTAGCTGAGACTGGAGGCAGGTAATTCAGAATACGCTTATCAATGGTGCCAATGAAAACGTGTGGAGGCAGCCATTTTATGGCACTTTTGTACTCCCCTTGGGATGCCTTTCACAGCTTTTGTGTGCTTGGAGCTCAGGGCTTCCTGGTTTAAAAACCGTGTCCCTAGCTAAGACGGGAGGCAGGTAATTCAGCCTAGGCTTAGCAATGGTGCCAATGAAAACGTGTGGAGGCAGCCATTTTCTGGCACTTTTGTGCTCCCCTTGGGATGCCTTTCGCAGCTGCCGTGTGCCTGGAGCTCAGAGCTTGCTGGTTCAAAAAGCTCTACACCTAGGCGTAACCCTAACCCTATCCGTAACACTGGTCATTTAAATCAGCCTGGGTTTAGGAATTATCCCAAGGGAAAAGCTGTGGAGACAGCCATGTTGTGGCACTTTTGCGCTCCCCTTGGGATGCCTTTCACAGCTGCAGTGTGCTTGGAGCTCAGGGCTTCCTGGTTTAAAAAACCACAACTTTAGCCCAAACTGGAGGCTTCTAAATCAGCCTTCGTTTTGGGACGTCCCCAAGGAAAAAGCTGTGGAGGCAGGCATGTTGAGGCACTTCTGCGCTCTTCTTGGGTAGTCCTTCGCAGCTGCTGTGTTCTTGGAACTCAGGGCTTTCTGGTTAAAAGAACACTAACCCTAGGCCTAACTCAAACCTTAAGCCTAGGAAGGAAAATCAGCCTATGATTCGGGATGGTCTCATGGAAATAGCAGTGGAGGCAGCCAAGTTGTGTCACTTTTGCGCTCCCCTTGGGATGCCTTTCACAGCTGCAGTGTGCCTGGAGCACAGGGCTTCCTTGTTTTAAAAGTCCTAGGCCTAGGCCTAACAGTAACCCTAGGAAGGTAAATCAGCCGGGTATTAGGGTTCTTCCTAAGGAAAAAGCTGTGAAAGCAGCCATGTTGTGGCACTTCTGCGCTCCCTTTGGGATGCCTTTGGCAGATGCAGTAAGCCTGGAACTCAGGGCTTCCTGGTTAAAAAAATCGTAGCCCTAGGCTGAGCCCTAACCCTAACCCTAGGCAGATAAATCAGCCTAGGTATAGGGATAGTGCCAAGGAAAAAGCTGTGAAAGCTGCCATGTTGTTGCACTTTTGTACTCCCCTTGTGATGCCTTTCACAGCTCCTGTATGCCTGGAGCTCAGGGCTTCCTGGTTTAAAAAACCATGTCCCTAGCTGAGACTGGAGGGAGGTAATTCAGCCTAGGCTTAGCAATGGTGCCAATGAAAACGTGTGGAGGCAGCCATTTCCTGGCACTTTTGTGCTCCCCTTGGGATGCCTTTTGCAGCTGCCGTGTGCCTGGAGCTCAGAGCTTGCTGGTTTAAAAAGCTCTACACCTAGGCGTAACCCTAACCCTAACCGTAACACTGGTCATTTAAATCAGCCTGGGTTTAGGAATTATCCCAAGGGAAAAGCTGTGGAGACAGCCATGTTGTGGCACTTTTGCGCTCCCCTTGGGATGCCTTTCACAGCTGCAGTGTGCTTGGAGCACAGGGCTTCCTGGTTTAAAAAACCACAACTTTAGCCCAAACTGGAGGCTTCTAAATCAGCCTTCGTTTCGGGACGTCCCCAAGGAAAAAGCTGTGGAGGCAGGCATGTTGAGGCACTTCTGCGCTCTTCTTGGGTAGTCCTTCGCAGCTGCTGTGTTCTTGGAACTCAGGGCTTTCTGGTTAAAAGAACACTAACCCTAGGCCTAACTCAAACCTTAAGCCTAGGAAGGAAAATCAGCCTATGATTCGGGATGGTCTCATGGAAATAGCAGTGGAGGCAGCCAAGTTGTGTCACTTTTGCGCTCCCCTTGGGATGCCTTTCACAGCTGCAGTGTGCCTGGAGCACAGGGCTTCCTGGTTTAAAAAGTCCTAGGCCTAAGCCTAACAGTAACCCTAGGAAGGTAAATCAGCCGGGTATTAGGGTTCCTCCTAAGGAAAAAGCTGTGAAAGCAGCCATGTTGTGGCACTTCTGCGCTCCCCTTGGGATGCCTTTAACAGCTGCAGTGTGCCTGGAGCACAGGGCTTCCTGGTTTTAAAAGTCCTAGGCCTAGGCCTGACAGTAACCCTAGGAAGGTAAATCAGCCGGATATTAGGGTTCTTCCTAAGGAAAAAGCTGTGAAAGCAGCCATGTTGTGGCACTTCTGCACTCCCTTTAGGATGCCTTTGGCAGATGCAGTAAGCCTGGAACTCAGGGCTTCCTGGTTAAAAAAATCCTTGCCCTTGGCTTAGCCCTAACCCTAACCCTAGGCAGATAAATCAGCCTAGGTATAGGGATGGTGCCAAGGAAAAAGCTGTGAAAGCTGCCATGTTGTTGCACTTTTGTACTCCCCTTGGGATGCCTTTCACAGCTGCCGTGTGCCTGGAGCACAGGGCTTCCTGGTTTAAAAAACCATGTCCCTAGCTGAGACTGGAGGCAGGTAATTCAGAATACGCTTATCAATGGTGCCAATGAAAACGTGTGGAGGCAGCCATTTTATGGCACTTTTGTACTCCCCTTGGGATGCCTTTCACAGCTTTTGTGTGCTTGGAGCTCAGGGCTTCCTGGTTTAAAAACCGTGTCCCTAGCTAAGACGGGAGGCAGGTAATTCAGCCTAGGCTTAGCAATGGTGCCAATGAAAACGTGTGGAGGCAGCCATTTTCTGGCACTTTTGTGCTCCCCTTGTGATGCCTTTCGCAGCTGCCGTGTGCCTGGAGCTCAGAGCTTGCTGGTTTAAAAAGCTCTACACCTAGGCGTAACCCTAACCCTAACCGTAACACTGGTCATTTAAATCAGCCTGGGTTTAGGAATTATCCCAAGGGAAAAGCTGTGGAGACAGCCATGTTGTGGCTTTTTTGCGCTCCCCTTGGGATGCCTTTCACAGCTGCAGTGTGCTTGGAGCACAGGGCTTCCTGGTGTAAAAAACCACAACTTTAGCCCAAACTGGAGGCTTCTAAATCAGCCTTCGTTTCGGGACGTCCCCAAGGAAAAAGCTGTGGAGGCAGACATGTTGAGGCACTTCTGCGCTCTTCTTGGGTAGTCCTTCGCAGCTGCTGTGTTCTTGGAACTCAGGGCTTTCTGGTTAAAAGAACACTAACCCTAGGCCTAACTCAAACCTTAAGCCTAGGAAGGAAAATCAGCCTATGATTCGGGATGGTCTCATGGAAATAGCAGTGGAGGCAGCCAAGTTGTGTCACTTTTGTGCTCCCCTTGGGATGCCTTTAACAGCTGCAGTGTGCCTGGAGCACAGGGCTTCCTGGTTTTAAAAGTCCTAGGCCTAAGCCTAACAATAACCCTAGGAAGGTAAATCAGCCGGGTATTAGGGTTCTTCCTAAGGAAAAAGCTGTGAAAGCAGCCATGTTGTGGCACTTCTGTGCTCTCTTTGGGATGCCTTTGGCAGATGCAGTAAGCCTGGAACTCAGGGCTTTCTGGTTAAAAAAATCCTTGCCCTTGTCTGACCCCTAACCCAAACCCAAGGCAGATATATCAGCCTAGGTATAGGGATGGTGCCAAGGAAAAAGCCGTGAAAGCTGCCATGTTGTTGTACTTTTGTACTCCCTTTGGGATGCCTTTCACAGCTGCCATGTGCTTGGAGCTCAGGGCTTCCTGGTTTAAAAAACCATGTCCCTAGCTGAGACTGGAGGCAGGTAATTCAGACTAGGCTTATCAATGGTGCCAATGAAAACGTGTGGAGGCAGCCATTTTCTGGCACTTTTGTACTCCCCTTGGGATGCCTTTCACAGCTGCAGTGTGTCTGGAGCACAGGGCTTCCTGGTTTAAAAGACCATGTCCCTAGCTGAGACTGGAGGCAGGTAATTCAGCCTAGGCTTAGCAATGGTGCCAATGAAAACGTGTGGAGGCAGCCATTTTCTGGCACTTTTGTGCTCCCCTTGTGATGCCTTTCGCAGCTGCCGTGTGCCTGGAGCTCAGAGCTTGCTGGTTTAAAAAGCTCTACACCTAGGCGTAACCCTAACCCTAACCGTAACACTGGTCATTTAAATCAGCCTGGGTTTAGGAATTATCCCAAGGGAAAAGCTGTGGACACAGCCATGTTGTGGCTTTTTTGCGCTCCCCTTGGGATGCCTTTCACAGCTGCAGTGTGCTTGGAGCACAGGGCTTCCTGGTGTAAAAAACCACAACTTTAGCCCAAACTGGAGGCTTCTAAATCAGCCTTCGTTTCGGGACGTCCCCAAGGAAAAAGCTGTGGAGGCAGACATGTTGAGGCACTTCTGCGCTCTTCTTGGGTAGTCCTTCGCAGCTGCTGTGTTCTTGGAACTCAGGGCTTTCTGGTTAAAAGAACACTAACCCTAGGCCTAACTCAAACCTTAAGCCTAGGAAGGAAAATCAGCCTATGATTCGGGATGGTCTCATGGAAATAGCAGTGGAGGCAGCCAAGTTGTGTCACTTTTGCGCTCCCCTTGGGATGCCTTTAACAGCTGCAGTGTGCCTGGAGCACAGGGCTTCCTGGTTTTAAAAGTCCTAGGCCTAAGCCTAACAGTAACCCTAGGAAGGTAAATCAGCCGGGTATTAGGGTTCTTCCTAAGGAAAAAGCTGTGAAAGCAGCCATGTTGTGGACCTTCTGCGCTCCCTTTGGGATGCCTTTGGCAGATGCAGTAAGCCTGGAACTCAGGGCGTTCTGGTTAAAAAAATCCTAGCCCTAGGCTGAGCCCTAACCCTAACCAGAGGCAGATAAATCAGCCTAGGTATAGGGATGGTGCCAAGGAAAAAGCTGTGAAAGCTGCCATGTTGTTGCACTTTTGTACTCCCCTTGGGATGCCTTTCACAGCTGTCGTGTGCCTGGAGCTCAGGGCTTCCTGGTTTAAAAAACCATGTCCCTAGCTGAGACTGGAGGGAGGTAATTCAGCCTAGGCTTAGCAATGGTGCCAATGAAAACGTGTGGAGGCAGCCATTTTCTGGCACTTTTGTACTCCCTTTGGGATGCCTTTCACAGCTGCCGTGTGCCTGGAGCTCAGGGCTTCCTGGTTTAAAAATCCATGTCCCTAGCTGAGACTGGAGGCAGGTAATTCAGCCTGGGCTTATCAATGGTGCCAATGAAAACGTGTGGAGGCAGCCATTTTCTGGCACTTTTGTGCTCCCCTTGGGATGCCTTTCGCAGCTGCCGTGTGCCTGGAGCTCAGAGCTTGCTGGTTTAAAAAGCTCTACACCTAGGCGTAACCCTAACGCTAACCGTAACACTGGTCATTTAAATCAGCCTGGGTTTAGGAATTATCCCAAGGGAAAAGCTGTGGGGACAGCCATGTTGTGGCACTTTTGCGCTCCCCTTGGGATGCCTTTCACAGCTGTCGTGTGCCTGGAGCACAGGGCTTCCTGGTTTAAAAAGTCCTAGGCCTAAGCCTAACAGTAACCCTAGGAAGGTAAATCAGCCGGGTATTAGGGTTCCTCCTAAGGAAAAAGCTGTGAAAGCAGCCATGTTGTGGCACTTCTGCGCTCCCCTTGGGATGCCTTTAACAGCTGCAGTGTGCCTGGAGCACAGGGCTTCCTGGTTTTAAAAGTCCTAGGCCTAGGCCTGACAGTAACCCTAGGAAGGTAAATCAGCCGGATATTAGGGTTCTTCCTAAGGAAAAAGCTGTGAAAGCAGCCATGTTGTGGCACTTCTGCACTCCCTTTAGGATGCCTTTGGCAGATGCAGTAAGCCTGGAACTCAGGGCTTCCTGGTTAAAAAAATCCTTGCCCTTGGCTGAGCCCTAACCCTAACCCTAGGCAGATAAATCAGCCTAGGTATAGGGATGGTGCCAAGGAAAAAGCTGTGAAAGCTGCCATGTTGTTGCACTTTTGTACTCCCCTTGGGATGCCTTTCACAGCTGCCGTGTGCCTGGAGCACAGGGCTTCCTGGTTTAAAAAACCATGTCCCTAGCTGAGACTGGAGGCAGGTAATTCAGAATACGCTTATCAATGGTGCCAATGAAAACGTGTGGAGGCAGCCATTTTATGGCACTTTTGTACTCCCCTTGGGATGCCTTTCACAGCTTTTGTGTGCTTGGAGCTCAGGGCTTCCTGGTTTAAAAACCGTGTCCCTAGCTAAGACGGGAGGCAGGTAATTCAGCCTAGGCTTAGCAATGGTGCCAATGAAAACGTGTGGAGGCAGCCATTTTCTGGCACTTTTGTGCTCCCCTTGGGATGCCTTTCGCAGCTGCCGTGTGCCTGGAGCTCAGAGCTTGCTGGTTTAAAAAGCTCTACACCTAGGCGTAACCCTAACCCTAACCGTAACACTGGTCATTTAAATCAGCCTGGGTTTAGGAATTATCCCAAGGGAAAAGCTGTGGAGACAGCCATGTTGTGGCTTTTTTGCGCTCCCCTTGGGATGCCTTTCACAGCTGCAGTGTGCTTGGAGCACAGGGCTTCCTGGTGTAAAAAACCACAACTTTAGCCCAAACTGGAGGCTTCTAAATCAGCCTTCGTTTCGGGACGTCCCCAAGGAAAAAGCTGTGGAGGCAGACATGTTGAGGCACTTCTGCGCTCTTCTTGGGTAGTCCTTCGCAGCTGCTGTGTTCTTGGAACTCAGGGCTTTCTGGTTAAAAGAACACTAACCCTAGGCCTAACTCAAACATTAAGCCTAGGAAGGAAAATCAGCCTATGATTCGGGATGGTCTCATGGAAATAGCAGTGGAGGCAGCCAAGTTGTGTCACTTTTGTGCTCCCCTTGGGATGCCTTTAACAGCTGCAGTGTGCCTGGAGCACAGGGCTTCCTGGTTTTAAAAGTCCTAGGCCTAAGCCTAACAATAACCCTAGGAAGGTAAATCAGCCGGGTATTAGGGTTCTTCCTAAGGAAAAAGCTGTGAAAGCAGCCATGTTGTGGCACTTCTGTGCTCTCTTTGGGATGCCTTTGGCAGATGCAGTAAGCCTGGAACTCAGGGCTTTCTGGTTAAAAAAATCCTTGCCCTTGTCTGACCCCTAACCCAAACCCAAGGCAGATATATCAGCCTAGGTATAGGGATGGTGCCAAGGAAAAAGCCGTGAAAGCTGCCATGTTGTTGTACTTTTGTACTCCCTTTGGGATGCCTTTCACAGCTGCCATGTGCTTGGAGCTCAGGGCTTCCTGGTGTAAAAAACCATGTCCCTAGCTGAGACTGGAGGCAGGTAATTCAGACTAGGCTTATCAATGGTGCCAATGAAAACGTGTGGAGGCAGCCATTTTCTGGCACTTTTGTACTCCCCTTGGGATGCCTTTCACAGCTGCAGTGTGTCTGGAGCACAGGGCTTCCTGGTTTAAAAGACCATGTCCCTAGCTGAGACTGGAGGCAGGTAATTCAGCCTAGGCTTAGCAATGGTGCCAATGAAAACGTGTGGAGGCAGCCATTTTCTGGCACTTTTGTGCTCCCCTTGTGATGCCTTTCGCAGCTGCCGTGTGCCTGGAGCTCAGAGCTTGCTGGTTTAAAAAGCTCTACACCTAGGCGTAACCCTAACCCTAACCGTAACACTGGTCATTTAAATCAGCCTGGGTTTAGGAATTATCCCAAGGGAAAAGCTGTGGACACAGCCATGTTGTGGCTTTTTTGCGCTCCCCTTGGGATGCCTTTCACAGCTGCAGTGTGCTTGGAGCACAGGGCTTCCTGGTGTAAAAAACCACAACTTTAGCCCAAACTGGAGGCTTCTAAATCAGCCTTCGTTTCGGGACGTCCCCAAGGAAAAAGCTGTGGAGGCAGACATGTTGAGGCACTTCTGCGCTCTTCTTGGGTAGTCCTTCGCAGCTGCTGTGTTCTTGGAACTCAGGGCTTTCTGGTTAAAAGAACACTAACCCTAGGCCTAACTCAAACCTTAAGCCTAGGAAGGAAAATCAGCCTATGATTCGGGATGGTCTCATGGAAATAGCAGTGGAGGCAGCCAAGTTGTGTCACTTTTGCGCTCCCCTTGGGATGCCTTTAACAGCTGCAGTGTGCCTGGAGCACAGGGCTTCCTGGTTTTAAAAGTCCTAGGCCTAAGCCTAACAGTAACCCTAGGAAGGTAAATCAGCCGGGTATTAGGGTTCTTCCTAAGGAAAAAGCTGTGAAAGCAGCCATGTTGTGGACCTTCTGCGCTCCCTTTGGGATGCCTTTGGCAGATGCAGTAAGCCTGGAACTCAGGGCGTTCTGGTTAAAAAAATCCTAGCCCTAGGCTGAGCTCTAACCCTAACCAGAGGCAGATAAATAAGCCTAGGTATAGGGATGGTGCCAAGGAAAAAGCTGTGAAAGCTGCCATGTTGTTGCACTTTTGTACTCCCCTTGGGATGCCTTTCACAGCTGCCGTGTGCCTGGAGCTCAGGGCTTCCTGGTTTAAAAAACCATGTCCCTAGCTGAGACTGGAGGGAGGTAATTCAGCCTGGTCTTATCAATGGTGCCAATGAAAACGTGTGGAGGCAGCCATTTTCTGGCACTTTTGTACTCCCTTTGGGATGCCTTTCACAGCTGCCGTGTGCCTGGAGCTCAGGGCTTCCTGGTTTAAAAATCCATGTCCCTAGCTAAGACTGGAGGCAGGTAATTCAGCCTGGGCTTATCAATGGTGCCAATGAAAACGTGTGGAGGCAGCCATTTTCTGGCACTTTTGTGCTCCCCTTGGGATGCCTTTCGCAGCTGCCGTGTGCCTGGAGCTCAGAGCTTGCTGGTTTAAAAAGCTCTACACCTAGGCGTAACCCTAACGCTAACCGTAACACTGGTCATTTAAATCAGCCTGGGTTTAGGAATTATCCCAAGGGAAAAGCTGTGGGGACAGCCATGTTGTGGCACTTTTGCGCTCCCCTTGGGATGCCTTTCACAGCTGCAGTGTGCCTGGAGCACAGGGCTTCCTGGTTTAAAAAGTCCTAGGCCTAAGCCTAACAGTAACCCTAGGAAGGTAAATCAGCCGGGTATTAGGGTTCCTCCTAAGGAAAAAGCTGTGAAAGCAGCCATGTTGTGGCACTTCTGCGCTCCCCTTGGGATGCCTTTAACAGCTGCAGTGTGCCTGGAGCACAGGGCTTCCTGGTTTTAAAAGTCCTAGGCCTAGGCCTGACAGTAACCCTAGGAAGGTAAATCAGCCGGATATTAGGGTTCTTCCTAAGGAAAAAGCTGTGAAAGCAGCCATGTTGTGGCACTTCTGCACTCCCTTTAGGATGCCTTTGGCAGATGCAGTAAGCCTGGAACTCAGGGCTTCCTGGTTAAAAAAATCCTTGCCCTTGGCTGAGCCCTAACCCTAACCCTAGGCAGATAAATCAGCCTAGGTATAGGGATGGTGCCAAGGAAAAAGCTGTGAAAGCTGCCATGTTGTTGCACTTTTGTACTCCCCTTGGGATGCCTTTCACAGCTGCCGTGTGCCTGGAGCACAGGGCTTCCTGGTTTAAAAAACCATGTCCCTAGCTGAGACTGGAGGCAGGTAATTCAGAATACGCTTATCAATGGTGCCAATGAAAACGTGTGGAGGCAGCCATTTTATGGCACTTTTGTACTCCCCTTGGGATGCCTTTCACAGCTTTTGTGTGCTTGGAGCTCAGGGCTTCCTGGTTTAAAAACCGTGTCCCTAGCTAAGACGGGAGGCAGGTAATTCAGCCTAGGCTTAGCAATGGTGCCAATGAAAACGTGTGGAGGCAGCCATTTTCTGGCACTTTTGTGCTCCCCTTGTGATGCCTTTCGCAGCTGCCGTGTGCCTGGAGCTCAGAGCTTGCTGGTTCAAAAAGCTCTACACCTAGGCGTAACCCTAACCCTAACCGTAACACTGGTCATTTAAATCAGCCTGGGTTTAGGAATTATCCCAAGGGAAAAGCTGTGGAGACAGCCATGTTGTGGCTTTTTTGCGCTCCCCTTGGGATGCCTTTCACAGCTGCAGTGTGCTTGGAGCACAGGGCTTCCTGGTGTAAAAAACCACAACTTTAGCCCAAACTGGAGGCTTCTAAATCAGCCTTCGTTTCGGGACGTCCCCAAGGAAAAAGCTGTGGAGGCAGACATGTTGAGGCACTTCTGCGCTCTTCTTGGGTAGTCCTTCGCAGCTGCTGTGTTCTTGGAACTCAGGGCTTTCTGGTTAAAAGAACACTAACCCTAGGCCTAACTCAAACCTTAAGCCTAGGAAGGAAAATCAGCCTATGATTCGGGATGGTCTCATGGAAATAGCAGTGGAGGCAGCCAAGTTGTGTCACTTTTGTGCTCCCCTTGGGATGCCTTTAACAGCTGCAGTGTGCCTGGAGCACAGGGCTTCCTGGTTTTAAAAGTCCTAGGCCTAAGCCTAACAATAACCCTAGGAAGGTAAATCAGCCGGGTATTAGGGTTCTTCCTAAGGAAAAAGCTGTGAAAGCAGCCATGTTGTGGCACTTCTGTGCTCTCTTTGGGATGCCTTTGGCAGATGCAGTAAGCCTGGAACTCAGGGCTTTCTGGTTAAAAAAATCCTTGCCCTTGTCTGACCCCTAACCCAAACCCAAGGCAGATATATCAGCCTAGGTATAGGGATGGTGCCAAGGAAAAAGCCGTGAAAGCTGCCATGTTGTTGTACTTTTGTACTCCCTTTGGGATGCCTTTCACAGCTGCCATGTGCTTGGAGCTCAGGGCTTCCTGGTGTAAAAAACCATGTCCCTAGCTGAGACTGGAGGCAGGTAATTCAGACTAGGCTTATCAATGGTGCCAATGAAAACGTGTGGAGGCAGCCATTTTCTGGCACTTTTGTACTCCCCTTGGGATGCCTTTCACAGCTGCAGTGTGTCTGGAGCACAGGGCTTCCTGGTTTAAAAGACCATGTCCCTAGCTGAGACTGGAGGCAGGTAATTCAGCCTAGGCTTAGCAATGGTGCCAATGAAAACGTGTGGAGGCAGCCATTTTCTGGCACTTTTGTGCTCCCCTTGTGATGCCTTTCGCAGCTGCCGTGTGCCTGGAGCTCAGAGCTTGCTGGTTTAAAAAGCTCTACACCTAGGCGTAACCCTAACCCTAACCGTAACACTGGTCATTTAAATCAGCCTGGGTTTAGGAATTATCCCAAGGGAAAAGCTGTGGACACAGCCATGTTGTGGCTTTTTTGCGCTCCCCTAGGGATGCCTTTCACAGCTGCAGTGTGCTTGGAGCACAGGGCTTCCTGGTGTAAAAAACCACAACTTTAGCCCAAACTGGAGGCTTCTAAATCAGCCTTCGTTTCGGGACGTCCCCAAGGAAAAAGCTGTGGAGGCAGACATGTTGAGGCACTTCTGCGCTCTTCTTGGGTAGTCCTTCGCAGCTGCTGTGTTCTTGGAACTCAGGGCTTTCTGGTTAAAAGAACACTAACCCTAGGCCTAACTCAAACCTTAAGCCTAGGAAGGAAAATCAGCCTATGATTCGGGATGGTCTCATGGAAATAGCAGTGGAGGCAGCCAAGTTGTGTCACTTTTGCGCTCCCCTTGGGATGCCTTTAACAGCTGCAGTGTGCCTGGAGCACAGGGCTTCCTGGTTTTAAAAGTCCTAGGCCTAAGCCTAACAGTAACCCTAGGAAGGTAAATCAGCCGGGTATTAGGGTTCTTCCTAAGGAAAAAGCTGTGAAAGCAGCCATGTTGTGGACCTTCTGCGCTCCCTTTGGGATGCCTTTGGCAGATGCAGTAAGCCTGGAACTCAGGGCGTTCTGGTTAAAAAAATCCTAGCCCTAGGCTGAGCTCTAACCCTAACCAGAGGCAGATAAATCAGCCTAGGTATAGGGATGGTGCCAAGGAAAAAGCTGTGAAAGCTGCCATGTTGTTGCACTTTTGTACTCCCCTTGGGATGACTTTCACAGCTGCCGTGTGCCTGGAGCTCAGGGCTTCCTGGTTTAAAAAACCATGTCCCTAGCTGAGACTGGAGGCAGGTAATTCAGCCTGGTCTTATCAATGGTGCCAATGAAAACGTGTGGAGGCAGCCATTTTCTGGCACTTTTGTACTCCCTTTGGGATGCCTTTCACAGCTGCCGTGTGCCTGGAGCTCAGGGCTTCCTGGTTTAAAAATCCATGTCCCTAGCTGAGACTGGAGGCAGGTAATTCAGCCTGGGCTTATCAATGGTGCCAATGAAAACGTGTGGAGGCAGCCATTTTATGGCACTTTTGTACTCCCCTTGGGATGCCTTTCACAGCTTTTGTGTGCTTGGAGCTCAGGGCTTCCTGGTTTAAAAACCGTGTCCCTAGCTGAGACGGGAGGCAGGTAATTCAGCCTAGGCTTAGCAATGGTGCCAATGAAAACGTGTGGAGGCAGCCATTTTCTGGCACTTTTGTGCTCCCCTTGTGATGCCTTTCGCAGCTGCCGTGTGCCTGGAGCTCAGAGCTTGCTGGTTCAAAAAGCTCTACACCTAGGCGTAACCCTAACCCTAACCGTAACACTGGTCATTTTAATCAGCCTGGGTTTAGGATTTATCCCAAGGGAAAAGCTGTGGACACAGCCATGTTGTGGCTTTTTTGCGCTCCCC
The DNA here is from genome assembly GCF_027887145.1 of Ammospiza caudacuta. Classification (NCBI taxonomy): domain Eukaryota; kingdom Metazoa; phylum Chordata; class Aves; order Passeriformes; family Passerellidae; genus Ammospiza; species Ammospiza caudacuta. The sequence continues at coordinate 774,338 of NW_026683133.1, read as the reverse complement.
TTGGGATGCCTTTCACAGCTGCAGTGTGCTTGGAGCACAGGGCTTCCTGGTGTAAAAAACCACAACTTTAGCCCAAACTGGAGGCTTCTAAATCAGCCTTCGTTTCGGGACGTCCCCAAGGAAAAAGCTGTGGAGGCAGACATGTTGAGGCACTTCTGCGCTCTTCTTGGGTAGTCCTTCGCAGCTGCTGTGTTCTTGGAACTCAGGGCTTTCTGGTTAAAAGAACACTAACCCTAGGCCTAACTCAAACCTTAAGCCTAGGAAGGAAAATCAGCCTATGATTCGGGATGGTCTCATGGAAATAGCAGTGGAGGCAGCCAAGTTGTGTCACTTTTGCGCTCCCCTTGGGATGCCTTTAACAGCTGCAGTGTGCCTAGAGAACAGGGCTTCCTGGTTTTAAAAGTCCTAGGCCTAAGCCTAACAATAACCCTAGGAAGGTAAATCAGCCGGGTATTAGGGTTCTTCCTAAGGAAAAAGCTGTGAAAGCAGCCATGTTGTGGCACTTCTGTGCTCTCTTTGGGATGCCTTTGGCAGATGCAGTAAGCCTGGAACTCAGGGCTTTCTGGTTAAAAAAATCCTTGCCCTTGTCTGACCCCTAACCCAAACCCAAGGCAGATATATCAGCCTAGGTATAGGGATGGTGCCAAGGAAAAAGCCGTGAAAGCTGCCATGTTGTTGTACTTTTGTACTCCCTTTGGGATGCCTTTCACAGCTGCCATGTGCTTGGAGCTCAGGGCTTCCTGGTGTAAAAAACCATGTCCTTTGCTGAGACTGGAGGCAGGTAATTCAGACTAGGCTTATCAATGGTGCCAATGAAAACGCGTGGAGGCAGCCATTTTCTGGCACTTTTGTACTCCCCTTGGGATGCCTTTCACAGCTGCAGTGTGTCTGGAGCACAGGGCTTCCTAGTTTAAAAGACTATGTCCCTAGCTGAGACTGGAGGCAGGTAATTCAGCCTAGGCTTAGCAATGGTGCCAATGAAAACGTGTGGAGGCAGCCATTTTCTGGCACTTTTGTGCTCCCCTTGGGATGCCTTTCGCAGCTGCCGTGTGCCTGGAGCTCAGAGCTTGCTGGTTCAAAAAGCTCTACACCTAGGCGTAACCCTAACCCTAACCGTAACACTGGTCATTTAAATCAGCCTGGGTTTAGGAATTATCCCAAGGGAAAAGCTGTGGAGACAGCCATGTTGTGGCTTTTTTGCGCTCCCCTTGGGATGCCTTTCACAGCTGCAGTGTGCTTGGAGCACAGGGCTTCCTGCTTTAAAAAACCACAACTTTAGCCCAAACTGGAGGCTTCTAAATCAGCCTTCGTTTCGGGACGTCCCCAAGGAAAAAGCTGTGGAGGCAGACATGTTGAGGCACTTCTGCGCTCTTCTTGGGTAGTCCTTCGCAGCTGCTGTGTTCTTGGAACTCAGGGCTTTCTGGTTAAAAGAACACTAACCCTAGGCCTAACTCAAACCTTAAGCCTAGGAAGGAAAATCAGCCTATGATTCGGGATGGTCTCATGGAAATAGCAGTGGAGGCAGCCAAGTTGTGTCACTTTTGTGCTCCCCTTGGGATGCCTTTAACAGCTGCAGTGTGCCTGGAGCACAGGGCTTCCTGGTTTTAAAAGTCCTAGGCCTAAGCCTAACAATAACCCTAGGAAGGTAAATCAGCCGGGTATTAGGGTTCTTCCTAAGGAAAAAGCTGTGAAAGCAGCCATGTTGTGGCACTTCTGTGCTCTCTTTGGGATGCCTTTGGCAGATGCAGTAAGCCTGGAACTCAGGGCTTTCTGGTTAAAAAAATCCTTGCCCTTGTCTGACCCCTAACCCAAACCCAAGGCAGATATATCAGCCTAGGTATAGGGATGGTGCCAAGGAAAAAGCCGTGAAAGCTGCCATGTTGTTGTACTTTTGTACTCCCTTTGGGATGCCTTTCACAGCTGCCATGTGCTTGGAGCTCAGGGCTTCCTGGTGTAAAAAACCATGTCCCTAGCTGAGACTGGAGGCAGGTAATTCAGACTAGGCTTATCAATGGTGCCAATGAAAACGTGTGGAGGCAGCCATTTTCTGGCACTTTTGTACTCCCCTTGGGATGCCTTTCACAGCTGCAGTGTGTCTGGAGCACAGGGCTTCCTGGTTTAAAAGACCATGTCCCTAGCTGAGACTGGAGGCAGGTAATTCAGCCTAGGCTTAGCAATGGTGCCAATGAAAACGTGTGGAGGCAGCCATTTTCTGGCACTTTTGTGCTCCCCTTGGGATGCCTTTCACAGCTGCCGTGTGCCTGGAGCTCAGAGCTTGCTGGTTTAAAAAGCTCTACACCTAGGCGTAACCCTAACCCTAACCGTAACACTGGTCATTTAAATCAGCCTGGGTTTAGGAATTATCCCAAGGGAAAAGCTGTGGAGACAGCCATGTTGTGGCACTTTTGCGCTCCCCTTGGGATGCCTTTCACAGCTGCAGTGTGCTTGGAGCACAGGGCTTCCTGGTTTAAAAAACCACAACTTTAGCCCAAACTGGAGGCTTCTAAATCAGCCTTCGTTTCGGGATGTCCCCAAGGAAAAAGCTGTGGAGGCAGGCATGTTGAGGCACTTCTGCGCTCTTCTTGGGTAGTCCTTCGCAGCTGCTGTGTTCTTGGAACTCAGGGCTTTCTGGTTAAAAGAACACTAACCCTAGGCCTAACTCAAACCTTAAGCCTAGGAAGGAAAATCAGCCTATGATTCGGGATGGTCTCATGGAAATAGCAGTGGAGGCAGCCAAGTTGTGTCACTTTTGCGCTCCCCTTGGGATGCCTTTAACAGCTGCAGTGTGCCTGGAGCACAGGGCTTCCTGGTTTTAAAAGTCCTAGGCCTAAGCCTAACAGTAACCCTAGGAAGGTAAATCAGCCGGGTATTAGGGTTCTTCCTAAGGAAAAAGCTGTGAAAGCAGCCATGTTGTGGCACTTCTGCGCTCCCTTTGGGAGGCCTTTGGCAGATGCAGTAAGCCTGGAACTCAGGGCGTTCTGGTTAAAAAAATCCTAGCCCTAGGCTGAGCTCTAACCCTAACCAGAGGCAGATAAATCAGCCTAGGTATAGGGATGGTGCCAAGGAAAAAGCTGTGAAAGCTGCCATGTTGTTGCACTTTTGTACTCCCCTTGGGATGACTTTCACAGCTGCCGTGTGCCTGGAGCTCAGGGCTTCCTGGTTTAAAAAACCATGTCCCTAGCTGAGACTGGAGGCAGGTAATTCAGCCTGGTCTTATCAATGGTGCCAATGAAAACGTGTGGAGGCAGCCATTTTCTGGCACTTTTGTACTCCCTTTGGGATGCCTTTCACAGCTGCCGTGTGCCTGGAGCTCAGGGCTTCCTGGTTTAAAAATCCATGTCCCTAGCTGAGACTGGAGGCAGGTAATTCAGCCTGGGCTTATCAATGGTGCCAATGAAAACGTGTGGAGGCAGCCATTTTATGGCACTTTTGTACTCCCCTTGGGATGCCTTTCACAGCTTTTGTGTGCTTGGAGCTCAGGGCTTCCTGGTTTAAAAACCGTGTCCCTAGCTGAGACTGGAGGCAGGTGATTCAGCCTAGGCTTAGCAATGGTGCCAATGAAAACGTGTGGAGGCAGCCATTTTCTGGCACTTTTGTGCTCCCCTTGTGATGCCTTTCGCAGCTGCCGTGTGCCTGGAGCTCAGAGCTTGCTGGTTCAAAAAGCTCTACACCTAGGCGTAACCCTAACCCTAACCGTAACACTGGTCATTTAAATCAGCCTGGGTTTAGGAATTATCCCAAGGGAAAAGCTGTGGAGACAGCCATGTTTTGGCTTTTTTGCGCTCCCCTTGGGATGCCTTTCACAGCTGCAGTGTGCTTGGAGCACAGGGCTTCCTGGTGTAAAAAACCACAACTTTAGCCCAAACTGGAGGCTTCTAAATCAGCCTTCGTTTCGGGACGTCCCCAAGGAAAAAGCTGTGGAGGCAGACATGTTGAGGCACTTCTGCGCTCTTCTTGGGTAGTCCTTCGCAGCTGCTGTGTTCTTGGAACTCAGGGCTTTCTGGTTAAAAGAACACTAACCCTAGGCCTAACTCAAACCTTAAGCCTAGGAAGGAAAATCAGCCTATGATTCGGGATGGTCTCATGGAAATAGCAGTGGAGGCAGCCAAGTTGTGTCACTTTTGTGCTCCCCTTGGGATGCCTTTAACAGCTGCAGTGTGCCTGGAGCACAGGGCTTCCTGGTTTTAAAAGTCCTAGGCCTAAGCCTAACAATAACCCTAGGAAGGTAAATCAGCCGGGTATTAGGGTTCTTCCTAAGGAAAAAGCTGTGAAAGCAGCCATGTTGTGGCACTTCTGTGCTCTCTTTGGGATGCCTTTGGCAGATGCAGTAAGCCTGGAACTCAGGGCTTTCTGGTTAAAAAAATCCTTGCCCTTGGCTGACCCCTAACCCAAACCCAAGGCAGATAAATCAGCCTAGGTATAGGGATGGTGCCAAGGAAAAAGCCGTGAAAGCTGCCATGTTGTTGTACTTTTGTACTCCCTTGGGATGCCTTTCACAGCTGCCATGTGCTTGGAGCTCAGGGCTTCCTGGTGTAAAAAACCATGTCCCTAGCTGAGACTGGAGGCAGGTAATTCAGACTAGGCTTATCAATGGTGCCAATGAAAACGTGTGGAGGCAGCCATTTTCTGGCACTTTTGTACTCCCCTTGGGATGCCTTTCACATCTTTTGTGTGCTTGGAGCTCAGGGCTTCCTGGTTTAAAAGACCATGTCCCTAGCTGAGACTGGAGGCAGGTAATTCAGCCTAGGCTTAGCAATGGTGCCAATGAAAACGTGTGGAGGCAGCCATTTTCTGGCACTTTTGTGCTCCCCTTGGGATGCCTTTCGCAGCTGCCGTGTGCCTGGAGCTCAGAGCTTGCTGGTTCAAAAAGCTCTACACCTAGGCGTAACCCTAACCCTAACCGTAACACTGGTCATTTAAATCAGCCTGGGTTTAGGAATTATCCCAAGGGAAAAGCTGTGGACACAGCCATGTTGTGGCACTTTTGCGCTCCCCTTGGGATGCCTTTCACAGCTGCAGTGTGCTTGGAGCACAGGGCTTCCTGCTTTAAAAAACCACAACTTTAGCCCAAACTGGAGGCTTCTAAATCAGCCTTCGTTTCGGGACGTCCCCAAGGAAAAAGCTGTGGAGGCAGGCATGTTGAGGCACTTCTGCGCTCTTCTTGGGTAGTCCTTCGCAGCTGCTGTGTTCTTGGAACTCAGGGCTTTCTGGTTAAAAGAACACTAACCCTAGGCCTAACTCAAACCATAAGCCTAGGAAGGAAAATCAGCCTATGATTCGGGATGGTCTCATGGAAATAGCAGTGGAGGCAGCCAAGTTGTGTCACTTTTGTGCTCCCCTTGGGATGCCTTTAACAGCTGCAGTGTGCCTGGAGCACAGGGCTTCCTGGTTTTAAAAGTCCTAGGCCTAAGCCTAACAGTAACCCTAGGAAGGTAAATCAGCCGGGTATTAGGGTTCTTCCTAAGGAAAAAGCTGTGAAAGCAGCCATGTTGTGGCACTTCTGTGCTCTCTTTGGGATGCCTTTGGCAGATGCAGTAAGCCTGGAACTCAGGGCTTTCTGGTTAAAAAAATCCTTGCCCTTGTCTGAGCCCTACCCCAAACCCAAGGCAGATAAATCAGCCTAGGTATAGGGATGGTGCCAAGGAAAAAGCCGTGAAAGCTGCCATGTTGTTGTACTTTTGTACTCCCTTTGGGATGCCTTTCACAGCTGCCATGTGCTTGGAGCTCAGGGCTTCCTGGTGTAAAAAACCATGTCCCTTGCTGAGACTGGAGGCAGGTAATTCAGACTAGGCTTATCAATGGTGCCAATGAAAACGTGTGGAGGCAGCCATTTTCTGGCACTTTTGTACTCCCCTTGGGATGCCTTTCACAGCTGCAGTGTGTCTGGAGCACAGGGCTTCCTGGTTTAAAAGACCATGTCCCTAGCTGAGACTGGAGGCAGGTAATTCAGCCTAGGCTTAGCAATGGTGCCAATGAAAACGTGTGGAGGCAGCCATTTTCTGGCACTTTTGTGCTCCCCTTGGGATGCCTTTCACAGCTGCCATGTGCCTTGAGCTCAGAGCTTGCTGGTTTAAAAAGCTCTACACTTAGGCGTAACCCTAACCCTAACCGTAACACTGGTCATTTAAATCAGCCTGGGTTTAGGAATTATCCCAAGGGAAAAGCTGTGGAGACAGCCATGTTGTGGCACTTTTGCGCTCCCCTTGGGATGCCTTTCACAGCTGCAGTGTGCTTGGAGCACAGGGCTTCCTGGTTTAAAAAACCACAACTTTAGCCCAAACTGGAGGCTTCTAAATCAGCCTTCGTTTCGGGATGTCCCCAAGGAAAAAGCTGTGGAGGCAGGCATGTTGAGGCACTTCTGCGCTCTTCTTGGGTAGTCCTTCGCAGCTGCTGTGTTCTTGGAACTCAGGGCTTTCTGGTTAAAAGAACACTAACCCTAGGCCTAACTCAAACCTTAAGCCTAGGAAGGAAAATCAGCCTATGATTCGGGATGGTCTCATGGAAATAGCAGTGGAGGCAGCCAAGTTGTGTCACTTTTGCGCTCCCCTTGGGATGCCTTTAACAGCTGCAGTGTGCCTGGAGCACAGGGCTTCCTGGTTTTAAAAGTCCTAGGCCTAAGCCTAACAGTAACCCTAGGAAGGTAAATCAGCCGGGTATTAGGGTTCTTCCTAAGGAAAAAGCTGTGAAAGCAGCCATGTTGTGGCACTTCTGCGCTCCCTTTGGGATGCCTTTGGCAGATGCAGTAAGCCTGGAACTCAGGGCGTTCTGGTTAAAAAAATCCTAGCCCTAGGCTGAGCTCTAACCCTAACCAGAGGCAGATAAATCAGCCTAGGTATAGGGATGGTGCCAAGGAAAAAGCTGTGAAAGCTGCCATGTTGTTGCACTTTTGTACTCCCCTTGGGATGCCTTTCACAGCTGCCGTGTGCCTGGAGCTCAGGGCTTCCTGGTTTAAAAAACCATGTCCCTAGCTGAGACTGGAGGCAGGTAATTCAGACTAGGCTTATCAATGGTGCCAATGAAAACGTGTGGAGGCAGCCATTTTCTGGCACTTTTGTACTCCCTTTGGGATGCCTTTCACAGCTGCCGTGTGCCTGGAGCTCAGGGCTTCCTGGTTTAAAAATCCATGTCCCTAGCTGAGACTGGAGGCAGGTGATTCAGCCTAGGCTTAGCAATGGTGCCAATGAAAACGTGTGGAGGCAGCCATTTTCTGGCACTTTTGTGCTCCCCTTGGGATGCCTTTCGCAGCTGCCGTGTGCCTGGAGCTCAGAGCTTGCTGGTTTAAAAAGCTCTACACCTAGGCGTAACCCTAACCCTAACCGTAACACTGGTCATTTAAATCAGCCTGGGTTTAGGAATTATCCCAAGGGAAAAGCTGTGGGGACAGCCATGTTGTGGCACTTTTGCGCTCCCCTTGGGATGCCTTTCACAGCTGCAGTGTGCTTGGAGCACAGGGCTTCCTGGTTTAAAAAACCACAACTTTAGCCCAAACTGGAGGCTTCTAAATCAGCCTTCGTTTCGGGATGTCCCCAAGGAAAAAGCTGTGGAGGCAGGCATGTTGAGGCACTTCTGCGCTCTTCTTGGGTAGTCCTTCGCAGCTGCTGTGTTCTTGGAACTCAGGGCTTTCTGGTTAAAAGAACACTAACCCTAGGCCTAACTCAAACCTTAAGCCTAGGAAGGAAAATCAGCCTATGATTCGGGATGGTCTCATGGAAATAGCAGTGGAGGCAGCCAAGTTGTGTCACTATTGCGCTCCCCTTGGGATGCCTTTAACAGCTGCAGTGTGCCTGGAGCACAGGGCTTCCTGGTTTTAAAAGTCCTAGGCCTAAGACTAACATTAACCCTAGGAAGGTAAATCAGCCGGGTATTAGGGTTCTTCCTAAGGAAAAAGCTGTGAAAGCAGCCATGTTGTGGCACTTCTGCGCTCCCTTTGGGATGCCTTTGGCAGATGCAGTAAGCCTGGAACCCAGGGCTTTCTGGTTAAAAAAATCCTTGCCCGTGGCTGAGCCCTAACCCTAACCCAAGGCAGATAAATTAGCCTAGGTATAGGGATGGTGCCAAGGAAAAAGCTGTGAAAGCTGCCATGTTGTTGTACTTTTGTACTCCCTTTGGGATGCCTTTCACAGCTGCCATGTGCTTGGAACTCAGGGCTTCCTGGTTTAAAAAACCACGTCCCTAGCTGAGACTGGAGGCAGGTGATTCAGCTTAGGCTTAGCAATGGTGCCAATGAAAACGTGTGGAGGCAGCCATTTCATGGAACTTTTGTGCTCCCCTTGGGATGCCTTTCGCAGCTGCCGTGTGCCTGGAGCTCAGAGCTTGCTGGTTCAAAAAGCTCTACACCTAGGCGTAACCCTAACCCTAACCGTAACACTGGTCATTTAAATCAGCCTGGGTTTAGGAATTATCCCAAGGGAAAAGCTGTGGAGACAGCCATGTTGTGGCACTTTTGCGTTCCCCTTGGGATGCCTTTCACAGCTGCAGTGTGCTTGGAGCACAGGGCTTCCAGGTTTACAAAACCACAACTTTAGCCCAAACTGGAGGCTTCTAAATCAGCCTTCGTTTCGGGACGTCCCCAAGGAAAAAGCTGTGGAGGCAGGCATGTTGAGGCACTTCTGCGCTCTTCTTGGGTAGTCCTTCGCAGCTGCTGTGTTCTTGGAACTCAGGGCTTTCTGGTTAAAAGAACACTAACCCTAGGCCTAACTCAAACCTTAAGCCTAGGAAGGAAAATCAGCCTATGATTCGGGATGGTCTGATGGAAATAGCAGTGGAGGCAGCCAAGTTGTGTCACTTTTGCGCTCCCCTTGGGATGCCTTTAACAGCTGCAGTGTGCCTGGAGCACAGGGCTTCCTGGTTTTAAAAGTCCTAGGCCTAAGCCTAACAGTAACCCTAGGAAGGTAAATCAGCCGGGTATTAGGGTTCTTCCTAAGGAAAAAGCTGTGAAAGCAGCCATGTTGTGGCACTTCTGCGCTCCCTTTGGGATGCCTTTGGCAGATGCAGTAAGCCTGGAACTCAGGGCTTTCTGGTTAAAAAAATCCTTGCCCTTGGCTGAGCCCTAACCCTAACCCAAGGCAGATAAATCAGCCTAGGTATAGGGATGGTACCAAGAAAAAAGCTGTGAAAGCTGCCATGTTGTTGCACTTTCGTACTCCCTTTGGGATGCCTTTCACAGCTGCCGTGTGCCTGGAGCTCAGGGCTTCCTGGTTTAAAAAACCATGTCCCTAGCTGAGACTGGAGGCAGGTGATTCAGCCTAGGCTTAGCAATGGTGCCAATGAAAACGTGTGGAGGCAGCCATTTGCTGGCACTTTTGTGCTCCCCTTGGGATGCCTTTCGCAGCTGCCGTGTGCCTGGAGCTCAGAGCTTGCTGGTTTAAAAAGCTCTACACCTAGGCGTAACCCTAACCCTAACCGTAACACTGGTCATTTAAATCAGCCTGGGTTTAGGAATTATCCCAAGGGAAAAGCTGTGGAGACAGCCATGTTGTGGCACTTTTGCGCTCCCCTTGGGATGCCTTTCACAGCTGCAGTGTGCTTGGAGCACAGGGCTTCCTTGTTTACAAAACCACAACTTTAGCCCAAACTGGAGGCTTCTAAATCAGCCTTCGTTTCGGGACGTCCCCAAGGAAAAAGCTGTGCAGGCAGGCATGTTGAGGCACTTCTGCGCTCTTCTTGGGTAGTCCTTCGCAGCTGCTGTGTTCTTGGAACTCAGGGCTTTCTGGTTAAAAGAACACTAACCCTAGGCCTAACTCAAACCTTAAGCCTAGGAAGGAAAATCAGCCTATGATTCGGGATGGTCTCATGGAAATAGCAGTGGAGGCAGCCAAGTTGTGTCACTTTTGCGCTCCCCTTGGGATGCCTTTAACAGCTGCAGTGTGCCTAGAGAACAGGGCTTCCTGGTTTTAAAAGTCCTAGGCCTGAGCCTAAGAGTAACCCTAGGAAGGTAAATCAGCCGGGTATTAGGGTTCTTCCTAAGGAAAAAGCTGTGAAAGCAGCCATGTTGTGGCACTTCTGCGCTCCCTTTGGGATGCCTTTGGCAGATGCAGTAAGCCTGGAACTCAGGGCTTTCTGGTTAAAAAAATCCTTGCCCTTGGCTGAGCCCTAACCCTAACCCAAGGCAGATAAATCAGCCTAGGTATAGGGATGGTGCCAAGGAAAAAGCTGTGAAAGCTGCCATGTTGTTGCACTTTTGTACTCCCCTTGGGATGCCTTTCACAGCTGTCGTGTGCCTGGAGCTCAGGGATTCCTGGTTTAAAAAACCATGTCCCTAGCTGAGACTGGAGGCAGATAATTCAGCCTAGGCTTAGCAATGGTGCCAATGAAAACGTGTGGAGGCAGCCATTTTCTGGCACTTTTGTACTCCCTTTGGGATGCCTTTCACAGCTTTTGTGTGCCTGGAGCTCAGGGCTTCCTGGTTTAAAAAACAATGTCCCTAGCTGAGACTGGAGGCAGGTAATTCAGACTGGGCTTATCAATGGTGCCAATGAAAACGTGTGGAGGCAGCCATTTTCTGGCACTTTTGTGCTCCCCTTGGGATGCCTTTCGCAGTTGCCGTGTGCCTGGAGCTCAGAGCTTGCTGGTTCAAAAAGCTCTACACCTAGGCGTAACCCTAACCCTAACCGTAACACTGGTCATTTAAATCAGCCTGGGTTTAGGAATTATCCCAAGGGAAAAGCTGTGAAGACAGCCATGTTGTGGCACTTTTGCGCTCCCCTTGGGATGCCTTTCACAGCTGCAGTGTGCTTGGAGCTCAGGGCTTCCTGGTTTAAAAAACCATGTCCCTAGCTGAGACTGGACGCAGGTAATTCAGCCTAGGCTTAGCAATGGTGCCAATGAAAACGTGTGGAAGCAGCCATTTTCTGGCACTTTTGTGCTCCCCTTGGGATGCCTTTCGCAGCTGCCGTGTGCCTGGAGCTCAGAGCTTGCTGGTTTATAAAGCTCTACACTTAGGCGTAATCCTAACCCTGACCGTAACACTGGTCATTTAAATCAGCCTGGGTTTAGGAATTATCCCAAGGGAAAAGCTGTGGAGATAGCCATGTTGTGGCACTTTTGCGCTCCCCTTGGGATGCCTTTCACAGCTGCAGTGTGCTTGGAGCACAGGGCTTCCTGGTTTAAAAAACCACAACTTTAGCCCAAACTGGAGGCTTCTAAATCAGCCTTCGTTTCGGGATGTCCCCAAGGAAAAAGCTGTGGAGGCAGGCATGTTGAGGCACTTCTGCGCTCTTCTTGGGTAGTCCTTCGCAGCTGCTGTGTTCTTGGAACTCAGGGCTTTCTGGTTAAAAGAACACTAACCCTAGGCCTAACTCAAACCTTAAGCCTAGGAAGGAAAATCAGCCTATGATTCGGGATGGTCTCATGGAAATAGCAGTGGAGGCAGCCAAGTTGTGTCACTATTGCGCTCCCCTTGGGATGCCTTTAACAGCTGCAGTGTGCCTGGAGCACAGGGCTTCCTGGTTTTAAAAGTCCTAGGCCTAAGACTAACATTAACCCTAGGAAGGTAAATCAGCCGGGTATTAGGGTTCTTCCTAAGGAAAAAGCTGTGAAAGCAGCCATGTTGTGGCACTTCTGCGCTCCCTTTGGGATGCCTTTGGCAGATGCAGTAAGCCTGGAACCCAGGGCTTTCTGGTTAAAAAAATCCTTGCCCGTGGCTGAGCCCTAACCCTAACCCAAGGCAGATAAATTAGCCTAGGTATAGGGATGGTGCCAAGGAAAAAGCTGTGAAAGCTGCCATGTTGTTGTACTTTTGTACTCCCTTTGGGATGCCTTTCACAGCTGCCATGTGCTTGGAACTCAGGGCTTCCTGGTTTAAAAAACCACGTCCCTAGCTGAGACTGGAGGCAGGTGATTCAGCTTAGGCTTAGCAATGGTGCCAATGAAAACGTGTGGAGGCAGCCATTTCATGGAACTTTTGTGCTCCCCTTGGGATGCCTTTCGCAGCTGCCGTGTGCCTGGAGCTCAGAGCTTGCTGGTTCAAAAAGCTCTACACCTAGGCGTAACCCTAACCCTAACCGTAACACTGGTCATTTAAATCAGCCTGGGTTTAGGAATTATCCCAAGGGAAAAGCTGTGGAGACAGCCATGTTGTGGCACTTTTGCGTTCCCCTTGGGTTGCCTTTCACAGCTGCAGTGTGCTTGGAGCACAGGGCTTCCAGGTTTACAAAACCACAACTTTAGCCCAAACTGGAGGCTTCTAAATCAGCCTTCGTTTCGGGACGTCCCCAAGGAAAAAGCTGTGGAGGCAGGCATGTTGAGGCACTTCTGCGCTCTTCTTGGGTAGTCCTTCGCAGCTGCTGTGTTCTTGGAACTCAGGGCTTTCTGGTTAAAAGAACACTAACCCTAGGCCTAACTCAAACCTTAAGCCTAGGAAGGAAAATCAGCCTATGATTCGGGATGGTCTGATGGAAATAGCAGTGGAGGCAGCCAAGTTGTGTCACTTTTGCGCTCCCCTTGGGATGCCTTTAACAGCTGCAGTGTGCCTGGAGCACAGGGCTTCCTGGTTTTAAAAGTCCTAGGCCTAAGCCTAACAGTAACCCTAGGAAGGTAAATCAGCCGGGTATTAGGGTTCTTCCTAAGGAAAAAGCTGTGAAAGCAGCCATGTTGTGGACCTTCTGCGCTCCCTTTGGGATGCCTTTGGCAGATGCAGTAAGCCTGGAACTCAGGGCTTTCTGGTTAAAAAAATCCTTGCCCTTGGCTGAGCCCTAACCCTAACCCAAGGCAGATAAATCAGCCTAGGTATAGGGATGGTACCAAGAAAAAAGCTGTGAAAGCTGCCATGTTGTTGCACTTTCGTACTCCCTTTGGGATGCCTGTCACAGCTGCCGTGTGCCTGGAGCTCAGGGCTTCCTGGTTTAAAAAACCATGTCCCTAGCTGAGACTGGAGGCAGGTGATTCAGCCTAGGCTTAGCAATGGTGCCAATGAAAACGTGTGGAGGCAGCCATTTGCTGGCACTTTTGTGCTCCCCTTGGGATGCCTTTCGCAGCTGCCGTGTGCCTGGAGCTCAGAGCTTGCTGGTTTAAAAAGCTCTACACCTAGGCGTAACCCTAACCCTAACCGTAACACTGGTCATTTAAATCAGCCTGGGTTTAGGAATTATCCCAAGGGAAAAGCTGTGGAGACAGCCATGTTGTGGCACTTTTGCGCTCCCCTTGGGATGCCTTTCACAGCTGCAGTGTGCTTGGAGCACAGGGCTTCCTTGTTTACAAAACCACAACTTTAGCCCAAACTGGAGGCTTCTAAATCAGCCTTCGTTTCGGGACGTCCCCAAGGAAAAAGCTGTGCAGGCAGGCATGTTGAGGCACTTCTGCGCTCTTCTTGGGTAGTCCTTCGCAGCTGCTGTGTTCTTGGAACTCAGGGCTTTCTGGTTAAAAGAACACTAACCCTAGGCCTAACTCAAACCTTAAGCCTAGGAAGGAAAATCAGCCTATGATTCGGGATGGTCTCATGGAAATAGCAGTGGAGGCAGCCAAGTTGTGTCACTTTTGCGCTCCCCTTGGGATGCCTTTAACAGCTGCAGTGTGCCTAGAGAACAGGGCTTCCTGGTTTTAAAAGTCCTAGGCCTGAGCCTAAGAGTAACCCTAGGAAGGTAAATCAGCCGGGTATTAGGGTTCTTCCTAAGGAAAAAGCTGTGAAAGCAGCCATGTTGTGGCACTTCTGCGCTCCCTTTGGGATGCCTTTGGCAGATGCAGTAAGCCTGGAACTCAGGGCTTTCTGGTTAAAAAAATCCTTGCCCTTGGCTGAGCCCTAACCCTAACCCAAGGCAGATAAATCAGCCTAGGTATAGGGATGGTGCCAAGGAAAAAGCTGTGAAAGCTGCCATGTTGTTGCACTTTTGTACTCCCCTTGGGATGCCTTTCACAGCTGTCGTGTGCCTGGAGCTCAGGGATTCCTGGTTTAAAAAACCATGTCCCTAGCTGAGACTGGAGGCAGATAATTCAGCCTAGGCTTAGCAATGGTGCCAATGAAAACGTGTGGAGGCAGCCATTTTCTGGCACTTTTGTACTCCCTTTGGGATGCCTTTCACAGCTTTTGTGTGCCTGGAGCTCAGGGCTTCCTGGTTTAAAAAACAATGTCCCTAGCTGAGACTGGAGGCAGGTAATTCAGACTGGGCTTATCAATGGTGCCAATGAAAACGTGTGGAGGCAGCCATTTTCTGGCACTTTTGTGCTCCCCTTGGGATGCCTTTCGCAGTTGCCGTGTGCCTGGAGCTCAGAGCTTGCTGGTTCAAAAAGCTCTACACCTAGGCGTAACCCTAACCCTAACCGTAACACTGGTCATTTAAATCAGCCTGGGTTTAGGAATTATCCCAAGGGAAAAGCTGTGAAGACAGCCATGTTGTGGCACTTTTGCGCTCCCCTTGGGATGCCTTTCACAGCTGCAGTGTGCTTGGAGCTCAGGGCTTCCTGGTTTAAAAAACCATGTCCCTAGCTGAGACTGGACGCAGGTAATTCAGCCTAGGCTTAGCAATGGTGCCAATGAAAACGTGTGGAGGCAGCCATTTCCTGGCACTTTTGTGCTCCCCTTGGGATTCCTTTCGCAGCTGCCGTGTGCCTGGAGCTCAGAGCTTGCTGGTTTAAAAAGCTCTACACCTAGGCGTAACCCTAACCCTATCCGTAACACTGGTCATTTAAATCAGCCTGGGTTTAGGAATTATCCCAAGGGAAAAGCTGTGGAGACAGCCATGTTGTGGCACTTTTGTGCTCCCCTTGGGATGCCTTTCACAGCTGCAGTGTGCTTGGAGCACAGGGCTTCCTGGTTTAAAAAACCACAACTTTAGCCCAAACTGGAGGCTTCTAAATCAGCCTTCGTTTCGGGACGTCCCCAAGGAAAAAGCTGTGGAGGCAGGCATGTTGAGGCACTTCTGCGCTCTTCTTGGGTAGTCCTTCACAGCTGCTGTGTTCTTGGAACTCAGGGCTTTCTGGTTAAAAGAACACTAACCCTAGGCCTAACTCAAACCTTAAGCCTAGGAAGGAAAATCAGCCTATGATTCGGGATGGTCTCATGGAAATAGCAGTGGAGGCAGCCAAGTTGTGTCACTTTTGCGCTCCCCTTGGGATGCCTTTAACAGCTGCAGTGTGCCTGGAGCACAGGGCTTCCTGGTTTTAAAAGTCCTAGGCCTAAGCCTAACAGTAACCCTAGGAAGGTAAATCAGCTGGGTATTAGGGTTCTTCCTAAGGAAAAAGCTGTGAAAGCAGCCATGTTGTGGACCTTCTGCGCTCCCTTTGGGATGCCTTTGGCAGATGCAGTAAGCCTGGAACTCAGGGCTTCCTGGTTAAAAAAATCCTAGCCCTAGGCTGAGCCCTAACCCTAACCCTACGCAGATAAATCAGCCTAGGTATAGGGATGGTGCCAAGGAAAAAGCTGTGAAAGCTGCCATGTTGTTGCACTTTTGTACTCCCTTTGGGATGCCTTTCACAGCTGCCATGTGCTTGGAGGTCAGGGCTTCCTGGTGTAAAAAACCATGTCCCTTGCTGAGACTGGAGGCAGGTAATTCAGACTAGGCTTATCAATGGTGCCAATGAAAACGTGTGGAGGCAGCCATTTTCTGGCACTTTTGTACTCCCCTTGGGATGCCTTTCACAGCTTTCGTGTGCCTGGAGCACAGGGCTTCCTGGTTTAAAAGACCATGTCCCTAGCTGAGACTGGAGGCAGGTAATTCAGCCTAGGCTTAGCAATGGTGCCAATGAAAACGTGTGGAGGCAGCCATTTTCTGGCACTTTTGTGCTCCCCTTGGGATGCCTTTCGCAGCTGCCGTGTGCCTGGAGCTCAGAGCTTGCTGGTTCAAAAAGCTCTACACCTTGGCGTAACCCTTACCCTGACCGTAACACTGGTCATTTAAATCAGCCTGGGTTTAGGAATTATCCCAAGGGAAAAGCTGTGGAGACAGCCATGTTGTGGCACTTTTGCGCTCCCCTTGGGATGCCTTTCCCAGCTGCAGTGTGCTTGGAGCACAGGGCTTTCTGGTTTTAAAAGTCCTAGGCCTAAGCCTAACAGTAACCCTAGGAAGGTAAATCAGCCGGGTATTAGGGTTCTTCCTAAGGAAAAAGCTGTGAAAGCAGCCATGTTGTGGCACTTCTGTGCTCTCTTTGGGATGCCTTTGGCAGATGCAGTAAGCCTGGAACTCAGGGCTTTCTGGTTAAAAAATCCTTGCCCTTGGCTGAGCCCAAACCCAAACCCAAGGCAGATAAATCAGCCTAGGTATAGGGATGGTGCCAAGGAAAAAGCTGTGAAAGCTGCCATGTTTTTGTACTTTTGTACTCCCTTTGGGATGCCTTTCACAGCTGCCATGTGCCTGGAGCTCATAGCTTGCAGGTTTAAAAAGCTCTACACCTAGGCGTAACCCTAACCCTAACCGTAACACTGGTCATTTAAATCAGCCTGGGTTTAGGAATTATCCCAAGCGAAAAGCTGTGGAGACAGCCATGTTGTGGCGCTTTTGCGCTCCCCTTGGGATGCCTTTCACAGCTGCAGTGTGCTTGGAGCACTGGGCTTCCTGGTTTACAAAACCACAACTTTAGCCCAAACTGGAGGCTTCTAAATCAGCCTTCGTTTCGGGACGTCCCCAAGGAAAAAGCTGTGCAGGCAGGCATGTTGAGGCACTTCTGCGCTCTTCTTGGGTAGTCCTTCGCAGCTGCTGTGTTCTTGGAACTCAGGGCTTTCTGGTTAAAAGAACACTAACCCTAGGCCTAACTCAAACCTTAAGCCTAGGAAGGAAAATCAGCCTATGAATCGGGATGGTCTCATGGAAATAGCAGTGGAGGCAGCTAAGTTGTGTCACTTTTGCGCTCCCCTTGGGATGCCTTTAACAGCTGCAGTGTGCCTGGAGCACAGGGCTTCCTGGTTTTAAAAGTCCTAGGCCTAAGCCTAACAGTAACCCTAGGAAGGTAAATCAGCCGGGTATTAGGGTTCTTCCTAAGGAAAAAGCTGTGAAAGCAGTCATGTTGTGGCACTTCTGCGCTCCCTTTGGGATGCCTTTGGCAGATGCAGTAAGCCTGGAACTCAGGGCTTCCTGCTTTAAAAAATCCTGGCCCTAGGCTGAGCCCTTACCATAACCCTAGGCAGATAAATCAGCCTTGGTATAGGGATGGTGCCAAGGAAAAAGCTGTGAAAGCTGCCATGTTTTTGCACTTTTGTATTCCCCTTGGGATGCCTTTCACAGCTGCCGTGTGCCTGGAGCTCAGGGCTTCCTGGTTTAAAAATCCATGTCCCTAGCTGAGATTGGAGGCCGGTAATTCAGCCTAGGCTTAGCAATGGTGCCAATGAAAACGTGTGGAGGCAGCCATTTCCTGGCACTTTTGTGCTCCCCTTGGGATGCCTTTCGCAGCTGCCGTGTGCCTGGAGCTCAGAGCTTGCTGGTTTAAAAAGCTCTACACCTAGGCGTAACCCTAACCCTATCCGTAACACTGGTCATTTAAATCAGCCTGGGTTTAGGAATTATCCCAAGGGAAAAGCTGTGGAGACAGCCATGTTGTGGCACTTTTGCGCTCCCCTTGGGATGCCTTTCACAGCTGCAGTGTGCTTGGAGCACAGGGCTTCCTGGTTTAAAAAACCACAACTTTAGCCCAAACTGGAGGCTTCTAAATCAGCCTTCGTTTCGGGACGTCCCCAAGGAAAAAGCTGTGGAGGCAGGCATGTTGAGGCACTTCTGCGCTCTTCTTGGGTAGTCCTTCGCAGCTGCTGTGTTCTTGGAACTCAGGGCTTTCTGGTTAAAAGAACACTTACCCTAGGCCTAACTCAAACCTTAAGCCTAGGAAGGAAAATCAGCCTATGATTCGGGATGGTCTCATGGAAATAGCAGTGGAGGCAGCCAAGTTGTGTCACTTTTGCGCTCCCCTTCGGATGCCTTTAACAGCTGCAGTGTGCCTGGAGCACAGGGCTTCCTGGTTTTAAAAGTCCTAGGCCTAAGCCTAACAGTAACCCTAGGAAGGTAAATCAGCCGGGTATTAGGGTTCTTCCTAAGGAAAAAGCTGTGAAAGCAGCCATGTTGTGGACCTTCTGCGCTCCCTTTGGGATGCCTTTGGCAGATGCAGTAAGCCTGGAACTCAGGGCTTCCTGCTTAAAAAAATCCTAGCCCTAGGCTGAGCCCTACCCCTAACCCTAGGCAGATAAATCAGCCTAGGTATAGGGATGGTGCCAAGGAAAAAGCCGTGAAAGCTGCCATGTTGTTGTACTTTTGTACTCCCTTTGGGATGCCTTTCACAGCTGCCATGTGCTTGGAGCTCAGGGCTTCCTGGTGTAAAAAACCATGTCCCTTGCTGAGACTGGAGGCCGGTAATTCAGACTAGGCTTATCAATGGTGCCAATGAAAACGTGTGGAGGCAGCCATTTTCTGGCACTTTTGTGCTCCCCTTGGGATGCCTTTCACAGCTGCCGTGTGCCTGGAGCTCAGAGCTTGCTGGTTTAAAAAGCTCTACACCTAGGCCTAACCCTAACCCTAACCGTAACACTGGTCATTTAAATCAGCCTGGGTTTAGGAATTATCCCAAGGGAAAAGCTGTGGAGACAGCCATGTTGTGGCACTTTTGCGCTCCCCTTGGGATGCCTTTCCCAGCTGCAGTGTGCTTGGAGCACAGGGCTTCCTGGTTAAAAAAATCCTAGGCCTAAGCCTAACAGTAACACTAGGAAGGTAAATCAGCCGCGTATTAGGGTTCTTCCTAAGGAAAAAGCTGTGAAAGCAGCCATGTTGTGGCACTTCTGTGCTCTCTTTGGGATGCCTTTGGCAGATGCAGTAAGCCTGGAACTCAGGGCTTCCTGGTTAAAAAATCCTTGCCCTTGGCTGAGCCCTAACCCAAACCAAAGGCAGATAAATCAGCCTAGGTATAGGGATGGTGCCAAGGAAAAAGCTGTGAAAGCTGCCATGTTTTTGTACTTTTGTACTCCCTTTGGGATGCCTTTCACAGCTGCCATGTGCCTGGAGCTCAGAGCTTGCTGGTTTAAAAAGCTCTACACCTAGGCGTAACCCTAACTCTAACGGTAACACTGGTCATTTAAATCAGCTTGTGTTTAGGAATTATCCCAAGCGAAAAGCTGTGGAGACAGCCATGTTGTGGCGCTTTTGCGCTCCCCTTGGGATGCCTTTCACAGCTGCAGTGTGCTTGGAGCACAGGGCTTCCTGGTTTACAAAACTACAACTTCAGCCCAAACTGGAGGCTTCTAAATCAGCCTTTGTTTCGGGACGTCCCCAAGGAAAAAGCTGTGGAGGCAGGCATGTTGAGGCACTTCTGCGCTCTTCATGGGTAGTCCTTTGCAGCTGCTGTATTCTTGGAACTCAGGGCTTTCTGGTTAAAAGAACACTAACCCTAGGCCTAACTCAAACCTTAAGCCTAGGAAGGAAAATCAGCCTATGATTCGGGATGGTCTCATGGAAATAGCAGTGGAGGCAGCCAAGTTGTGTCACTTTTGCGCTCCCCTTGGGATGCCTTTAACAGCTGCAGTGCGCCTGGAGCACAGGGCTTCCTGGTTTTAAAAGTCCTAGGCCTAAGCCTAACAGTAACCCTAGGAAGGTAAATCAGCCGGGTATTAGGGTTCTTCCTAAGGAAAAAGCTGTTAAAGCAGCCATGTTGTGGCACTTCTGCGCTCCCTTTGGGATGCCTTTGGCAGATGCAGTAAGCCTGGAACTCAGGGCTTCCTGCTTAAAAAAATCCTAGCCCTAGGCTGAGCCCTAACCATAACCCTAGGCAGATAAATCAGCCTTGGTATAGGGATGGTGCCAAGGAAAAAGCTGTGAAAGCTGCCATGTTGTTGCACTTTTGTACTCCCCTTGGGATGCCTTTCACAGCTGCCGTGTGCCTGGAGCTCAGGGCTTCCTGGTTTAAAAATCCATGTCCCTAGCTGAGACTGGAGGCAGGTGATTCAGCCTAGGCTTAGCAATGGTGCCAATGAAAACGTGTGGAGGCAGCCATTTCCTGGCACTTTTGTGCTCCCCTTGGGATTCCTTTCGCAGCTGCCGTGTGCCTGGAGCTCAGAGCTTGCTGGTTTAAAAAGCTCTACACCTAGGCGTAACCCTAACCCTATCCGTAACACTGGTCATTTAAATCAGCCTGGGTTTAGGAATTATCCCAAGGGAAAAGCTGTGGAGACAGCCATGTTGTGGCACTTTTGCGCTCCCCTTGGGATGCCTTTCACAGCTGCAGTGTGCTTGGAGCACAGGGCTTCCTGGTGTAAAAAACCACAACTTTAGCCCAAACTGGAGGCTTCTAAATCAGCCTTCGTTTCGGGACGTCCCCAAGGAAAAAGCTGTGGAGGCAGGCATGTTGAGGCACTTCTGCGCTCTTCTTGGGTAGTCCTTCGCAGCTGCTGTGTTCTTGGAACTCAGGGCTTTCTGGTTAAAAGAACACTAACCCTAGGCCTAACTCAAACCTTAAGCCTAGGAAGGAAAATCAGCCTATGATTCGGGATGGTCTGATGGAAATAGCAGTGGAGGCAGCCAAGTTGTGTCACTTTTGCGCTCCCCTTGGGATGCCTTTAACAGCTGCAGTGTGCCTGGAGCACAGGGCTTCCTGGTTTTAAAAGTCCTAGGCCTAAGCCTAACAGTAACCCTAGGAAGGTAAATCAGCCGGGTATTAGGGTTCTTCCTAAGGAAAAAGCTGTGAAAGCAGCCATGTGTGGCACTTCTGCGCTCCCTTTGGGATGCCTTTGGCAGATGCTGTAAGCCTGGAACTCAGGGCTTCCTGCTTAAAAAAATCCTAGCCCTAGGCTGAGCCCTAACCATAACCCTAGGCAGATAAATCAGCCTAGGTATAGGGATGGTGCCAAGGAAAAAGCTGTGAAAGCTGCCATGTTGTTGTACTTTTGTACTCCCTTTGGGATGCCTTTCACAGCTGCCATGTGCCTGGAGCTCAGAGCTTGCTGGTTTAAAAAGCTCTACACCTAGGCGTAATCCTAACTCTAACGGTAACACTGGTCATTTAAATCAGCTTGGGTTTAGGAATTATCCCAAGCGAAAAGCTGTGGAGACAGCCATGTTGTGGCGCTTTTGCGCTCCCCTTGGGATGCCTTTCACAGCTGCAGTGTGCTTGGAGCACAGGGCTTCCTGGTTTACAAAACCACAACTTTAGCCCACACTGGAGGCTTCTAAATCAGCCTTCGTTTCGGGACGTCCCCAAGGAAAAAGCTGTGGAGGCAGGCATGTTGAGGCACTTCTGCGCTCTTCTTGGGTAGTCCTTTGCAGCTGCTGTGTTCTTGGAACTCAGGGCTTTCTGGTTAAAAGAACACTAACCCTAGGCCTAACTCAAACCTTAAGCCTAGGAAGGAAAATCAGCCTATGATTCGGGATGGTGTCATGGAAATAGCAGTGGAGGCAGCTAAGTTGTGTCGCTTTTGCGCTCCCCTTGGGATGCCTTCAACAGCTGCAGTGTGCCTGGAGAACAGGGCTTCCTGGTTTTAAAAGTCCTAGGCCTAAGCCTAACAGTAACCCTAGGAAGGTAAATCAGCCGGGTATTAGGGTTCTTCCTGAGGAAAAAGCTGTGAAAGCAGCCATGTTGTGGCACTTCTGCGCTCCCTTTGGGATTCCTTTGGCAGATGCAGTAAGCCTGGAACTCAGGGCTTCCTGCTTAATAAAATCCTAGCCTTAGGCTGAGCGCTAACCCCAACCCTAGGCAGATAAATTAGCCTAGGTATAGGGATGGTGCCAAGGAAAAAGCTGTGAAAGCTGCCATGTTGTTGCACTTTTGTACTCCCCTTGGGATGCCTTTCACAGCTGCCGTGTGCCTGGAGCTCAGGGCTTCCTGGTTTAAAAAACAATGTCCCTAGCTGATACTGGAGGCAGGTAATTCAGCCTAGGCTTAGCAATGGTGCCAATGAAAACGTGTGGAGGCAGCCATTTTCTGGCACTTTTGTGCTCCCCTTGGGATGCCTTTCGCAGCTGCCGTGTGCCTGGAGCTCAGAGCTTGCTGGTTTAAAAAGCTCTACACTTAGGGGTAACTGTAACCCTGACCGTAACACTGGTCATTTAAATCAGCCTGGGTTTAGGAATTATCCCAAGGGAAAAGCTGTGGACACAGCCATGTTGTGGCACTTTTGCGCTCCCCTTGGGATGCCTTTCACAGCTGCAGTGTGCCTGGAGCTCAGGGCTTCCTGGCTTAAAAGACCATGTCCCTAGCTGAGACTGGAGGCAGGTAATTCAGCCTAGGCTTAGCAATGGTGCCAATGAAAACCTGTTGAGGCAGCCATTTTCTGGCACTTTTGTGCTCCCCTTGGGATGCCTTTCGCAGCTGCTGTGTGCCTGGAGCTCAGAGCTTGCTGGTTTAAAAAGCTCTACACCTAGGCGTAACCCTAACCCTAACCGTAACACTGGTCATTTAAATCAGCCTGGGTTTAGGAATTATCCCAAGGGAAAAGCGGTGGAGACAGCCATGTTGTGGCACTTTTGCGCTCCCCTTGGGATGCCGTTCACAGCTGCAGTGTGCTTGGAGCACACGGCTTCCTGGTTTTAAAAGTCCTAGGCCTAAGCCTAACAGTAACACTAGGAAGGTAAATCAGCCGGGTATTAGGGTTCTTCCTAAGGAAAAAGCTGTGAAAGCAGCCATGTTGTGGCACTTCTGTGCTCTCTTTGGGATGCCTTTGGCAGATGCAGTAAGCCTGGAACTCAGGGCTTTCTGGTTAAAAAATCCTTGCCCTTGGCTGAGCCCTAACCCAAACCCAAGGCAGATAAATCAGCCTAGGTATAGGGATGGTGCCAAGGAAAAAGCTGTGAAAGCTGCCATGTTTTTGTACTTTTGAACTCCATTTGGGATGCCTTTCACAGCTGCAGTGTGCTTGGAGCACAGGGCTTCCTGGTTTACAAAACCACAACTTTAGCCCAAACTGGAGGCTTCTAAATCAGCCTTCGTTTCGGGACGTCCCCAAGGAAAAAGCTGTGGAGGCAGGCATGTTGAGGCACTTCTGCGCTCTTCTTGGGTAGTCCTTCGCAGCTTCTGTGTTCTTGGAACTCAGGGCTTTCTGGTTAAAAGAACACTAACCCTAGGCCTAACTCCAACCTTAAGCCTAGGAAGGAAAATCAGCCTATGATTCGGGATGGTCTCATGGAAATAGCAGTGGAGGCAGCCAAGTTGTGTCACTTTTGCGCTCCCCTTGGGATGCCTTTAACAGCTGCAGTGTGCCTGGAGCACAGGGCTTCCTGGTTTTAAAAGTCCTAGGCCTAAGCCTAACAGTAACCCTAGGAAGGTAAATCAGCCGGGTATTAGGGTTCTTCCTAAGGAAAAAGCTGTGAAAGCAGCCATGTTGTGGCACTTCTGCGCTCCCTTTGGGATGCCTTTGGCAGATGCAGTAAGCCTGGAACTCAGGGCTTCCTGCTTAATGAAATCCTAGCCTTAGGCTGAGCCCTAACCCCAACCCTAGGCAGATAAATTAGCCTAGGTATAGGGATGGTGCCAAGGAAAAATCTGTGAAAGCTGCCATGTTGTTGCACTTTTGTACTCCCCTTGGGATGCCTTTCACAGCTGTCGTGTGCCTGGAGCTCAGGGCTTCCTGGTTTAAAAATCCATGTCCCTAGCTGAGACTGGAGGCAGGTAATTCAGCCTAGGCTTAGCAATGGTGCCAATGAAAACGTGTGGAGGCAGCCATTTTCTGGCACTTTTGTGCTCCCCTTGGGATGCCTTTCGCAGCTGCCGTGTGCATGGAGCTCAGAGCTTGCTGGTTTAAAAAGCTCTACACCTAGGCGTAACCCAAACCCTATCCGTAACACTGGTCATTTAAATCAGCCTGGGTTTAGGAATTATCCCAAGGGAAAAGCTGTGGAGACAGCCATGTTGTGGCACTTTTGCGCTCCCCTTGGGATGCCTTTCACAGCTGCCGTGTGCCTGGAGCTCAGGGCTTCCTGGTTTAAAAATCCATGTCCCTAGCTGAGACTGGAGGCAGGTAATTCAGCTTAGGCTTAGCAATGGTGCCCATGAAAACGTGTGGAGGCAGCCATTTTCTGGCACTTTTGTGCTCCCCTTGGGATGCCTTTCGCAGCTGCCGTGTGCCTGGAGCTCAGAGCTTGCTGGTTTAAAAAGCTCTACACCTAGGCGTAACCCTAACCCTAACTGTAACACTGGTCATTTAAATCAGCCTGGGTTTAGGAATTATCCCAAGGGAAAAGCTGTGGAGACAGCCATGTTGTGGCACTTTTGCGCTCCCCTTGGGATGCCTTTCACAGCTGCAGTGTGCTTGGAGCACAGGGCTTCCTGGTTTAAAAAACCACAACTTTAGCCCAAACTGGAGGCTTCTAAATCAGCCTTCGTTTCGGGACGTCCCCAAGGAAAAAGCTGTGGAGGCAGGCATGTTGAGGCACTTCTGCGCTCTTCTTGGGTAGTCCTTCGCAGCTGCTGTGTTCTTGGATCTCAGGGCTTTCTGGTTAAAAGAACACTAACCCTAGGCCTAGCTCAAACCTTAAGCCTAGGAAGGAAAATCAGCCTATGATTCGGGATGGTCTCATGGAAATAGCAGTGGAGGCAGCCAAGTTGTGTCACTTTTGCGCTCCCCTTGGGATGCCTTTAACAGCTGCAGTGTGCCTGGAGCACAGGGCTTCCTGGTTTTAAAAGTCCTAGGCCTAAGCCTAACAGTAACCCTAGGAAGGTAAATCAGCCGGGTATTAGGGTTCTTCCTAAGGAAAAAGCTGTGAAAGCAGCCATGTTGTGGCACTTCTGCGCTCCCTTTGGGATGCCTTTGGCAGATGCAGTAAGCCTGGAACTCAGGGCTTCCTGGTTAAAAAAATCATAGCCCTAGGCTGAGCCCTAACCAAAACCCTAGGCAGATAAATCAGCCTTGGTATAGGGATGGTGCCAAGGAAAAAGCTGTGAAAGCTGCCATGTTGTTGCACTTTTGTACTCCCCTTGGGATGCCTTTCACAGCTGCCGTGTGCCTGGAGCTCAGGGCTTCCTGGTTTAAAAATCCATGTCCCAAGCTGAGACTGGAGGCAGGTGATTCAGCCTAGGCTTAGCAATGGTGCCAATGAAAACGTGTGGAGGCAGCCATTTGCTGGCACTTTTGTGCTCCCCTTGGGATGCCTTTCGCAGCTGCCGTGTGCCTGGAGCTCAGAGCTTGCTGGTTTAAAAAGCTCTACACCTAGGCGTAACCCTAACCCTAACCGTAACACTGGTCATTTAAATCAGCCTGGGTTTAGGAATTATCCCAAGGGAAAAGCTGTGGAGACAGCCATGTTGTGGCACTTTTGCGCTCCCCTTGGGATGCCTTTAACAGCTGCAGTGTGCCTGGAGCACAGGGCTTCCTGGTTTTAAAAGTCCTAGGCCTAAGCCTAACAGTAACCCTAGGAAGGTAAATCAGCCAGGTATTAGGGTTCTTCCTAAGGAAAAAGCTGTGAAAGCAGCCATGTTGTGGCACTTCTGCGCTCCCTTTGGGATGCCTTTGGCAGATGCAGTAAGCCTGGAACTCAGGGCGTTCTGGTTAAAAAAATGCTTGCCCTTGGCTGAGCCCTAACCCTAACCCTAGGCAGATAAATCAGACTAGGTATAGGGATGGTGCCAAGGAAAAAGCTGTGAAAGCTGCCATGTTGTTGTACTTTTGTACTCCCTTTGGGATGCCTTTCACAGCTGCCAAGTGCTTGGAGCTCAGGGCTTCCTGGTGTAAAAAACCATGTCCCTAGCTGAGACTGGAGGCAGGTAATTCAGCCTAGGCCTAGCAATGGTGCCAATGAAAACGTGTGGAGGCAGCCATTTTCTGGCACTTTTGTGCTCCCCTTGGGATGCCTTTCGCAGCTGCCGTGTGCCTGGAGCTCAGAGCTTGCTGGTTTAAAAAGCTCTACCCCTAGGCGTAACCCTAACCCTAACTGTAACACTGGTCATTTAAATCAGCCTGGGTTTAGGAATTATCCCAAGGGAAAAGCTGTGGAGACAGCCATGTTGTGGCACTTTTGCGCTCCCCTTGGGTTGCCTTTCACAGCTGCAGTGTGCTTGGTGCACAGGGCTTCCTGGTTTAAAAAACCACAACTTTAGCCCAAACTGGAGGCTTCTAAATCAGCCTTCGTTTCGGGACGTCCCCAAGGAAAAAGCTGTGGAGGCAGGCATGTTGAGGCACTTCTGCGCTCTTCTTGGGTAGTCCTTCGCAGCTGCTGTGTTCTTGGATCTCAGGGCTTTCTGGTTAAAAGAACACTAACCCTAGGCCTAACTCAAACCTTAAGCCTAGGAAGGAAAATCAGCCTATGATTCGGGATGGTCTCATGGAAATAGCAGTGGAGGCAGCCAAGTTGTGTCACTTTTGCGCTCCCCTTGGGATGCCTTTAACAGCTGCAGTGTGCCTGGAGCACAGGGCTTCCTGGTTTTAAAAGTCCTAGGCCTAAGCCTAACAGTAACCCTAGGAAGGTAAATCAGCCGGGTATTAGGGTTCTTCCTAAGGAAAAAGCTGTGAAAGCAGCCATGTTGTGGCACTTCTGCGCTCCCTTTGGGATGCCTTTGGCAGATGCAGTAAGCCTGGAACTCAGGGCTTCCTGGTTAAAAAAATCATAGCCCTAGGCTGAGCCCTAACCAAAACCCTAGGCAGATAAATCAGCCTTGGTATAGGGATGGTGCCAAGGAAAAAGCTGTGAAAGCTGCCATGTTGTTGCACTTTTGTACTCCCCTTGGGATGCCTTTCACAGCTGCCGTGTGCCTGGAGCTCAGGGCTTCCTGGTTTAAAAATCCATGTCCCAAGCTGAGACTGGAGGCAGGTGATTCAGCCTAGGCTTAGCAATGGTGCCAATGAAAACGTGTGGAGGCAGCCATTTGCTGGAACTTTTGTGCTCCCCTTGGGATGCCTTTCGCAGCTGCCGTGTGCCTGGAGCACAGGGCTTCCTGGTTTAAAAAGCTCTACACCTAGGCGTAACCCTAACCCTAACCGTAACACTGGTCATTTAAATCAGCCTGGGTTTAGGAATTATCCCAAGGGAAAAGCTGTGGAGACAGCCATGTTGTGGCACTTTTGCGCTCCCCTTGGGATGCCTTTAACAGCTGCAGTGTGCCTGGAGCACAGGGCTTCCTGGTTTTAAAAGTCCTAGGCCTAAGCCTAACAGTAACCCTAGGAAGGTAAATCAGCCAGGTATTAGGGTTCTTCCTAAGGAAAAAGCTGTGAAAGCAGCCATGTTGTGGCACTTCTGCGCTCCCTTTGGGATGCCTTTGGCAGATGCAGTAAGCCTGGAACTCAGGGCGTTCTGGTTAAAAAAATGCTTGCCCTTGGCTGAGCCCTAACCCTAACCCTAGGCAGATAAATCAGACTAGGTATAGGGATGGTGCCAAGGAAAAAGCTGTGAAAGCTGCCATGTTGTTGTACTTTTGTACTCCCTTTGGGATGCCTTTCACAGCTGCCAAGTGCTTGGAGCTCAGGGCTTCCTGGTGTAAAAAACCATGTCCCTAGCTGAGACTGGAGGCAGGTAATTCAGCCTAGGCCTAGCAATGGTGCCAATGAAAACGTGTGGAGGCAGCCATTTTCTGGCACTTTTGTGCTCCCCTTGGGATGCCTTTCGCAGCTGCCGTGTGCCTGGAGCTCAGAGCTTGCTGGTTTAAAAAGCTCTACCCCTAGGCGTAACCCTAACCCTAACTGTAACACTGGTCATTTAAATCAGCCTGGGTTTAGGAATTATCCCAAGGGAAAAGCTGTGGAGACAGCCATGTTGTGGCACTTTTGCGCTCCCCTTGGGTTGCCTTTCACAGCTGCAGTGTGCTTGGAGCACAGGGCTTCCTGGTTTAAAAAACCACAACTTTAGCCCAAACTGGAGGCTTCTAAATCAGCCTTCGTTTCGGGACGTCCCCAAGGAAAAAGCTGTGGAGGCAGGCATGTTGAGGCACTTCTGCGCTCTTCTTGGGTAGTCCTTCGCAGCTGCTGTGTTCTTGGAACTCAGGGCTTTCTGGTTAAAAGAACACTAACCCTAGGCCTAACTCAAACCTTAAGCCTAGGAAGGAAAATCAGCCTATGATTCGGGATGGTCTCATGGAAATAGCAGTGGAGGCAGCCAAGTTGTGTCACTTTTGCGCTCCCCTTGGGATGCCTTTAACAGCTGCAGTGTGCCTGGAGCACAGGGCTTCCTGGTTTTAAAAGTCCTAGGCCTAAGCCTAACAGTAACCCTAGGAAGGTAAATCAGCCGGGTATTAGGGTTCTTCCTAAGGAAAAAGCTGTGAAAGCAGCCATGTTGTGGCACTTCTGCGCTCCCTTTGGGATGCCTTTGGCAGATGCAGTAAGCCTGGAACTCAGGGCGTTCTGCTTAAAAAAATCCTTGCCCTTGGCTGAGCCCTAACCTTAACCCAAGGCAGATAAATCAGCCTAGGTATAGGGACGGTGCCAAGGAAAAAGCTGTGAAAGCTGCCATGTTGTTGCACTTTTGTACTCCCCTTGGGATGCCTTTCACAGCTGCCGTGTGCCTGGAGCTCAGGGCTTCCTGGTTTAAAAAACCATGTCCCTAGCTGAGACTGGAGGCAGATAATTTAGCCTAGGCTTAGCAATGGTGCCAATGAAAACGTGTGGAGGCAGCCATTTTCTGGCACTTTTGTACTCCCTTTGGGATGCCTTTCACAGCTGCCGTGTGCCTGGAGCTCAGGGCTTCCTGGTTTAAAAAACAATGTCCCTAGCTGAGACTGGAGGCAGGTAATTCAGCCTGGGCTTATCAATGGTGCCAATGAAAACGTGTGGAGGCCGCCATTTTCTGGCACTTTTGTGCTCCCCTTGGGATGCCTTTCGCAGCTGCCGTGTGCCTGGAGCTCAGAGCTTGCTGGTTTAAAAAGCTCTACACCTAGGCGTAACCCTAACCCTGACCGTAACTCTGGTCATTTAAATCAGCCTGGGTTTAGGAATTATCCCAAGGGAAAAGCTGTGGAGACAGCCATGTTGTGGCACTTTTGCGCTCCCCTTGGGATGCCTTTCACAGCTGCATTGTGCTTGGAGCACAGGGCTTCCTGGTTTACAAAACCACAACTTTAGCCCAAATTGGAGGCTTCTAAATCAGCCTTCGTTTCGGGACGTCTCCAAGGAAAAAGCTGTGGAGGCAGGCATGTTGAGGCACTTCTGCGCTCTTCTTGGGTAGTCCTTCGCAGCTGCTGTGTTCTTGGAACTCAGGGCTTTCTGGTTAAAAGAACACTAACCCTAGGCCTAACTCAAACCTTAAGCCTAGGAAGGAAAATCAGCCTATGATTCGGGATGGTCTCATGGAAATAGCAGTGGAGGCAGCCAAGTTGTGTCACTTTTGCGCTCCCCTTGGGATGCCTTTCACAGCTGCAGTGTGCCTGGAGCACAGGGCTTCCTGGTTTTAAAAGTCCTAGGCCTAAGCCTAACAGTAACCCTAGGAAGGTAAATCAGCCGGGTATTAGGGTTCTTCCTAAGGAAAAAGCTGTGAAAGCAGCCATGTTGTGGCACTTCTGCGCTCCCTTTGGGATGCCTTTGGCAGATGCAGTAAGCCTAGAACTCAGGGCTTCCTGGTTAAAAAAATCCTTGCCCTTGGCTGAGCCCTAACCCTAAACAGAGGCAGATAAATCGGCCTAAGTATAGGGATGGTGCCAAGGAAAAAGCTGTGAAAGCTGCCATGTTGTTGCACTTTTGTGCTCCCCTTGGGATGCCTTTAACAGCTGCAGTGTGCCTGGAGCTCAGAGCTTGCTGGTTTAAAAAGCTCTACACCTAGGCTTAACCCTAACCCTAACCGTAACACTGGTCATTTAAATCAGCCTGGGTTTAGGAATTATCTCAAGGGAAAAGCTGTGGACACAGCCATGTTGTGGCACTTTTGCGCTCCCCTTGGGATGCCTTTCACAGCTGCAGTGTGCTTGGAGCACAGGGCTTCCTGGTTTAAAAAACCACAACTTTAGCCCAAACTGGAGGCTTCTAAATCAGCCTTCGTTTCGGGACGTCCCCAAGGAAAAAGCTGTGGAGGCAGGCATGTTGAGGCACTTCTGCGCTCTTCTTGGGTAGTCCTTCGCAGCTGCTGTGTTCTTGGAACTCAGGGCTTTCTGGTTAAAAGAACACTAACCCTAGGCCTAACTCAAACCTTAAGCCTAGGAAGGAAAATCAGCCTATGATTCGGGATGGTCTCATGGAAATAGCAGTGGAGGCAGCCAAGTTGTGTCACTTTTGCGCTCCCCTTGGGATGCCTTTAACAGCTGCAGTGTGCCTGGAGCACAGGGCTTCCTGGTTTTAAAAGTCCTAGGCCTAAGCCTAACAGTAACCCTAGGAAGGTAAATCAGCCGGGTATTAGGGTTCTTCCTAAGGAAAAAGCTGTGAAAGCAGCCATGTTGTGGCACTTCTGCGCTCCCTTTGGGATGCCTTTGGCAGATGCAGTAAGCCTGGAACTCAGGGCTTTCTGGTTAAAAAAATCCTTGCCCTTGGCTGAGCCCTAACCCTAACCCAAGGCAGATAAATCAGCCTAGGTATAGGGATGGTGCCAAGGAAAAAGCTGTGAAAGCTGCCATGTTGTTGCACTTTTGTACTCCCCTTGGGATGCCTTTCACAGCTGCCGTGTGCCTGGAGCTCAGGGCTTCCTGGTGTAAAAAACCATGTCCCTAGCTGAGACTGGAGGCAGATAATTTAGCCTAGGCTTAGCAATGGTGCCAATGAAAACGTGTGGAGGCAGCCATTTTCTGGCACTTTTGTACTCCCCTTGGGATGCCTTTCACAGCTGCCGTGTGCCTGGAGCTCAGAGCTTGCTGGTTTAAAAAGCTCTACACCTAGGCGTAACCCTAACCCTAACCGTAACACTGGTCATTTAAATCAGCCTGGGTTTAGGAATTATCCCAAGGGAAAAGCTGTGGAGACAGCCATGTTGTGGCACTTTTGCGCTCCCCTTGGGATGCCTTTCACAGCTGCAGTGTGCTTGGAGCACAGGGCTTCCTGGTTTACAAAACCACAACTTTAGCCCAAACTGGAGGCTTCTAAATCAGCCTTCGTTTCGGGACGTCCCCAAGGAAAAAGCTGTGGAGGCAGGCATGTTGAGGCACTTCTGCGCTCTTCTTGGGTAGTCCTTCGCAGCTGCTGTGTTCTTGGAACTCAGGGCTTTCTGGTTAAAAGAACACTAACCCTAGGCCTAACTCAAACCTTAAGCCTAGGAAGGAAAATCAGCCTATGATTCGGGATGGTCTCATGGAAATAGCAGTGGAGGCAGCCAAGTTGTGTCACTTTTGCGCTCCCCTTGGGATGCCTTTCACAGCTGCAGTGTGCCTAGAGCACAGGGCTTCCTGGTTTTAAAAGTCCTAGGCCTAAGCCTAACAGTAACCCTAGGAAGGTAAATCAGCCGGGTGTTAGGGTTCTTCCTAAGGAAAAAGTTGTGAAAGCAGCCATGTTGTGGCACTTCTGCGCTCCCTTTGGGATGCCTTTGGCAGATGCAGTAAGCCTGGAACTCAGGGCTTCCTGGTTAAAAAAATCCTTGCCCTTGGCTGAGCCCTAACCCTAACCAGAGGCAGATAAAACAGCCAAGGTATAGGGATGGTGCCAAGGAAAAAGCTGTGAAAGCTGCCATGTTGTTGCACTTTTGTGCTCCCCTTGGGATGCCTTTAACGGCTGAAGTGTGCCTGGAGCTCAGAGCTTGCTGGTTTAAAAAGCTCTACACCTAGGCGTAACCCTAACCCTAACCGTAACACTGGTCATTTAAATAAGCCTGGGTTTAGGAATTATCCCAAGGGAAAAGCTGTGGAGACAGCCATGTTGTGGCACTTTTGCGCTCCCCTTGGGATGCCTTTCTCAGCTGCAGTGTGTCTGGAGCACAGGGCTTCCTGTTTTAAAAAACCATGTCCCTAGCTGAGACAGGAGGCAGGTAATTCAGCCTAGGCTTAGCAATGGTGCCCATGAAAACGTGTGGAGGCAGCCATTTTCTGGCACTTTTGTGCTCCCCTTGGGATGCCTTTCGCAGCTGCCGTGTGCCTGGAGCTCAGAGCTTGCTGGTTTAGAAAGCTCTACACCTAGGCGTAATCCTAACCCTAACCGTAACACTGGTCATTTAAATCAGCCTGGGTTTAGGAATTATCCCAAGGGAAAAGCTGTGTAGACAGCCATGTTGTGGCACTTTTGCGCTCCCCTTGGGATGCCTTTCACAGTTGCAGTGTGCTTGGAGCACAGGGCTTCCTGGTTTTAAAAGTCCTAGGCCTAAGCCTAACAGTAACCCTAGGAAGTTAAATCAGCTGGTTATTAGGGTTCTTCCTAAGGAAAAAGCTGTGAAAGCAGCCATGTTGTGGCACTTCTGCGCTCCCTTTGGGATGCCTTTGGCAGATGCAGTAAGCCTGGAACTCAGGGCTTCCTGGTTAAAAAAATCCTAGCCCTTGGCTGAGCCCTAACCCTAACCCAAGGCAGATAAATCAGCCTAGGTATAGGGATGGTGCCAAGGAAAAAGCTGTGAAAGCTGCCATGTTGTTGCACTTTTGTACTCCCCTTGGGATGCCTTTCACAGCTGCCAAGTGCCTGGAGCTCAGGGCTTCCTGGTTTAAAAAACCATGTCCCTAGCTGAGACTGGAGGCAGGTAATTCAGCCTAGGCTTAGCAATGGTGCCAATAAAAACGTGTGGAGGCAGCCATTTTCTGGCACTTTTGTGCTCCCCTTGGGATGCCTTTCGCAGCTGCCGTGTGCCTGGAGCTCAGAGCTTGCTGGTTTAAAAAGCTCTACACCTAGGCGTAACCCTAACCCTAACCGTAACACTGGTCATTTAAATCAGCCTGGGTTTAGGAATTATCCCAAGGGAAAAGCTGTGGAGACAGCCATGTTGTGGCACTTTTGCGCTCCCCTTGGGATGCCTTTCACAGCTGCAGTATGCTTGGAGCACAGGGCTTCCTGGTTTAAAAAACCACAACTTTAGCCCAAACTGGAGGCTTCTAAATCAGCCTTCGTTTCGGGACGTCCCCAAGGAAAAAGCTTTGGAGGCAGGCATGTTGTGGCACTTCTGCGCTCTTCTTGGGTAGTCCTTCGCAGCTGCTGTGTTCTTGGAACTCAGGGCTTTCTGGTTAAAAGAACACTAACCCTAGGCCTAACTCAAACCTTAAGCCTAGGAAGGAAAATCAGCCTATGATTCGGGATGGTCTCATGGAAATAGCAGTGGAGGCAGCCAAGTTGTGTCACTTTTGCGCTCCCCTTGGGATGCCTTTAACAGCTGCAGTGTGCCTGGAGCACAGGGCTTCCTGGTTTTAAAAGTCCTAGGCCTAAGCCTAACAGTAACCCTAGGAAGGTAAATCAGCTGGGTATTAGGGTTCTTCCTAAGGAAAAAGCTATGAAAGCAGCCATGTTGTGGCACTTCTGCGCTCCCTTTGGGATGCCTTTGGCAGATGCAGTAAGCCTGGAACTCAGGGCTTCCTGGTTAAAAAAATCCTAGCCCTAGGCTGAGCCCTAACCCTAACCCTAGGCAGATAAATCAGCCTAGGTATAGGGATGGTGCCAAGGAAAAAGCTGTGAAAGCTGCCATGTTGTTGCACTTTTGTACTCCCTTTGGGATGCCTTTCACAGCTGCCGTGTGCCTGGAGCTCAGGGCTTCCTGGTGTAAAAAACCATGTCCCTAGCCGAGACTGGAGGCAGGTAATTCAGCCTAGGCTTAGCAATGGTGCCAATGAAAACGTGTGGAGGCAGCCATTTTCTGGCACTTTTGTGCTCCCCTTGGGATGCCTTTCGCAGCTGCCGTGTGCCTGGAGCTCAGAGCTTGCTGGTTTAAAAAGCTCTACACCTAGGCGTAACCCTAACCCTAACCGTAACACTGGTCATTTAAATCAGCCTGGGTTTAGGAATTATCCCAAGGGAAAAGCTGTGGAGACAGCCATGTTGTGGCACTTTTGCGCTCCCCTTGGGATGCCTTTCACAGCTGCAGTGTTTCTGGAGCTCAGGGCTTCCTGGTTTAAAAAACCATGTCCCTAGCTGAGACTGGAGGCAGGTGATTCAGCCTAGGCTTAGCAATGGTGCCCATGAAAACGTGTGGAGGCAGCCATTTTCTGGCACTTTTGTGCTCCCCTTGGGATGCCTTTCGCAGCTGCCGTGTGCCTGGAGCTCAGAGCTTGCTGGTTTAAAAAGCTCTACACCTAGGCGTAATCCTAACCCTATCCGTAACACTGGTCATTTAAATCAGCCTGGGTTTAGGAATTATCCCAAGGGAAAAGCTGTGGAGACAGCCATGTTGTGGCACTTTTGCGCTCCCCTTGGGATGCCTTTCACAGCTGTCGTGTGCTTGGAGCTCAGGGCTTCCTGGTTTAAAAAACCATGTCCCTAGCTAGGACTGGAGGCAGGTAATTCAGCCCAGGCTTAGCAATCTTGCTAATGAAAACGTGTGGAGGCAGCCATTTTCTGGCACTTTTGTGCTCCCCTTGGGATGCCTTTCGCAGCTGCCGTGTGCATGGAGATCAGAGCTTGCTGGTTTAAAAAGCTCTACACCTAGGCGTAACCCTAACCCTGAGCGTAACACTGGTCATTTAAATCAGCCTGGGTTTAGGAATTATCCCAAGGGAAAAGCTGTGTAGACAGCCATGTTGTGGCACTTTTGCGCTCCCCTTGGGATGCCTTTCACAGTTGCAGTGTGCTTGGAGCACAGGGCTTCCTGGTTTTAAAAGTCCTAGGCCTAAGCCTAACAGTAACCCTAGGAAGTTAAATCAGCTGGGTATTAGGGTTCTTCCTAAGGAAAAAGCTGTGAAAGCAGCCATGTTGTGGCACTTCTGCGCTCCCTTTGGGATGCCTTTGGCAGATGCAGTAAGCCTGGAACTCAGGGCTTCCTGCTTAAAAAAATCCTAGCCCTTGGCTGAGCCCTAACCCTAACCCAAGGCAGATAAATCAGCGTAGGTATAGGGATGGTGCCAAGGAAAAAGCTGTGAAAGCTGCCATGTTGTTGCACTTTTGTACTCCCCTTGGGATGCCTTTCACAGCTGCCAAGTGCCTGGAGCTCAGGGCTTCCTGGTTTAAAAAACCATGTCCCTAGCTGAGACTGGAGGCAGGTAATTCAGCCTAGGCTTAGCAATGGTGCCAATAAAAACGTGTGGAGGCAGCCATTTTCTGGCACTTTTGTGCTCCCCTTGGGATGCCTTTCGCAGCTGCCGTGTGCCTGGAGCTCAGAGCTTGCTGGTTTAAAAAGCTCTACACCTAGGCGTAACCCTAACCCTAACCGTAACACTGGTCATTTAAATCAGCCTGGGTTTAGGAATTATCCCAAGGGAAAAGCTGTGGAGACAGCCATGTTGTGGCACTTTTGCGCTCCCCTTGGGATGCCTTTCACAGCTGCAGTATGCTTGGAGCACAGGGCTTCCTGGTTTAAAAAACCACAACTTTAGCCCAAACTGGAGGCTTCTAAATCAGCCTTCGTTTCGGGACGTCCCCAAGGAAAAAGCTTTGGAGGCAGGCATGTTGTGGCACTTCTGCGCTCTTCTTGGGTAGTCCTTCGCAGCTGCTGTGTTCTTGGAACTCAGGGCTTTCTGGTTAAAAGAACACTAACCCTAGGCCTAACTCAAACCTTAAGCCTAGGAAGGAAAATCAGCCTATGATTCGGGATGGTCTCATGGAAATAGCAGTGGAGGCAGCCAAGTTGTGTCACTTTTGCGCTCCCCTTGGGATGCCTTTAACAGCTGCAGTGTGCCTGGAGCACAGGGCTTCCTGGTTTTAAAAGTCCTAGGCCTAAGCCTAACAGTAACCCTAGGAAGGTAAATCAGCCGGGTATTAGGGTTCTTCCTAAGGAAAAAGCTGTGAAAGCAGCCATGTTGTGGCACTTCTGCGCTCCCTTTGGGATGCCTTTGGCAGATGCAGTAAGCCTGGAACTCAGGGCTTCCTGGTTAAAAAAATCCTAGCCCTAGGCTGAGCCCTAACCCTAACCCTAGGCAGATAAATCAGCCTAGGTATAGGGATGGTACCAAGGAAAAAGCTGTGAAAGCTGCCATGTTGTTGCACTTTTGTACTCCCTTTGGGATGCCTTTCACAGCTGCCGTGTGCCTGGAGCTCAGGGCTTCCTGGTGTAAAAAACCATGTCCCTAGCCGAGACTGGAGGCAGGTAATTCAGCCTAGGCTTAGCAATGGTGCCAATGAAAACGTGTGGAGGCAGCCATTTTCTGGCACTTTTGTGCTCCCCTTGGGATGCCTTTCGCAGCTGCCGTGTGCCTGGAGCTCAGAGCTTGCTGGTTTAAAAAGCTCTACACCTAGGCGTAACCCTAACCCTAACCGTAACACTGGTCATTTAAATCAGCCTGGGTTTAGGAATTATCCCAAGGGAAAAGCTGTGGAGACAGCCATGTTGTGGCACTTTTGCGCTCCCCTTGGGATGCCTTTCACAGCTGCAGTGTTTCTGGAGCTCAGGGCTTCCTGGTTTAAAAAACCATGTCCCTAGCTGAGACTGGAGGCAGGTAATTCAGCCTAGGCTTAGCAATGGTGCCCATGAAAACGTGTGGAGGCAGCCATTTTCTGGCACTTTTGTGCTCCCCTTGGGATGCCTTTCGCAGCTGCCGTGTGCCTGGAGCTCAGAGCTTGCTGGTTTAAAAAGCTCTACACCTAGGCGTAATCCTAACCCTATCCGTAACACTGGTCATTTAAATCAGCCTGGGTTTAGGAATTATCCCAAGGGAAAAGCTGTGGAGACAGCCATGTTGTGGCACTTTTGCGCTCCCCTTGGGATGCCTTTCGCAGCTGCAGTGTGCTTGGAGCACAGGGCTTCCTGGTTTAAAAAACCACAACTTTAGCCCAAACTGGAGGCTTCTAAATCAGCCTTCGTTTCGGGACGTCCCCAAGGAAAAAGCTGTGGAGGCAGGCATGTTGAGGCACTTCTGCGCTCTTCTTGGGTAGTCCTTCGCAGCTGCTGTGTTCTTGGAACTCAGGGCTTTCTGGTTAAAAGAACACTAACCCTAGGCCTAACTCAAACCTTAAGCCTAGGAAGGAAAATCAGCCTATGATTCGGGATGGTCTCATGGAAATAGCAGTGGAGGCAGCTAAGTTGTGTCACTTTTGCGCTCCCCTTGGGATGCCTTTCACAGCTGCAGTGTGCCTGGAGCACAGGGCTTCCTGGTTTTAAAAGTCCTAGGCCTAAGCCTAACAGTAACCCTAGGAAGTTAAATCAGCTGGGTATTAGGGTTCTTCCTAAGGAAAAAGCTGTGAAAGCAGCCATGTTGTGGCACTTCTGCGCTCCCTTTGGGATGCCTTTGGCAGATGCAGTAAGCCTGGAACTCACGGCTTCCTGCTTAATAAAATCCTAGCCTTAGGCTGAGCCCTAACCCTAACCCTAGGCAGATAAATTACCCTAGGTATAGGGATGGTGCCAAGGAAAAAGCTGTGAAAGCTGCCATGTTGTTGCACTTTTGTACTCCCCTTGGGATGCCTTTCACAGCTGCCAAGTGCCTGGAGCTCAGGGCTTCCTGGTTTAAAAAACCATGTCCCTAGCTGAGACTGGAGGCAGGTAATTCAGCCTAGGCTTAGCAATGGTGCCAATAAAAACGTGTGGAGGCAGCCATTTTCTGGCACTTTTGTGCTCCCCTTGGGATGCCTTTCGCAGCTGCCGTGTGCCTGGAGCTCAGAGCTTGCTGGTTTAAAAAGCTCTACACCTAGGCGTAACCCTAACCCTAACCGTAACACTGGTCATTTAAATCAGCCTGGGTTTAGGAATTATCCCAAGGGAAAAGCTGTGGAGACAGCCATGTTGTGGCACTTTTGCGCTCCCCTTGGGATGCCTTTCACAGCTGCAGTGTGCTTGGAGCACAGGGCTTCCTGGTTTAAAAAACCACAACTTTAGCCCAAACTGGAGGCTTCTAAATCAGCCTTCGTTTCGGGACGTCCCCAAGGAAAAAGCTTTGGAGGCAGGCATGTTGTGGCACTTCTGCGCTCTTCTTGGGTAGTCCTTCGCAGCTGCTGTGTTCTTGGAACTCAGGGCTTTCTGGTTAAAAGAACACTAACCCTAGGCCTAACTCAAACCTTAAGCCTAGGAAGGAAAATCAGCCTATGATTCGGGATGGTCTCATGGAAATAGCAGTGGAGGCAGCCAAGTTGTGTCACTTTTGCGCTCCCCTTGGGATGCCTTTAACAGCTGCAGTGTGCCTGGAGCACAGGGCTTCCTGGTTTTAAAAGTCCTAGGCCTAAGCCTAACAGTAACCCTAGGAAGGTAAATCAGCTGGGTATTAGGGTTCTTCCTAAGGAAAAAGCTGTGAAAGCAGCCATGTTGTGGCACTTCTGCGCTCCCTTTGGGATGCCTTTGGCAGATGCAGTAAGCCTGGAACTCAGGGCTTCCTGGTTAAAAAAATCCTAGCCCTAGGCTGAGCCCTAACCCTAACCCTAGGCAGATAAATCAGCCTAGGTATAGGGATGGTGCCAAGGAAAAAGCTGTGAAAGCTGCCATGTTGTTGCACTTTTGTACTCCCTTTGGGATGCCTTTCACAGCTGCCGTGTGCCTGGAGCTCAGGGCTTCCTGGTGTAAAAAACCATGTCCCTAGCCGAGACTGGAGGCAGGTAATTCAGCCTAGGCTTAGCAATGGTGCCAATGAAAACGTGTGGAGGCAGCCATTTTCTGGCACTTTTGTGCTCCCCTTGGGATGCCTTTCGCAGCTGCCGTGTGCCTGGAGCTCAGAGCTTGCTGGTTTAAAAAGCTCTACACCTAGGCGTAACCCTAACCCTAACCGTAACACTGGTCATTTAAATCAGCCTGGGTTTAGGAATTATCCCAAGGGAAAAGCTGTGGAGACAGCCATGTTGTGGCACTTTTGCGCTCCCCTTGGGATGCCTTTCACAGCTGCAGTGTGCTTGGAGCACAGGGCTTCCTGCTTTAAAAAACCACAACTTTAGCCCAAATTGGAGGCTTCTAAATCAGCCTTCGTTTCGGGATGTCCCCAAGGAAAAAGCTTTGGAGGCAGGCATGTTGAGGCACTTCTGCGCTCTTCTTGGGCAGTCCTTCGCAGCTGCTGTGTTCTTGGAACTCAGGGCTTTCTGGTTAAAAGAACACTAACCCTAGGCCTAACTCAAACCTTAAGCCTAGGAAGGAAAATCAGCCTATGATTCGGGATGGTCTCATGGAAATAGCAGTGGAGGCAGCCAAGTTGTGTCACTTTTGCGCTCCCCTTGGGATGCCTTTAACAGCTGCAGTGTGCCTGGAGCACAGGGCTTCCTGGTTTTAAAAGTCCTAGGCCTAAGCCTAACAGTAACCCTAGGAAGGTAAATCAGCCGGGTATTAGGGTTCTTCC
This sequence comes from Ammospiza caudacuta, assembly GCF_027887145.1. NCBI lineage: Eukaryota > Metazoa > Chordata > Aves > Passeriformes > Passerellidae > Ammospiza > Ammospiza caudacuta. The sequence continues at coordinate 735,305 of NW_026683133.1, read as the reverse complement.
TAAGGAAAAAGCTGTGAAAGCAGCCATGTTGTGGCACTTCTGCGCTCCCTTTGGGATGCCTTTGGCAGATGCAGTAAGCCTGGAACTCAGGGCTTCCTGGTTAAAAAAATCCTAGCCCTAGGCTGAGCCCTAACCCTAACCCAAGGCAGATAAATCAGCCTAGGTATAGGGATGGTGCCAAGGAAAAAGCTGAAAAAGCTGCCATGTTGTTGCACTTTTGTACTCCCCTTGGGATGCCTTTCACAGCTGCTGTGTGCCTGGAGCTCAGGGCTTCCTGGTTTAAAAAACAATGTCCCTAGCTGAGACTGGAGGCAGGTGATTCAGCCTAGGCTTAGCAATGGTGCCAATGAAAACGTGTGGAGGCAGCCATTTTCTGGCACTTTTGTGCTCCCCTTGGGATGCCTTTAACAGCTGCCGTGTGCCTGGAGATCAGAGCTTGCTGGTTTAAAAAGCTCTACACCTAGGCGTAACCCTAACCCTAACCGTAACACTGGTCATTTAAATCAGCCTGGGTTTAGGAATTATCCCAAGGGAAAAGCTGTGGAGACAGCCATGTTGTGGCACTTTTGCGCTCCCCTTGGGATGCCTTTCACAGCTGCAGTGTGCTTGGAGCACAGGGCTTCCTGCTTTAAAAAACCACAACTTTAGCCCAAATTGGAGGCTTCTAAATCAGCCTTCGTTTCGGGACGTCCCCAAGGAAAAAGCTGTGGAGGCAAGCATGTTGTGGCACTTCTGGGCTCTTCTTGAGCAGTCCTTCGCAGCTGCTGTGCTCGTGGAACTCAGGGCTTTCTGATTAAAAGAACACTAACCCTAGGCCTAACTCAAACCTTAAGCCTAGGAAGGAAAATCAGCCTATGATTCGGGATGCTCTCATGGAAATAGCAGCGGAGGCAGCCAAGTTGTGTCACTTTTGCACTCCCCTTGGGATGCCTTTAACAGCTGCAGTGTGCCTGGAGCACAGGGCTTCCTGGTTTTAAAAGTCCTAGGCCTAAGCCTAACAGTAACCCTAGGAAGGTAAATCAGCCGGGTATTAGGGTTCTTCCTAAGGAAAAAGCTGTGAAAGCAGCCATGTTGTGGCACTTCTGCGCTCCCTTTGGGATGCCTTTGGCAGATGCAGTAAGCCTGGAACTCAGGGCTTCCTGGTTAAAATAATCCTAGCCCCTGGCTGAGCCCTAACCCTAACCCAAGGCAGATAAATCAGCCTAGGTATAGGGATGGTGCCAAGGAAAAAGCTGTGAAAGCTGCCATGTTGTTGCACTTTTGTACTCCCCTTGGGATGCCTTTCACAGCTGTTGTGTGCTTGGAGCTCAGGGCTTCCTGGTTTAAAAAACAATGTCCCTAGCTGAGACTGGAGGCAGGTAATCCAGCCAAGGCTTAGCAATGGTGCCAATGAAAACGTGTGGAGGCAGCAATTTTCTGGCACTTTTGTGCTCCCCTTGGGATGCCTTTCGCAGCTGCCGTGTGCCTGGAGCTCAGAGCTTGCTGGTTTAAAAAGCTCTACACCTAGGTGTAACCCTAACCCTAACCGTAACACTGGTCATTTAAATCAGCCTGGGTTTAGGAATTATCCCAAGGGAAAAGCTGTGGAGACAGCCATGTTGTGGCACTTTTGTGCTCCCCTTGGGATGCCTTTCACAGCTGCAGTGTGCTTGGAGCACAGGGCTTCCTGGTTTACAAAACCACAACTTTAGCCCAAACTGTAGGCTTCTAAATCAGCCTTCGTTTCGGGACGTCCCCAAGGAAAAAGCTGTGGAGGCAGGCATGTTGAGGCACTTCTGCGCTCTTCTTGGGCAGTCCTTCGCAGCTGCTGTGTTCTTGGAACTCAGGGCTTTCTGGTTAAAAGAACACTTACCCTAGGCCTAACTCAAACCTTAAGCCTAGGAAGGAAAATCAGCCTATGATTCGGGATGGTCTCATGGAAATAGCAGTGGAGGCAGCCAAGTTGTGTCACTTTTGCGCTCCCCTTGGGATGCCTTTAACAGCTGCAGTGTGCCTGGAGCACAGGGCTTCCTGGTTTTAAAAGTCCTAGGCCTAAGCCTAACAGTAACCCTAGGAAGGTAAATCAGCCGGGTATTAGGGTTCTTCCTAAGGAAAAAGCTGTGAAAGCAGCCATGTTGTGGCACTTCTGCGCTCCCTTTGGGATGCCTTTGGCAGATGCAGTAAGCCTGGAACTCAGGGCTTCCTGGTTAAAAAAATCCTAGCCCTAGGCTGAGCCCTAACCCTAACCCAAGGCAGATAAATCAGCGTAGGTATAGGGATGGTGCCAAGGAAAAAGCTGTGAAAGCTGCCATGTTGTTGCACTTTTGTACTCCCCTTGGGATGCCTTTCACAGCTGCTGTGTGCCTGGAGCTCAGGGCTTCCTGGTTTAAAAAACAATGTCCCTAGCTGAGACTGGAGGCAGGTGATTCAGCCTAGGCTTAGCAATGGTGCCAATGAAAACGTGTGGAGGCAGCCATTTTCTGGCACTTTTGTGCTCCCCTTGGGATGCCTTTAACAGCTGCCGTGTGCCTGGAGATCAGAGCTTGCTGGTTTAAAAAGCTCTACACCTAGGCGTAACCCTAACCCTAACCGTAACACTGGTCATTTAAATCAGCCTGGGTTTAGGAATTATCCCAAGGGAAAAGCTGTGGAGACAGCCATGTTGTGGCACTTTTGCGCTCCCCTTGGGATGCCTTTCACAGCTGCAGTATGCTTGGAGCACAGGGCTTCCTGGTTTAAAAAACCACAACTTTAGCCCAAACTGGAGGCTTCTAAATCAGCCTTCGTTTCGGGACGTCCCCAAGGAAAAAGCTGTGGAGGCAGGCATGTTGAGGCACTTCTGCGCTCTTCTTGGGTAGTCCTTCGCAGCTGCTGTGTTCTTGGAACTCAGGGCTTTCTGGTTAAAAGAACACTAACCCTAGGCCTAACTCAAACCTTAAGCCTAGGAAGGAAAATCAGCCTATGATTCGGGATGGTCTCATGGAAATAGCAGTGGAGGCAGCCAAGTTGTGTCACTTTTGCGCTCCCCTTGGGATGCCTTTAACAGCTGCAGTGTGCCTGGAGCACAGGGCTTCCTGGTTTTAAAAGTCCTAGGCCTAAGCCGAACAGTAACCCTAGGAAGGTAAATCAGCCGGGTATTAGGGTTCTTCCTAAGGAAAAAGCTGTGAAAGCAGCCATGTTGTGGCACTTCTGCGCTCCCTTTGGGATGCCTTTGGCAGATGCAGAAAGCCTGGAATTCAGGGCTTCCTGCTTAAAAAAATCCTAGCCCTAGGCTGAGCCCTAACCCTAACCCTAGGCAGATAAATCAGCCTAGGTATAGGGATGGTGCCAAGGAAAAAGCTGTGAAAGCTGCCATGTTGTTGCACTTTTGTACTCCCCTTGGGATGCCTTTCACAGCTGCCGTGTGCTTGGAGCTCAGGGCTTCCTGGTTTAAAAATCCATGTCCCTAGCTGAGACTGGAGGCAGGTAATTCAGCCTAGGCTTAGCAATGTTGCCAATGAAAACGTGTGGAGGCAGCCATTTTCTGGCACTTTTGTACTCCCCCTGGGATGCCTTTCGCAGCTGCCGTGTGCCTGGAGCTCAGAGCTTGCTGGTTTAAAAAGCTCTACACCTAGGTGTAACCCTAACCCTAACCGTAACACTGGTCATTTAAATCAGCCTGGGTTTAGGAATTATCCCAAGGGAAAAGCTGTGGAGACAGCCATGTTGTGGCACTTTTGTGCTCCCCTTGGGATGCCTTTCACAGCTGCAGTGTGCTTGGAGCACAGGGCTTCCTGGTTTACAAAACCAAAACTTTAGCCCAAACTGTAGGCTTCTAAATCAGCCTTCGTTTCGGGACGTCCCCAAGGAAAAAGCTGTGGAGGCAGGCATGTTGAGGCACTTCTGCGCTCTTCTTGGGCAGTCCTTCGCAGCTGCTGTGTTCTTGGAACTCAGGGCTTTCTGGTTAAAAGAACACTTACCCTAGGCCTAACTCAAACCTTAAGCCTAGGAAGGAAAATCAGCCTATGATTCGGGATGGTCTCATGGAAATAGCAGTGGAGGCAGCCAAGTTGTGTCACTTTTGCGCTCCCCTTGGGATGCCTTTAACAGCTGCAGTGTGCCTGGAGCACAGGGCTTCCTGGTTTTAAAAGTCCTAGGCCTAAGCCTAACAGTAACCCTAGGAAGGTAAATCAGCCGGGTATTAGGGTTCTTCCTAAGGAAAAAGCTGTGAAAGCAGCCATGTTGTGGCACTTCTGCGCTCCCTTTGGGATGCCTTTGGCAGATGCAGTAAGCCTGGAACTCAGGGCTTCCTGGTTAAAAAAATCCTAGCCCTAGGCTGAGCCCTAATCCTAACCCAAGGCAGATAAATCAGCCTAGGTATAGGGATGGTGCCAAGGAAAAAGCTGAAAAAGCTGCCATGTTGTTGCACTTTTGTACTCCCCTTGGGATGCCTTTCACAGCTGCTGTGTGCCTGGAGCTCAGGGCTTCCTGGTTTAAAAAACAATGTCCCTAGCTGAGACTGGAGGCAGGTGATTCAGCCTAGGCTTAGCAATGGTGCCAATGAAAACGTGTGGAGGCAGCCATTTTCTGGCACTTTTGTGCTCCCCTTGGGATGCCTTTAACAGCTGCCGTGTGCCTGGAGATCAGAGCTTGCTGGTTTAAAAAGCTCTACACCTAGGCGTAACCCTAACCCTAACCGTAACACTGGTCATTTAAATCAGCCTGGGTTTAGGAATTATCCCAAGGGAAAAGCTGTGGAGACAGCCATGTTGTGGCACTTTTGCGCTCCCCTTGGGATGCCTTTCACAGCTGCAGTATGCTTGGAGCACAGGGCTTCCTGGTTTAAAAAACCACAACTTTAGCCCAAACTGGAGGCTTCTAAATCAGCCTTCGTTTCGGGACGTCCCCAAGGAAAAAGCTGTGGAGGCAGGCATGTTGAGGCACTTCTGCGCTCTTCTTGGGTAGTCCTTCGCAGCTGCTGTGTTCTTGGAACTCAGGGCTTTCTGGTTAAAAGAACACTAACCCTAGGCCTAACTCAAACCTTAAGCCTAGGAAGGAAAATCAGCCTATGATTCGGGATGGTCTCATGGAAATAGCAGTGGAGGCAGCCAAGTTGTGTCACTTTTGCGCTCCCCTTGGGATGCCTTTAACAGCTGCAGTGTGCCTGGAGCACAGGGCTTCCTGGTTTTAAAAGTCCTAGGCCTAAGCCTAACAGTAACCCTAGGAAGGTAAATCAGCCGGGTATTAGGGTTCTTCCTAAGGAAAAAGCTGTGAAAGCAGCCATGTTGTGGCACTTCTGCGCTCCCTTTGGGATGCCTTTGGCAGATGCAGAAAGCCTGGAATTCAGGGCTTCCTGCTTAAAAAAATCCTAGCCCTAGGCTGAGCCCTAACCCTAACCCTAGGCAGATAAATCAGCCTAGGTATAGGGATGGTGCCAAGGAAAAAGCTGTGAAAGCTGCCATGTTGTTGCACTTTTGTACTCCCCTTGGGATGCCTTTCACAGCTGTCGTGTGCTTGGAGCTCAGGGCTTCCTGGTTTAAAAATCCATGTCCCTAGCTGAGACTGGAGGAAGGTAATTCAGCCTAGGCTTAGCAATGTTGCCAATGATAACGTGTGGAGGCAGCCATTTCCTGGCACTTTTGTACTCCCCCTGGGATGCCTTTCGCAGCTGCCGTGTGCCTGGAGCTCAGAGCTTGCTGGTTTAAAAAGCTCTACACCTAGGCGTAACCCTAACCCTAACCGTAACACTGGTCATTTAAATCAGCCTGGGTTTAGGAATTATCCCAAGGGAAAAGCTGTGGAGACAGCCATGTTGTGGCACTTTTGCGCTCCCCTTGGGATGCCTTTCACAGCTGCAGTGTGCTTGGAGCACAGGGCTTCCTGCTTTAAAAAACCACAACTTTAGCCCAAATTGGAGGCTTCTAAATCAGCCTTCGTTTCGGGACGTCCCCAAGGAAAAAGCTGTGGAGGCAAGCATGTTGTGGCACTTCTGCGCTCTTCTTGAGCAGTCCTTCGCAGCTGCTGTGCTCGTGGAACTCAGGGCTTTCTGATTAAAAGAACACTAACCCTAGGCCTAACTCAAACCTTAAGCCTAGGAAGGAAAATCAGCCTATGATTCGGGATGCTCTCATGGAAATAGCAGTGGAGGCAGCCAAGTTGTGTCACTTTTGCGCTCCCCTTGGGATGCCTTTAACAGCTGCAGTGTGCCTGGAGCACAGGGCTTCCTGGTTTTAAAAGTCCTAGGCCTAAGCCTAACAGTAACCCTAGGAAGGTAAATCAGCCGGGTATTAGGGTTCTTCCTAAGGAAAAAGCTGTGAAAGCAGCCATGTTGTGGCACTTCTGCGCTCCCTTTGGGATGCCTTTGGCAGATGCAGTAAGCCTGGAACTCAGGGCTTCCTGGTTAAAAAAATCCTAGCCCTAGGCTGAGCCCTAACCCTAACCCTAGGCAGATAAATCAGCCTAGGTATAGGGATGGTGCCAAGGAAAAAGCTGTGAAAGCTGCCATGTTGTTGCACTTTTGTACTCCCCTTGGGATGCCTTTCACAGCTGTCGTGTGCTTGGAGCTCAGGGCTTCCTGGTTTAAAAATCCATGTCCCTAGCTGAGACTGGAGGCAGGTAATTCAGCCTAGGCTTAGCAATGGTGCCCATGAAAACGTGTGGAGGCAGCCATTTCCTGGCACTTTTGTACTCCCCCTGGGATGCCTTTCGCAGCTGCCGTGTGCCTGGAGCTCAGAGCTTGCTGGTTTAAAAAGCTCTACACCTAGGTGTAACCCTAACCCTAACCGTAACACTGGTCATTTAAATCAGCCTGGGTTTAGGAATTATCCCAAGGGAAAAGCTGTGTAGACAGCCATGTTGTGGCACTTTTGTGCTCCCCTTGGGATGCCTTTCACAGCTGCAGTGTGCTTGGAGCACAGGGCTTCCTGGTTTACAAAACCACAACTTTAGCCCAAACTGTAGGCTTCTAAATCAGCCTTCGTTTCGGGACGTCCCCAAGGAAAAAGCTGTGGAGGCAGGCATGTTGAGGCACTTCTGCGCTCTTCTTGGGCAGTCCTTCGCAGCTGCTGTGTTCTTGGAACTCAGGGCTTTCTGGTTAAAAGAACACTAACCCTAGGCCTAACTCAAACCTTAAGCCTAGGAAGGAAAATCAGCCTATGATTCGGGATGGTCTCATGGAAATAGCAGTGGAGGCAGCCAAGATGTGTCACTTTTGCGCTCCCCTTGGGATGCCTTTAACAGCTGCAGTGTGCCTGGAGCACAGGGCTTCCTGGTTTTAAAAGTCCTAGGCCTAAGCCTAACAGTAACCCTAGGAAGGTAAATCAGCCGGGTATTAGGGTTCTTCCTAAGGAAAAAGCTGTGAAAGCAGCCATGTTGTGGCACTTCTGCGCTCCCTTTGGGATGCCTTTGGCAGATGCAGTAAGCCTGGAACTCACGGCTTCCTGGTTAAAAAAATCCTAGCCCTAGGCTGAGCCCTAACCCTAACCCAAGGCAGATAAATCAGCCTAGGTATAGGGATGGTGCCAAGGAAAAAGCTGTGAAAGCTGCCATGTTGTTGCACTTTTGTACTCCCCTTGGGATGCCTTTCACAGCTGTCGTGTGCCTGGAGCTCAGGGCTTCCTGGTTTAAAAACCATGTCCCTAGCTGAGACTGGAGGCAGGTAATTCAGCCTAGGCTTAGCAATGGTGCCAATGAAAACGTGTGGAGGCAGCCATTTTCTGGCACTTTTGTGCTCCCCTTGGGATGCCTTTCGCAGCTGCCGTGTGCCTGGAGCTCAGAGCTTGCTGGTTTAAAAAGCTCTACACCTAGGCGTAACCCTAACCCTAACCGTAACACTGGTCATTTAAATCAGACTGGGTTTAGGAATTATCCCAAGGGAAAAGCTGTGGAGACAGCCATGTTGTGGCACTTTTGCGCTCCCCTTGGGATGCCTTTCACAGCTGCAGTGTGTCTGGAGCACAGGGCTTCCTGGTTTGAAAAACCATGTCCCTAGCTGAGACTGGAGGCAGGTAATTCAGCCTAGGCTTAGCAATGGTGCCAATGAAAACGTGTGGAGGCAGCCATTTTCTGGCACTTTTGTGCTCCCCTTGGGATGCCTTTCGCAGCTGCCGTGTGCCTGGAGCTCAGAGCTTGCTGGTTTAAAAAGCTCTACACCTAGGTGTAACCCTAACCCTAACCGTAACACTGGTCATTTAAATCAGCCTGGGTTTAGGAATTATCCCAAGGGAAAAGCTGTGGAGACAGCCATGTTGTGGCACTTTTGCGCTCCCCTTGGGATGCCTTTCACAGCTGCAGTGTGCTTGGAGCACAGGGCTTCCTGGTGTAAAATACCACATCTTTAGCCCAAACTGGAGGCTTCTAAATCAGCCTTCGTTTCGGGACGTCCCCAAGGAAAAAGCTGTGGAGGCAGGCATGTTGAGGCACTTCTGCGCTCTTCTTGGGCAGTCCTTCGCAGCTGCTGTGTTCTTGGAACTCAGGGCTTTCTGGTTAAAAGAACACTAACCCTAGGCCTAACTCAAACATTAAGCCTAGGAAGGAAAATCAGTCTATGATTCGGGATGGTCTCATGGAAATAGCAGTGGAGGCAGCCAAGTTGTGTCACTTTTGCGCTCCCCTTGGGATGCCTTTCACAGCTGCAGTGTGCCTGGAGCACAGGGCTTCCTGGTTTTAAAAGTCCTAGGCCTAAGCCTAACAGTAACCCTAGGAAGGTAAATCAGCTGGGTATTAGGGTTCTTCCTAAGGAAAAAGCTGTGAAAGCAGCCATGTTGTGGCACTTCTGCGCTCCCTTTGGGATGCCTTTGGCAGATGCAGTAAGCCTGGAACTCAGGGCTTCCTGGTTAAAAAAATCCTAGCCCTAGGCTGAGCCCTAACCCTAACCCTAGGCAGATAAATCAGCCTAGGTATAGGGATGGTGCCAAGGAAAAAGCTGTGAAAGCTGCCATGTTGTTGCACTTTTGTACTCCCCTTGGGATGCCTTTCACAGCTGTCGTGTGCTTGGAGCTCAGGGCTTCCTGGTTTAAAAAACCATGTCCCTAGCTGAGACTGGAGGCAGGTAATTCAGCCTAGGCTTAGCAATGGTGCCCATGAAAACGTGTGGAGGCAGCCATTTTCTGGCACTTTTGTGCTCCCCTTGGGATGCCTTTCGCAGCTGCCGTGTGCCTGGAGCTCAGAGCTTGCTGGTTTAAAAAGCTCTACACCTAGGCGTAACCCTAACCCTATCCGTAACACTGGTCATTTAAATCAGCCTGGGTTTAGGAATTATCCCAAGCGAAAAGCTGTGGAGACAGCCATGTTGTGGCACTTTTGCGCTCCCCTTGGGATGCCTTTCACAGCTGCAGTGTGCTTGGAGCACAGGGCTTCCTGGTTTACAAAACCACAACTTTAGCCCAAACTGGAGGCTTCTAAATCAGCCTTCGTTTCGGGACGTCCCCAAGGAAAAAGCTGTGGAGGCAGGCATGTTGAGGCACTTCTGCGCTCTTCTTGGGTAGTCCTTCGCAGCTGCTGTGTTCTTAGAACTCAGGGCTTTCTGGTTAAAAGAACACTAACCCTAGGCCTAACTCAAACCTTAAGCCTAGGAAGGAAAATCAGCCTATGATTCGGGATGGTCTCATGGAAATAGCAGTGGAGGCAGCCAAGTTGTGTCACTTTTGCGCTCCCCTTGGGATGCCTTTAACAGCTGCAGTGTGCCTGGAGCACAGGGCTTCCTGGTTTTAAAAGTCCTAGGCCTAAGCCTAACAGTAACCCTAGGAAGGTAAATCAGCCGGGTATTAGGGTTCTTCCTAAGGAAAAAGCTGTGAAAGCAGCCATGTTGTGGCACTTCTGCGCTCCCTTTGGGATGCCTTTGGCAGATGCAGTAAGCCTGGAACTCACGGCTTCCTGGTTAAAAAAATCCTAGCCCTTGGCTGAGCCCTAACCCTAACCCAAGGCAGATAAATCAGCCTAGGTATAGGGATGGTGCCAAGGAAAAAGCTGTGAAAGCTGCCATGTTGTTGCACTTTTGTACTCCCCTTGGGATGCCTTTCACAGCTGTCGTGTGCTTGGAGCTCAGGGCTTCCTGGTTTAAAAACCATGTCCCTAGCTGAGACTGGAGGCAGGTAATTCAGCCTAGGCTTAGCAATGGTGCCAATGAAAACGTGTGGAGGCAGCCATTTTCTGGCACTTTTGTGCTCCCCTTGGGATGCCTTTCGCAGCTGCCGTGTGCCTGGAGCTCAGAGCTTGCTGGTTTAAAAAGCTCTACACCTAGGCGTAACCCTAACCGTAACACTGGTCATTTAAATCAGCCTGGGTTTAGGAATTATCCCAAGGGAAAAGCTGTGGAGACAGCCATGTTGTGGCACTTTTGCGCTCCCCTTGGGATGCCTTTCACAGCTGCAGTGTGTCTGGAGCACAGGGCTTCCTGGTTTGAAAAACCATGTCCCTAGCTGAGACTGGAGGCAGGTAATTCAGCCTAGGCTTAGCAATGGTGCCAATGAAAACGTGTGGAGGCAGCCATTTTCTGGCACTTTTGTGCTCCCCTTGGGATGCCTTTCGCAGCTGCCGTGTGCCTGGAGCTCAGAACTTGCTGGTTTAAAAAGCTCTACACCTAGGTGTAACCCTAACCCTAACCGTAACACTGGTCATTTAAATCAGCCTGGGTTTAGGAATTATCCCAAGGGAAAAGCTGTGGAGACAGCCATGTTGTGGCACTTTTGCGCTCCCCTTGGGATGCCTTTCACAGCTGCAGTGTGCTTGGAGCACAGGGCTTCCTGGTGTAAAAAACCACAACTTTAGCCCAAACTGGAGGCTTCTAAATCAGCCTTCGTTTCGGGACGTCCCCAAGGAAAAAGCTGTGGAGGCAGGCATGTTGAGGCACTTCTGCGCTCTTCTTGGGCAGTCCTTCGCAGCTGCTGTGTTCTTGGAACTCAGGGCTTTCTGGTTAAAAGAACACTAACCCTAGGCCTAACTCAAACCTTAAGCCTAGGAAGGAAAATCAGCCTATGATTCGGGATGGTCTCATGGAAATAGCAGTGGAGGCAGCCAAGTTGTGTCACTTTTGCGCTCCCCTTGGGATGCCTTTAACAGCTGCAGTGTGCCTGGAGCACAGGGCTTCCTGGTTTTAAAAGTCCTAGGCCTAAGCCTAACAGCAACCCTAGGAAGATAAATCAGCTGGGTTTTAGGGTTCTTCCTAAGGAAAAAGCTGTGAAAGCAGCCATGTTGTGGCACTTCTGCACTCCCTTTGGGATGCCTTTGGCAGATGCAGTAAGCCTGGAACTCAGGGCTTCCTGGTTAAAAAAATCCTAGCCCTAGGCTGAGCCCTAACCCTAACCCTAGGCAGATAAATCAGCCTAGTTATAGGGATGGTGCCAAGGAAAAAGCTGTGAAAGCTGCCATGTTGTTGCACTTTTGTACTCCCCTTGGGATGCCTTTCACAGCTGCCGTGTGCCTGGAGCTCAGGGCTTCCTGGTTTAAAAATCCATGTCCCTAGCTGAGACTGGAGGCAGGTAATTCAGCCTAGGCTTATCAATGGTGCCAATGAAAACGTGTGGAGGCAGCCATTTTCTGGCGCTTTTGTGCTCCCCGTGGGATGCCTTTCGTAGCTGCCGTGTGCCTGGAGCTCAGAGCTTGCTGGTTTAAAAAGCTCTACACCTAGGCGTAGTCCTAACCCTATCCGCAACACTGGTCATTTAAATCAGCCTGGGTTTAGGAATTATCCCAAGGGAAAAGCTGTGGAGACAGCCATGTTGTGGCACTTTTGCGCTCCCCTTGGGATGCCTTTAACAGCTGCAGTGTGTCTGGAGCACAGGGCTTCCTGGTTTAAAAAACAATGTCCCTAGCTGAGACTGGAGGCAAGTAATTCAGCCTAGGCTTAGCAATGGTGCCAATGAAAACGTGTCGAGGCAGCCATTTTCTGGCACTTTTGTGCTCCCCTTGGGATGCCTTTCGCAGCTGCCGTGTGCCTGGAGCTCAGAGCTTGCTGGTTTAAAAAGCTCTACACCTAGGCGTAACCCTAACCGTATCCGTAACACTGGTCATTTAAATCAGCCTGGGTTTAGGAATTATCCCAAGGGAAAAGCTGTGGAGACAGCCATGTTGTGGCACTTTTGCGCTCCCCTTGGGATGCCTTTCACAGCTGCAGTGTGCTTGGAGCACAGGGCTTCCTGCTTTAAAAAACCACAACTTTAGCCCAAACTGGAGGCTTCTAAATCAGCCTTCGTTTCGGGACGTCCCCAAGGAAAAAGCTGTGGAGGCAGGCATGTTGAGGCACTTCTGCGCTCTTCTTGGGCAGTCCTTCGCAGCTGCTGTGCTCGTGGAACTCAGGGCTTTCTGATTAAAAGAACACTAACCCTAGGCCTAACTCAAACCTTAAGCCTTGGAAGGAAAATCAGCCTATGATTCGGGATGGTCTCATGGAAATAGCAGCGGAGGAAGCCAAGTTGTGTCACTTTTGCGCTCCCCTTGGGATGCCTTTAACAGCTGCAGTGTGTCTGGAGCACAGGGCTTCCTGGTTTTAAAAGTCCCTGGCCTAAGCCTAACAGCAATCCTAGGAAGGTAAATCAGCCGGGTATTAGGGTTCTTCCTAAGGAAAAAGCTGTGAAAGCAGCCATGTTGTGGCACTTCTGCGCTCCCTTTGGGATGCCTTTGGCAGATGCAGTAAGCCTGGAACTCAGGGCTTCCTGGTTAAAAAAATCCTAGCCCTAGGCTGAGCCCTAACCCTAACCCTAGGCAGATAAATCAGCCTAGGTATAGGGATGGTGCCAAGGAAAAAGCTGTGGAAGCTGCCATGTTGTTGCACTTTTGAACTCCCCTTGCGATGCCTTTCACAGCTGCCTTGTGCCTGGAGCTCAGGGCTTCCTGGTTTAAAAATCCATGTCCCTAGCTGAGACTGGAGGCAGGTAATTCAGCCTAGGCTTATCAATGGTGCCAATGAAAACGTGTGGAGGCAGCCATTTTCTGGCACTTTTGTGCTCCCCTTGGGATGCCTTTTGCAGCTGCCGTGTGCCTGGAGCTCAGAGCTTGCTGGTTTAAAAAGCTCTACACCTAGGCGTAACCCTAACCCTAACCGTAACACTGGTCATTTAAATCAGCCTGGGTTTAGGAATTATCCCAAGGGAAAAGCTGTGGAGACAGCCATGTTGTGGCACTTTTGCGCTCCCCTTGGGATGCCTTTCACAGCTGCAGTGTGCTTGGAGCACAGGGCTTCCTGGTTTAAAATACCACAACTTTAGCCCAAACTGGAGGCTTCTAAATCAGCCTTCGTTTCGGGACGTCCCCAAGGAAAAAGCTGTGGAGGCAGGCATGTTGAGGCACTTCTGCGCTCTTCTTGGGTAGTCCTTCGCAGCTGCTGTGTTCTTGGAACTCAGGGCTTTCTGGTTAAAAGAACACTAACCCTAGGCCTAACTCAAACCTTAAGCCTAGGAAGGAAAATCAGCCTATGATTCGGGATGGTCTCATGGAAATAGCAGTGGAGGCAGCCAAGTTGTGTCACTTTTGCGCTCCCCTTGGGATGCCTTTAACAGCTGCAGTGTGCCTGGAGCACAGGGCTTCCTGGTTTTAAAAGTCCTAGGCCTAAGCCTAACAGTAACCCTAGGAAGGTAAATCAGCCGGGTATTAGGGTTCTTCCTAAGGAAAAAGCTGTGAAAGCAGCCATGTTGTGGACCTTCTGCGCTCCCTTTGGGATGCCTTTGGCAGATGCAGTAAGCCTGGAACTCAGGGCTTCCTGGTTAAAAAAATCCTTGCCCTAGGCTGAGCCCTAACCCTAACCCTAGGCAGATAAATCAGCCTAGGTATAGGGATGGTGCCAAGGAAAAAGCTGTGAAAGCTGCCATGTTGTTGCACTTTTGTACTCCCCTTGGGATGCCTTTCACAGCTGCCAAGTGCCTGGAGCTCAGGGCTTCCTGGTTTAAAAAACCATGTCCCTAGCTGAGACTGGAGGCAGGTGATTCAGCCTAGGCTTAGCAATGGTGCCAATGAAAACGTGTGGAGGCAGCCATTTTCTGGCACTTTTGTGCTCCCCTTGGGATGCCTTTCGTAGCTGCCGTGTGCCTGGAGCTCAGAGCTTGCTGGTTTAAAAAGCTCTACACCTAGGCGTAACCCTAACCCTAACCGTAACACTGGTCATTTAAATCAGCCTGGGTTTAGGAATTATCCCAAGGGAAAAGCTGTGGAGACAGCCATGTTGTGGCACTTTTGCGCTCCCCTTGGGATGCCTTTCACAGCTGCAGTGTGCTTGGAGCACAGGGCTTCCTGGTGTAAAATACCACAACTTTAGCCCAAACTGGAGGCTTCTAAATCAGCCTTCGTTTCGGGACGTCCCCAAGGAAAAAGTTGTGGAGGCAGGCATGTTGAGGCACTTCTGCGCTCTTCTTGGGTAGTCCTTCGCAGCTGCTGTGTTCTTGGAACTCAGGGCTTTCTGGTTAAAAGAACACTAACCCTAGGCCTAACTCAAACCTTAAGCCTAGGAAGGAAAATCAGCCTATGATTCGGGATGGTCTCATGGAAATAGCAGTGGAGGCAGCCAAGTTGTGTCACTTTTGCGCTCCCCTTGGGATGCCTTTAACAGCTGCAGTGTGCCTGGAGCACAGGGCTTCCTGGTTTTAAAAGTCCTAGGCCTAAGCCTAACAGTAACCCTAGGAAGGTAAATCAGCTGGGTATTAGGGTTCTTCCTAAGGAAAAAGCTGTGAAAGCAGCCATGTTGTGGCACTTCTGTGCTCCCTTTGGGATGCCTTTGGCAGATGCAGTAAGCCTGGAACTCAGGGCTTCCTGGTTAAAAAAATCCTAGCCCTAGGCTAAGCCCTAACCCTAACCCTAGGCAGATAAATCAGCCTAGGTATAGGGATGGTGCCAAGGAAAAAGCTGTGAAAGCTGCCATGTTGTTGCACTTTTGTACTCCCCTTGGGATGCCTTTCACAGCTGCCGTGTGCCTGGAGCTCAGGGCTTCCTGGTTTAAAAAACCATGTCCCTAGCTGAGACTGGAGGCAGGTGATTCAGCCTAGGCTTAGCAATGGTGCCAATGAAAATGTGTGGAGGCAGCCATTTTCTGGCACTTTTGTGCTCCCCTTGGGATGCCTTTCGCAGCTGCCGTGTGCCTGGAGCTCAGAGCTTGCTGGTTTACAAAGCTCTACACCTAGGCGTAACCCTAACCCTAACCGTAACACTGGTCATTTAAATCAGCCTGGGTTTAGGAATTATCCCAAGGGAAAAGCTGTGGAGACAGCCATGTTGTGGCACTTTTGCGCTCCCCTTGGGATGCCTTTCACAGCTGCAGTGTGCTTGGAGCACAGGGCTTCCTGGTTTAAAAAACCACAACTTTAGCCCAAACTGGAGGCTTCTAAATCAGCCTTCGTTTCGGTACGTCCCCAAGGAAAAAGCTGTGGAGGCAGGCATGTTGAGGCACTTCTGCGCTCTTCTTGGGTAGTCCTTCGCAGCTGCTGTGTTCTTGGAACTCAGGGCTTTCTGGTTAAAAGAACACTAACCCTAGGCCTAACTCAAACCTTAAGCCTAGGAAGGAAAATCAGCCTATGATTCGGGATGGTCTCATGGAAATAGCAGTGGAGGCAGCCAAGTTGTGTCACTTTTGCGCTCCCCTTGGGATGCCTTTAACAGCTGCAGTGTGCCTGGAGCACAGGGCTTCCTGGTTTTAAAAGTCCTAGGCCTAAGCCTAACAGTAACCCTAGGAAGGTAAATCAGCTGGGTATTAGGGTTCTTCCTAAGGAAAAAGCTGTGAAAGCAGCCATGTTGTGGCACTTCTGCGCTCCCTTTGGGATGCCTTTGGCAGATGCAGTAAGCCTGGAACTCAGGGCTTCCTGGTTAAAAAAATCCTAGCCCTAGGCTGAGCCCTAACCCTAACCCTAGCAGATAAATCAGCCTAGGTATAGGGATGGTGCCAAGGAAAAAGCTGTGAAAGCTGCCATGTTGTTGCACTTTTGTACTCCCCTTGGGATGCCTTTCACAACTGCCGTGTGCCTGGAGCTCAGGGCTTCCTGGTTTAAAAATCCATGTCCCTATCTGAGACTGGAGGCAGGTGATTCAGCCTAGGCTTAGCAATGGTGCCAATGAAAACGTGTGGAGGCAGCCATTTTCTGGCACTTTTGTGCTCCCCTTGGGATGCCTTTCGCAGCTGCCGTGTGCCTGGAGCTCAGAGCTTGCTGGTTTAAAAAGCTCTACACCTAGGCGTAACCCTAACCCTAACCGTAACACTGGTCATTTAAATCAGCCTGGGTTTAGGAATTATCCCAAGGGAAAAGCTGTGGAGACAGACATGTTGTGGCACTTTTGTGCTCCCCTTGGGATGCCTTTCACAGCTGCAGTGTGCTTGGAGCACAGGGCTTCCTGGTTTAAAATACCACAACTTTAGCCCAAACTGGAGGCTTCTAAATCAGCCTTCGTTTCGGGACGTCCCCAAGGAAAAAGCTGTGGAGGCAGGCATGTTGAGGCACTTCTGCGCTCTTCTTGGGTAGTCCTTCGCAGCTGCTGTGTTCTTGGAACTCAGGGCTTTCTGGTTAAAAGAACACTAACCCTAGGCCTAACTCAAACCTTAAGCCTAGGAAGGAAAATCAGCCTATGATTCGGGATGGTCTCATGGAAATAGCAGTGGAGGCAGCCAAGTTGTGTCACTTTTGCGCTCCCCTTGGGATGCCTTTAACAGCTGCAGTGTGCCTGGAGCACAGGGCTTCCTGGTTTTAAAAGTCCTAGGCCTAAGCCTAACAGTAACCCTAGGAAGGTAAATCAGCCGGGTATTAGGGTTCTTCCTAAGGAAAAAGCTGTGAAAGCAGCCATGTTGTGGACCTTCTGCGCTCCCTTTGGGATGCCTTTGGCAGATGCAGTAAGCCTGGAACTCAGGACTTCCTGGTTAAAAAAATCCTTGCCCTTCGCTGAGCCCTAACCCTAACCCAAGGCAGATAAATCAGCCTAGGTATAGGGATGGTGCCAAGGAAAAAGCTGTGAAAGCTGCCATGTTGTTGCACTTTTGTACTCCCCTTGGGATGCCTTTCACAGCTGCCGTGTGCCTGGAGCTCAGGGCTTCCTGGTTTAAAAATCCATGTCCCTAGCTGAGACTGGAGGCAGGTGATTCAGCCTAGGCGTAGCAATGGTGCCAATGAAAATGTGTGGAGGCAGCCATTTTCTGGCACTTTTGTGCTCCCCTTGGGATGCCTTTCGCAGCTGCCGTGTGCATGGAGACCAGAGCTTGCTGGTTTAAAAAGCTCTACACCTAGGCTTAACCCTAACCCTAACCGTAACACTGGTCATTTAAATCAGCCTGGGTTTAGGAATTATCCCAAGGGAAAAGCTGTGGACACAGCCATGTTGTGGCACTTTTGCGCTCCCCTTGGGATGCCTTTCACAGCTGCAGTGTGCTTGGAGCACAGGGCTTCCTGGTGTAAAAAACCACAACTTTAGCCCAAACTGGAGGCTTCTAAATCAGCCTTCGTTTCGGGACGTCCCCAAGGAAAAAGCTGTGCAGGCAGGCATGTTGAGGCACTTCTGCGCTCTTCTTGGGTAGTCCTTCGCAGCTGCTGTCTTCTTGGAACTCAGGGCTTTCTGGTTAAAAGAACACTAACCCTAGGCCTAACTCAAACCTTAAGCCTAGGAAGGAAAATCAGCCTATGATTCGGGATGGTCTCATGGAAATAGCAGTGGAGGCAGCCAAGTTGTGTCACTTTTGCGCTCCCCTTGGGATGCCTTTAACAGCTGCAGTGTGCCTGGAGCACAGGGCTTCCTGGTTTTAAAAGTCCTAGGCCTAAGCCTAACAGTAACCCTAGGAAGGTAAATCAGCCGGGTATTAGGGTTCTTCCTAAGGAAAAAGCTGTGAAAGCAGCCATGTTGTGGCACTTCTGCACTCCCTTTGGGATGCCTTTGGCAGATGCAGTAAGCCTGGAACGCAGGGCTTCCTGCTTAAAAAAATCCTAGCCCTAGGCTGAGCCCTAACCCTAACCCTAGGCAGATAAATCAGCCTAGGTATAGGGATGGTGCCAAGGAAAAAGCTGTGAAAGCTGCCATGTTGTTGCACTTTTGTACTCCCCTTGGGATGCCTTTCACAGCTGCCGTGTGCCTGGAGCTCAGGGCTTCCTGGTTTAAAAAACCATGTCCCTAGCTGAGACTGGAGGCAGGTGATTCAGCCTAGGCTTAGCAATGGTGCCAATGAAAACGTGTGGAGGCAGCCATTTTCTGGCACTTTTGTGCTCCCCTTGGGATGCCTTTCGCAGCTGCCGTGTGCCTGGAGCTCAGAGCTTGCTGGTTTAAAAAGCTCTACACCTAGGCGTAACCCTAACCCTAACCGTAACACTGGTCATTTAAATCAGCCTGGGTTTAGGAATTATCCCAAGGGAAAAGCTGTGGAGACAGCCATGTTGTGGCACTTTTGCGCTCCCCTTGGGATGCCTTTCACAGCTGCAGTGTGCTTGGAGCACAGGGCTTCCTGGTTTACAAAACCACAACTTTAGCCCAAACTGGAGGCTTCTAAATCAGCCTTCGTTTCGAGACGTCCCTAAGGAAAAAGCTGTGGAGGCAGGCATGTTGAGGCACTTCTGCGCTATTCTTGGGCAGTCCTTCGCAGCTGCTGTGTTCTTGGAACTCAGGGCTTTCTGGTTAAAAGAACACTAACCCTAGGCCTAACTCAAACCTTAAGCCTAGGAAGGAAAATCAGCCTATGATTCGGGATGGTCTCATGGAAATAGCAGTGGAGGCAGCCAAGTTGTGTCACTTTTGCGCTCCCCTTGGGATGCCTTTAACAGCTGCAGTGTGCCTGGAGCACAGGGCTTCCTGGTTTTAAAAGTCCTAGGCCTAAGCCTAACAGTAACCCTAGGAAGGTAAATCAGCCGGGTATTAGGGTTCTTCCTAAGGAAAAAGCTGTGAAAGCAGCCATGTTGTGGACCTTCTGCGCTCCCTTTGGGATGCCTTTGGCAGATGCAGTAAGCCTGGAACTCAGGGCTTCCTGGTTAAAAAAATCCTAGCCCTAGGCTGAGCCCTAACCCTAACCCTAGGCAGATAAATCAGCCTAGGTATAGGGATGGTGCCAAGGAAAAAGCTGTGAAAGCTGCCATGTTGTTGCACTTTTGTACTCCCCTTGGGATGCCTTTCACAGCTGCCGTGTGCCTGGAGCTCAGGGCTTCCTGGTTTAAAAATCCATGTCCCTAGCTGAGACTGGAGGCAGGTGATTCAGCCTAGGCTTAGCAATGGTGCCAATGAAAACGTGTGGAGGCAGCCATTTTCTGGCACTTTTGTGCTCCCCTTGGGATGCCTTTCGCAGCTGCCGTGTGCCTGGAGCTCAGAGCTTGCTGGTTTAAAAAGCTCTACACCTAGGCGTAACCCTAACCCTAACCGTAACACTGGTCATTTAAATCAGCCTGGGTTTAGGAATTATCCCAAGGGAAAAGCTGTGGAGACAGCCATGTTGTGGCCCTTTTGCGCTCCCCTTGGGATGCCTTTCACAGCTGCAGTGAGCTTGGAGCACAGGGCTTCCTGGTGTAAAATACCACAACTTTAGCCCAAACTGGAGGCTTCTAAATCAGCCTTCGTTTCGGGACGTCCCCAAGGAAAAAGCTGTGGAGGCAGGCATGTTGAGGCACTTCTGCGCTCTTCTTGGGCAGTCCTTCGCAGCTGCTGTGTTCTTGGAACTCAGGGCTTTCTGGTTAAAAGAACACTAACCCTAGGCCTAACTCAAACCTTAAGCCTAGGAAGGAAAATCAGCCTATGATTCGGGATGGTCTCATGGAAATAGCAGTGGAGGCAGCCAAGTTGTGTCACTTTTGCGCTCCCCTTGGGATGCCTTTAACAGCTGCAGTGTGCCTGGAGCACACGGCTTCCTGGTTTTAAAAGTCCTAGGCCTAAGCCTAACAGTAACCCTAGGAAGGTAAATCAGCCGGGTATTAGGGTTCTTCCTAAGGAAAAAGCTGTGAAAGCAGCCATGTTGTGGCACTTCTGCGCTCCCTTTGGGATGCCTTTGGCAGATGCAGTAAGCCTGGAACTCAGGGCTTCCTGGTCAAAAAAATCCTAGCCCTAGGCTGAGCCCTAACCCTAACCCTAGGCAGATAAATCAGCCTAGGTATAGGGATGGTGCCAAGGAAAAAGCTGTGAAAGCAGCCATGTTGTTGCACTTTTGTACTCCCCTTGGGATGCCTTTCACAGCTGCCGTGTGCCTGGAGCTCAGGGCTTCCTGGTTTAAAAAACCATTTCCCTAGCTGAGACTGGAGGCAGGTGATTCAGCCTAGGCTTAGCAATGGTGCCAATGAAAACGTGTGGAGGCAGCCATTTTCTGGCACTTTTGTGCTCCCCTTGGGATGCCTTTCGCAGCTGCCGTGTGCCTGGAGCTCAGAGCTTGCTGGTTTAAAAAGCTCTACACCTAGGCGTAACCCTAACCCTAACCGTAACACTGGTCATTTAAATCAGCCTGGGTTTAGGAATTATCCCAAGCGAAAAGCTGTGGAGACAGCCATGTTGTGGCACTTTTGCGCTCCCCTTGGGATGCCTTTCACAGCTGCAGTGAGCTTGGAGCACAGGGCTTCCTGGTGTAAAAAACCACAACTTTAGCCCAAACTGGAGGCTTCTAAATCAGCCTTCGTTTCGGGACGTCCCCAAGGAAAAAGCTGTGGAGGCAGGCATGTTGAGGCACTTCTGCGCTCTTCTTGGGTAGTCCTTCGCAGCTGCTGTGTTCTTGGAACTCAGGGCTTTCTGGTTAAAAGAACACTAACCCTAGGCCTAACTCAAACCTTAAGCCTAGGAAGGAAAATCAGCCCATGATTCGGGATGGTCTCATGGAAATAGCAGTGGAGGCAGCCAAGTTGTGTCACTTTTGCGCTCCCCTTGGGATGCCTTTAACAGCTGCAGTGTGCCTGGAGCACAGGCCTTCCTGGTTTTAAAAGTCCTAGGCCTAAGCCTAACAGTAACCCTAGGAAGGTAAATCAGCCGGGTATTAGGGTTCTTCCTAAGGAAAAAGTTGCGAAAGCAGCCATGTTGTGGCACTTATGCGCTCCCCTTGGGATGCTTTTAACAGCTGCAGTGTGCCTGGAGCACAGGGCTTCCTGGTTTTAAAAGTCCTAGGCCTAGGCCTAACAGTAACCCTAGGAAGGTAAATCAGCCGGGTATTAGGGTTCTTCCTAAGGAAAAAGCTGTGAAAGCAGCCATGTTGTGGCACTTCTGCGCTCCCTTTGGGATGCCTTTGGCAGATGCAGTAAGCCTGGAACTCAGGGCTTCCTGGTTAAAAAAATCCTAGCCCTAGGCTGAGCCCTAACCCTAACCCTAGGCAGATAAATCAGCCTAGGTATAGGGATGGTGCCAAGGAAAAAGCTGTGAAAGCTGCCATGTTGTTGCACTTTTGTACTCCCCTTGGGATGCCTTTCACAGCTGCCGTGTGCCTGGAGCTCAGGGCTTCCTGGTTTAAAAAACCATGTCCCTAGCTGAGACTGGAGGCAGGTGATTCAGCCTAGGCTTAGCAATGGTGCCAATGAAAACGTGTGGAGGCATCCATTTTCTAGCACTTTTGTGCTCCCCTTGGGATGCCTTTCGCAGCTGCCGTGTGCCTGGAGCTCAGAGCTTGCTGGTTTAAAAAGCTCTACACCTAGGCGTAACCCTAACCCTAACCGTAACACTGGTCATTTAAATCAGCCTGGGTTTAGGAATTATCCCAAGGGAAAAGCTGTGGAGACAGCCATGTTGTGGCACTTTTGCGCTCCCCTTGGGATGCCTTTCACAGCTGCAGTGTGCTTGGAGCACAGGGCTTCCTGGTTTAAAAAACCACAACTTTAGCCCAAACTGGAGGCTTCTAAATCAGCCTTCGTTTCGGGATGACCCCAACGAAAAAGCTGTGGAGGCAGGCATGTTGAGGCACTTCTGCGCTCTTCTTGGGTAGTCCTTCGCAGCTGCTGTGTTCTTGGAACTCAGGGCTTTCTGGTTAAAAGAACACTAACCCTAGGCCTAACTCAAACCTTAAGCCTAGGAAGGAAAATCAGCCTATGATTCGGGATGGTCTCATGGAAATAGCAGTGGAGGCAGCCAAGTTGTGTCACTTTTGCGCTCCCCTTGGGATGCCTTTAACAGCTGCAGTGTGCCTGGAGCACAGGGCTTCCTGGTTTTAAAAGTCCTAGGCCTAGGCCTAAAAGTAACCCTAGGAAGGTAAATCAGCCGGGTATTAGGGTTCCTCCTAAGGAAAAATCTGTGAAAGCAGCCATGTTGTGGCACTTCTGCGCTCCCCTTTGGATGCCTTTAACAGCTGCAGTGTGCCTGGAGCACAGGGCTTCCTGGTTTTAAAAGTCCTAGGCCTAGGCCTAACAGTAACCCTAGGAAGGTAAATCAGCCGGGTATTAGGGTTCTTCCTAAGGAAAAAGCTGTGAAAGCAGCCATGTTGTGGCACTTCTGCACTCCCTTTGGGATGCCTTTAGCAGATGCAGTAAGCCTGGAACTCAGGGCTTCCTGGTTAAAAAAATCCTTGCCCTTGGCTGAGCCCTAACCCTAACCCTAGGCAGATAAATCAGCCTAGGTATAGGGATGGTGCCAAGGAAAAAGCTGTGAAAGCTGCCATGTTGTTGCACTTTTGTACTCCCCTTGGGATGCCTTTCAGAGCTGCCAAGTGCCTGGAGCTCAGGGCTTCCTGGTTTAAAAAACCATGTCCCTAGCTGAGACTGGAGGCAGGTAATTCAGCCTAGGCTTAGCAATGGTGCCAATAAAAACGTGTGGAGGCAGCCATTTTCTGGCACTTTTGTGCTCCCGTTGGGATGCCTTTCGCAGCTGCCGTGTGCCTGGAGCTCAGAGCTTGCTGGTTTAAAAAGCTCTACACCTAGTCGTAACCCTAACCCTAACCGTAACACTGGTCATTTAAATCAGCCTGGGTTTAGGAATTATCCCAAGGGAAAAGCTGTGGAGACAGCCATGTTGTGGCACTTTTGCGCTCCCCTTGGGATGCCTTTCACAGCTGCAGTGAGCTTGGAGTACAGGGCTTCCTGGTTTAAAATCCACAACTTTAGCCCAAACTGGAGGCTTCTAAATCAGCCTTCGTTTCGGGACGTCCCCAAGGAAAAAGCTGTGGAGGCAGGCATGTTGAGGCACTTCTGCGCTCTTCTTGGGTAGTCCTTCACAGCTGCTGTGCTCTTGGAACTCAGGGCTTTCTGGTTAAAAGAACACTAACCCTAGGCCTAACTCAAACCTTAAGCCTAGGAAGGAAAATCAGCCTATGATTCGGGATGGTCTCATGGAAATAGCAGTGGAGGCAGCCAAGTTGTGTCACTTTTGCGCTCCCCTTGGGATGCCTTTAACAGCTGCAGTGTGCCTGGAGCACAGGGCTTCCTGGTTTTAAAAGTCCTAGGCCTAGGCCTAACAGTAACCCTAGGAAGGTAAATCAGCCGGGTATTAGGGTTCTTCCTAAGGAAAAAGCTGTGAAAGCAGCCATGTTGTGGCACTTCTGCGCTCCCTTTGGGATGCCTTTGGCAGATGCAGTAAGCCTGGAACTCAGGGCTTCCTGATTAAAAAATCCTAGCCCTAGGCTGAGTCCTAACCCTAACCCTAGGCAGATAAATCAGCCTAGGTATAGGGATGGTGCCAAGGAAAAAGCTGTGAAAGCTGCCATGTTGTTGCACTTTTTTACTCCCTTTGGGATGCCTTTCACAGCTGCCGTGTGCCTGGAGCTCAGGGCTTCCTGGTTTAAAAAACCATATCCCTAGCTGAGACTGGAGGCAGGTAATTCAGCCTAGGCTTAGCAATGGTGCCAATGAAAACGTGTGGAGGCGGCCATTTTCTGGCACTTTTGTGCTCCCCTTGGGATGCCTTTCACAGCTGCCGTGTGCCTGGAGCTCAGAGCTTGCTGGTTTAAAAAGCTCTACACCTAGGCATAACCCTAACCCTAACCGTAACACTGGTCATTTAAATCAGCCTGGGTTTAGGAATTATCCCAAGGGAAAAGCTGTGGAGACAGCCATGTTGTGGCACTTTTGCGCTCCCCTTGGGATGCCTTTCACAGCTGCAGTGAGCTTGGAGCACAGGGCTTCCTGGTGTAAAAAACCACAACTTTAGCCCAAACTGGAGGCTTCTAAATCAGCCTTCGTTTCGGGACTTCCCCAAGGAAAAAGCTGTGGAGGCAGGCATGTTGAGGCACTTCTGCGCTCTTCTTGGGTAGTCCTTCGCAGCTGCTGTGTTCTTGGAACTCAGGGCTTTCTGGTTAAAAGAACACTAACCCTAGGCCTAACTCAAACCTTAAGCCTAGGAAGGAAAATCAGCCTATGATTCGGGATGGTCTCATGGAAATAGCAGTGGAGGCAGCCAAGTTGTGTCACTTCTGCGCTCCTCTTGGGATGCCTTTAACAGCTGCAGTGTGCCTGGAGCACAGGGCTTCCTGGTTTTAAAAGTCCTAGGCCTAAGCCTAACAGTAACCCTAGGAAGGTAAATCAGCCGGGTATTAGGGTTCTTCCTAAGGAAAAAGCTGTGAAAGCAGCCATGTTGTGGCACTTCTGCGCTCCCTTTGGGATGCCTTTGGCAGATGCAGTAAGCCTGGAACTCAGGGCTTCCTGCTTAAAAAAATCCTTGCCCTTGGCTGAGCCCTAACCCTAACCCTAGGCAGATAAATCAGCCTAGGTAGAGGGATGGTGCCAAGGAAAAAGCTGTGAAAGCTGCCATGTTGTTGCACTTTTGTGCTCCCCTTGGGATGCCTTTCGCAGCTGCCGTGTGCCTGGAGCTCAGAGCTTGCTGGTTTAAAAAGCTCTACACCTAGGCATAACCCTAACCCTAACCGTAACACTGGTCATTTAAATCAGCCTGGGTTTAGGAATTATCCCAAGGGAAAAGCTGTGGAGACAGCCATGTTGTGGCACTTTTGCGCTCCCCTTGGGATGCCTTTCACAGCTGCAGTGAGCTTGGAGCACAGGGCTTCCTGGTGTAAAAAAGAACAACTTTAGCCCAAACTGGAGGCTTCTAAATCAGCCTTCGTTTCGGGACGTCCCCAAGGAAAAAGCTGTGGAGGCAGGCATGTTGAGGCACTTCTGCGCTCTTCTTGGGTAGTCCTTCGCAGCTGCTGTGCTCTTGGAACTCAGGGCTTTCTGGTTAAAAGAACACTAACCCTAGGCCTAACTCAAACCTTAAGCCTAGAAAGGAAAATCAGCCTATGATTCGGGATGGTCTCATGGAAATAGCAGTGGAGGCAGCCAAGTTGTGTCACTTTTGCGCTCCCCTTGGGATGCCTTTAACAGCTGCAGTGTGCCTGGAGCACAGGGCTTCCTGGTTTAAAAAGTCCTAGGCCTAGGCCTAACAGTAACCCTAGGAAGGTAAATCAGCCGGGTATTAGGGTTCCTCCTAAGGAAAAAGCTGTGAAAGCAGCCATGTTGTGGCACTTCTGCGCTCCGCTTGGGATGCCTTTAACAGCTGCAGTGTGCCTGGAGCACAGGGCTTCCTGGTTTTAAAAATCCTAGGCCTAGGCCTAACAGTAACCCTAGGAAGGTAAATCAGCCGGGTATTAGGGTTCTTCCTAAGGAAAAAGCTGTGAAAGCAGCCATGTTGTGGCACTTCTGCGCTCCCTTTGGGATGCCTTTGGCAGATGCAGTAAGCCTGGAACTCAGGGCTTCCTGGTTAAAAAATCCTAGCCCTAGGCTGAGTCCTAACCCTAACCCTAGGCAGATAAATCAGCCTAGCTATAGGGATGGTGCCAAGGAAAAAGCTGTGAAAGCTGCCATGTTGTTGCACTTTTTTACTCCCTTTGGGATGCCTTTCACAGCTGCCGTGTGCCTGGAGCTCAGGGCTTCCTGGTTTAAAAAACCATATCCCTAGCTGAGACTGGAGGCAGGTAATTCAGCCTAGGCTTAGCAATGGTGCCAATGAAAACGTGTGGAGGCGGCCATTTTCTGGCACTTTTGTGCTCCCCTTGGGATGCCTTTCGCAGCTGCCGTGTGCCTGGAGCTCAGAGCTTGCTGGTTTAAAAAGCTCTACACCTAGGCATAACCCTAACCCTAACCGTAACACTGGTCATTTAAATCAGCCTGGGTTTAGGAATTATCCCAAGGGAAAAGCTGTGGAGGCAGCCATGTTGTGGCACTTTTGCGCTCCCCTTGGGATGCCTTTCACAGCTGCAGTGAGCTTGGAGCACAGGGCTTCCTGGTGTAAAAAACCACAACTTTAGCCCAAACTGGAGGCTTCTAAATCAGCCTTCGTTTCGGGACGTCCCCAAGGAAAAAGCTGTGGAGGCAGGCATGTTGAGGCACTTCTGCGCTCTTCTTGGGTAGTCCTTCGCAGCTGCTGTGTTCTTGGAACTCAGGGCTTTCTGGTTAAAAGAACACTAACCCTAGGCCTAACTCAAACCTTAAGCCTAGAAAGGAAAATCAGCCTATGATTCGGGATGGTCTCATGGAAATAGCAGTGGAGGCAGCCAAGTTGTGTCACTTTTGCGCTCCCCTTGGGATGCCTTTAACAGCTGCAGTGTGCCTGGAGCACAGGGCTTCCTGGTTTTAAAAGTCCTAGGCCTAGGCCTAACAGTAACCCTAGGAAGGTAAATCAGCTGGGTATTAGGGTTCTTCCTAAGGAAAAAGCTGTGAAAGCAGTCATGTTGTGGCACTTCTGCACTCCCTTTGGGATGCCTTTGGCAGATGCAGTAAGCCTGGAACTCAGGGCTTCCTGGTTAAAAAAATCCTTGCCCTTGGCTGAGCCCTAACCCTAACCCTAGGCAGATAAATCAGCCTAGGTATAGGGATGGTGCCAAGGAAAAAGCTGTGAAAGCTGCCATGTTTTTGCACTTTTGTACTCCCCTTGGGATGCCTTTCACAGCTGCCAAGTGCCTGGAGGTCAGGGCTTCCTGGTTTAAAAAACAATGTCCCTAGCTGAGACTGGAGGCAGGTAATTCAGCCTAGGCTTAGCAATGGTGCCAATGAAAACGTGTGGAGGCAGCCATTTTCTGGCACTTTTGTGCTCCCCTTGGGATGCCTTTCGCAGCTGCCGTGTGCCTGGAGCTCAGAGCTTGCTGGTTTAAAAAGCTCTACACCTAGGCGTAACCCTAACCCTAACCGTAACACTGGTCATTTAAATCAGCCTGGGTTTAGGAATTATCCCAAGGGAAAAGCTGTGGAGACAGCCATGTTGTGGCACTTTTGCGCTCCCCTTGGGATGCCTTTCACAGCTGCACTGAGCTTGGAGCACAGGGCTACCTGGTGTAAAAAACCACAACTTTAGCCCAAACTGGAGGCTTCTAAATCAGCCTTCGTTTCGGGACGTCCCCAAGGAAAAAGCTGTGGAGGCAGGCATGTTGAGGCACTTCTGCGCTCTTCTTGGGTAGTCCTTCGCAGCTGCTGTGTTCTTGGAACTCAGGGCTTTCTGGTTAAAAGAACACTAACCCTAGGCCTAACTCAAACCTTAAGCCTAGGAAGGAAAATCAGCCTATGATTCGGGATGGTCTCATGGAAATAGCAGTGGAGGCAGCCAAGTTGTGTCACTTTTGCGCTCCCCTTGGGATGCCTTTAACAGCTGCAGTGTGCCTGGAGCACAGGGCTTCCTGGTTTTAAAAGTCCTTGGCCTAGGCCTAACAGTAACCCTAGGAAGGTAAATCAGCCGGGTATTAGGGTTCCTCCTAAGGAAAAAGCTGTGAAAGCAGCCATGTTGTGGCACTTCTGCGCTCCCCTTGGGATGCCTTTAACAGCTGCAGTGTGCCTGGAGCACAGGGCTTCCTGGTTTTAAAAGTCCTAGGCCTAGGCCTAACAGTAACCCTAGGAAGGTAAATCAGCCGGGTATTAGGGTTCTTCCTAAGGAAAAAGCTGTGAAAGCAGCCATGTTGTGGCACTTCTGCGCTCCCTTTGGGATGCCTTTGGCAGATGCAGTAAGCCTGGAACTCAGGGCTTCCGGGTTAAAAAAATCCTTGCCCTTGGCTGAGCCCTAACCCTAACCCTAGGCTGATAAATCAGCCTAGGTATAGGGATGGTGCCAAGGAAAAAGCTGTGAAAGCTGCCATGTTGTTGCACTTTTGTACTCCCCTTGGGATGCCTTTCACAGCTGCCAAGTGCCTGGAGCTCAGGGCTTCCTGGTTTAAAAAACCATGTCCCTAGCTGAGACTGGAGGCAGGTAATTCAGCCTAGGCTTAGCAATGGTGCCAATAAAAACGTGTGGAGGCAGCCATTTTCTGGCACTTTTGTGCTCCCCTTGGGATGCCTTTCGCAGCTGCCGTGTGCCTGGAGCTCAGAGCTTGCTGGTTTAAAAAGCTCTACACCTAGGCGTAACCCTAACCCTAACCGTAACACTGGTCATTTAAATCAGCCTGGGTTTAGGAATTATCCCAAGGGAAAAGCTGTGGAGGCAGCCATTTTCTGGCACTTTTGTGCTCCCCTTGGGATGCCTTTCGCAGCTGCCGTGTGCCTGGAGCTCAGAGCTTGCTGGTTTAAAAGCTCTACACCTAGGCATAACCCTAACCCTAACCGTTACACTGGTCATTTAAATCAGCCTGGGTTTAGGAATTATCCCAAGGGAAAAGCTGTGGAGACAGCCATGTTGTGGCACTTTTGCGCTCCCCTTGGGATGCCTTTCACAGCTTCAGTGTGCTTAGAGCACAGGGCTTCCTGGTGTAAAAAACCACAACTTTAGCCTAAACTGGAGGCTTCTAAATCAGCCTTCGTTTCGGGACGTCGTCAAAGAAAAAGCTGTGGAGGCAGGCATGATGAGGCACTTCTGCGCTCTTCTTGGGTAGTGCTTCGCAGCTGCTGTGTTCTTGGAACTCAGGGCTTTCTGGTTAAAAGAACACTAACCCTAGGCCTAACTCAAACCTTAAGCCTAGGAAGGAAAATCAGCCTATGATTCGGGATGGTCTCATGGAAATAGCAGTGGAGGCAGCCAAGTTGTGTCACTTTTGCGCTCCCCTTGGGATGCCTTTAACAGCTGCAGTGTGCCTGGAGCACAGGGCTTCCTGGTTTTAAAAGTCCTAGGCCTAAGCCTAACAGTAACCCTAGGAAGGTAAATCAGCCGGGTATTAGGGTTCTTCCTAAGGAAAAAGCTGTGAAAGCAGCCATGTTGTGGCACTTCTGCGCTCCCTTTGGGATGCCTTTGGCAGATGCAGTAAGCCTGGAACTCCGGGCTTCCTGGTTAAAAAATCCTAGCCCTAGGCTGAGTCCTAACCCTAACCCTAGGCAGATAAATCAGCCTAGGTATAGGGATGGTGCCAAGGAAAAAGCTGTGAAAGCTGCCATGTTGTTGCACTTTTGTACTCCCCTTGGGATGCCTTTCACAGCTGCCGTGTGCCTGGAGCTCAGGGCTTCCTGGTTTAAAAAACCATATCCCTAGCTGAGACTGGAGGCAGGTAATTCAGCCTAGGCTTAGCAATGGTGCCAATGAAAACGTGTGGAGGCGGCCATTTTCTGGCACTTTTGTGCTCCCCTTGGGATGCCTTTCGCAGCTGCCGTGTGCCTGGAGCTCAGAGCTTGCTGGTTTAAAAAGCTCTACACCTAGGCATAACCCTAACCCTAACCGTAACACTGGTCATTTAAATCAGCCTGGGTTTAGGAATTATCCCAAGGGAAAAGCTGTGGAGACAGCCATGTTGTGGCACTTTTGCGCTCCCCTTGGGATGCCTTTCACAGCTGCAGTGAGCTTGGAGCACAGGGCTTCCTGGTGTAAAAAACCACAACTTTAGCCCAAACTGGAGGCTTCTAAATCAGCCTTCGTTTCGGGACGTCCCCAAGGAAAAAGCTGTGGAGGCAGGCATGTTGAGGCACTTCTGCGCTCTTCTTGGGTAGTCCTTCGCAGCTGCTGTGTTCTTGGAACTCAGGGCTTTCTGGTTAAAAGAACACTAACCCTAGGCCTAACTCAAACCTTAAGCCTAGGAAGGAAAATCAGCCTATGATTCGGGATGGTCTCATGGAAATAGCAGTGGAGGCAGCCAAGTTGTGTCACTTTTGCGCTCCCCTTGGGATGCCTTTAACAGCTGCAGTGTGCCTGGAGCACAGGGCTTCCTGGTTTTAAAAGTCCTAGGCCTAGGCCTAACAGTAACCCTAGGAAGGTAAATCAGCCGGGTATTAGGGTTCTTCCTAAGGAAAAAGCTGTGAAAGCAGCCATGTTGTGGCACTTCTGCGCTCCCCTTGGGATGCCTTTAACAGCTGCAGTGTGCCTGGAGCACAGGGCTTCCTGGTTTTAAAAGTCCTAGGCCTAGGCCTAACAGTAACCCTAGGAAGGTAAATCAGCCGGGTATTAGGGTTCTTCCTAAGGAAAAAGCTGTGAAAGCAGCCATGTTGTGGCACTTCTGCGCTCCCTTTGGGATGCCTTTGGCAGATGCAGTAAGCCTGGAACTCAGGGCTTCCTGGTTAAAAAAATCCTGGCCCTTGGCTGAGCCCTAACCCTAACCCTAGGCAGATAAATCAGCCTAGGTATAGGGATGGTGCCAAGGAAAAAGCTGTGAAAGCTGCCATGTTGTTGCACTTTTGTACTCCCCTTGGGATGCCTTTCACAGCTGCCAAGTGCCTGGAGCTCAGGGCTTCCTGGTTTAAAAAACCATGTCCCTAGCTGAGACTGGAGGCAGGTAATTCAGCCTAGGCATAGCAATGGTGCCAATAAAAACGTGTGGAGGCAGCCATTTTCTGGCACTTTTGTGCTCCCCTTGGGATGCCTTTCGCAGCTGCCGTGTGCCTGGAGCTCAGAGCTTGCTGGTTTAAAAAGCTCTACACCTAGGCGTAACCCTAACCCTAACCGTAACACAGGTCATTTTAATCAGCCTGGGTTTAGGAATTATCCCAAGGAAAAAGCTGTGGAGGCAGCCATTTTCTGGCACTTTTGTGCTCCCCTTGGGATGCCTTTCACAGCTGCCGTGTGCCTGGAGCTCAGAGCTTGCTGGTTTAAAAAGCTCTACACCTAGGCATAACCCTAACCCTAACCGTAACACTGGTCATTTAAATCAGCCTGGGTTTAGGAATTATCCCAAGGGAAAAGCTGTGGAGACAGCCATGTTGTGGCACTTTTGCGCTCCCCTTGGGATGCCTTTCACAGCTGCAGTGAGCTTGGAGCACAGGGCTTCCTGGTGTAAAAAACCACAACTTTAGCCCAAACTGGAGGCTTCTAAATCAGCCTTCGTTTCGGGACGTCCCCAAAGAAAAAGCTCTGGAGGCAGGCATGTTGAGGTACTTCTGCGCTCTTCTTGGGTAGTGCTTCGCAGCTGCTGTGTTCTTGGAACTCAGGGCTTTCTGGTTAAAAGAACACTAACCCTAGGCCTAACTCAAACCTTAAGCCTAGGAAGGAAAATCAGCCTATGATTCGGGATGGTCTCATGGAAATAGCAGTGGAGGCAGCCAAGTTGTGTCACTTTTGCGCTCCCCTTGGGATGCCTTCAACAGCTGCAGTGTGCCTAGAGAACAGGGCTTCCTGGTTTTAAAAGTCCTAGGCCTAGGCCTAACAGTAACCCTAGGAAGGTAAATCAGCCGGGTATTAGGGTTCTTCCTAAGGAAAAAGCTGTGAAAGCAGCCATGTTGTGGCACTTCTGCGCTCCCTTTGGGATGCCTTTCACAGCTGCAGTGAGCTTGGAGCACAGGGCTTCCTGGTGTAAAAAACCACAACTTTAGCCCAAACTGGAGGCTTCTAAATCAGCCATCGTTTCGGGACGTCCCCAAGGAAAAAGCTGTGGAGGCAGGCATGTTGAGGCACTTCTGCGCTCTTCTTGGGTAGTCCTTCGCAGGTGCTGTGTTCTTGGAACTCAGGGCTTTCTGGTTAAAAGAACACTAATCCTAGGCCTAACTCAAACCTTAAGCCTAGGAAGGAAAATCAGCCTATGATTCGGGATGGTCTCATGGAAATAGCAGTGGAGGCAGCCAAGTTGTGTCACTTTTGCGCTCCCCTTGGGATGCCTTTAACAGCTGCAGTGTGCCTGGAGCACAGGGCTTCCTGGTTTTAAAAGTCCTAGGCCTAGGCCTAACAGTAACCCTAGGAAGGTAAATCAGCCGGGTATTAGGGTTCCTCCTAAGGAAAAAGCTGTGAAAGCAGCCATGTTGTGGCACTTCTGCGCTCCCCATGGGATGCCTTTAACAGCTGCAGTGTGCCTGGAGCACAGGGCTTCCTGGTTTTAAAAGTCCTAGGCCTAGGCCTGACAGTAACCCTAGGAAGGTAAATCAGCCGGATATTAGGGTTCTTCCTAAGGAAAAAGCTGTGAAAGCAGCCATGTTGTGGCACTTCTGCACTCCCTTTGGGATGCCTTTGGCAGATGCAGTAAGCCTGGAACTCAGGGCTTCCTGGTTAAAAAAATCCTTGCCCTTGGCTGAGCCCTAACCCTAACCCTAACCCTAGGCAGATAAATCAGCCTAGGTATAGGGATGGTGCCAAGGAAAAAGCTGTGAAAGCTGCCATGTTGTTGCACTTTTGTACTCCCCTTGGGATGCCTTTCACAGCTGCCAAGTGCCTGGAGCTCAGGGCTTCCTGGTTTAAAAAACCATGTCCCTAGCTGAGACTGGAGGCAGGTAATTCAGCCTAGGCTTAGCAATGGTGCCAATGAAAACGTGTGGAGGCAGCCATTTTCTGGCACTTTTGTGCTCCCCTTGGGATGCCTTTCGCAGCTGCCGTGTGCCTGGAGCTCAGAGCTTGCTGGTTTAAAAAGCTCTACACCTAGGCGTAACCCTAACCCTAACCGTAACACTGGTCATTTAAATCAGCCTGGGTTTAGGAATTATCCCAAGGGAAAAGCTGTGGAGACAGCCATGTTGTGGCACTTTTGCGCTCCCCTTGGGATGCCTTTCACAGCTGCAGTGAGCTTGGAGCACAGGGCTTCCTGGTGTAAAAAACCACAACTTTAGCCCAAACTGGAGGCTTCTAAATCAGCCTTCGTTTCGGGACGTCCCCAAGGAAAAAGCTGTGGAGGCAGGCATGTTGAGGCACTTCTGCGCTCTTCTTGGGTAGTCCTTCGCAGCTGCTGTGTTCTTGGAACTCAGGGCTTTCTGGTTAAAAGAACACTAACCCTAGGCCTAACTCAAACCTTAAGCCTAGGAAGGAAAATCAGCCTATGATTCGGGATGGTCTCATGGAAATAGCAGTGGAGGCAGCCAAGTTGTGTCACTTTTGCGCTCCCCTTGGGATGCCTTTAACAGCTGCAGTGTGCCTGGAGCACAGGGCTTCCTGGTTTTAAAAGTCCTAGGCCTAGGCCTAACAGTAACCCTAGGAAGGTAAATCAGCCGGGTATTAGGGTTCTTCCTAAGGAAAAAGCTGTGAAAGCAGCCATGTTGTGGCACTTCTGCGCTCCCTTTGGGATGCCTTTGGCAGATGCAGTAAGCCTGGAACTCAGGGCTTCCTGCTTAAAAAAATCCTTGCCCTTGGCTGAGCCCTAACCCTAACCCTAGGCAGATAAATCAGCCGAGGTAGAGGGATGGTGCCAAGGAAAAAGCTGTGAAAGCTGCCATGTTGTTGCACTTTTGTACTCCCCTTGGGATGCCTTAAACAGCTGCCGTGTGTCTGGAGCTCAGGGCTTCCTGGTTTAAAAAACCATGTCCCTAGCTGAGACTGGAGGCAGGTAATTCAGCCTAGGCTTAGCAATGGTGCCAATAAAAACGTGTGGAGGCAGCCATTTTCTGGCACTTTTGTGCTCCCCTTGGGATGCCTTTCGCAGCTGCCGTGTGCCTGGAGCTCAGAGCTTGCTGGTTTAAAAAGCTCTACACCTAGGCATAACCCTAACCCTAACCGTAACACTGGTCATTTAAATCAGCCTGGGTTTAGGATTTATCCCAAGGGAAAAGCTGTGGAGACAGCCATGTTGTGGCACTTTTGCGCTCCCCTTGGGATGCCTTTCACAGCTGCAGTGTGCTTAGAGCACAGGGCTTCCTGGTGTAAAAAACCACAACTTTAGCCTAAACTGGAGGCTTCTAAATCAGCCTTCTTTTCGGGACGTCCACAAAGAAAAAGCTGTGGAGGCAGGCATGTTGAGGCACTTCTGCACTCTTCTTGGGTAGTACTTCGCAGCTGCTGTGTTCTTGGAACTCAGGGCTTTCTGGTTAAAAGAACACTAACCCTAGGCCTAACTCAAACCTTAAGCCTAGGAAGGAAAATCAGCCTATGATTCGGGATGGTCTCATGGAAATAGCAGTGGAGGCAGCCAAGTTGTGTCACTTTTGCGCTCCCCTTGGGATGCCTTTAACAGCTGCAGTGTGCCTGGAGCACAGGGCTTCCTGGTTTAAAAGTCCTAGGCCTAAGCCTAACAGTAAACCTAGGAAGGTAAATCAGCCGGGTATTAGGGTTCTTCCTAAGGAAAAGGCTGTGAAAGCAGCCATGTTGTGGCACTTCTGCGCTCCCTTTGGGATGCCTTTGGCAGATGCAGTAAGCCTGGAACTCAGGGCTTCCTGGTTAAAAAATCCTAGCCCTAGGCTGAGCCCTAAACCTAACCCTAGGCACATAAATCAGCCTAGGTATAGGGATGGTGCCAAGGAAAAAGCTTTGAAAGCTGCCATGTTGTTGCACTTTTGTACTCCCTTTGGGATGCCTTTCACAGCTGCCGTGTGCCTGGAGCTCAGGGCTTCCTGGTTTAAAAAACCATGTCCCTAGCTGAGACTGGAGGCAGGTAATTCAGCCTAGGCTTAGCAATGGTGCCAATGAAAACGTGTGGAGGCAGCCATTTTCTGGCACTTTTGTGCTCCCCTTGGGATGCCTTTCGCAGCTGCCGTGTGCCTGGAGCTCAGAGCTTGCTGGTTTAAAAAGCTCTACACCTAGGCGTATTCCTAACCCTAACCGTAACACTGGTCAATTAAATCAGCCTGGGTTTAGGAATTATCCCAAGGGAAAAGCTGTGGAGACAGCCATGTTGTGGCACTTTTGCGCTCCCCTTGGGATGCCTTTCACAGCTGCAGTGTGCCTGGAGCACAGGGCTTCCTGGTTTTAAAAGTCCTAGGCTTGGGCCTAACAGTAACCCTAGGAAGGTAAATCAGCCGGGTATTAGGGTTCTTCCTAAGGAAAAAGCTGTGAAAGCAGCCATGTTGTGGCACTTCTGCACTCCCTTTGGGATGCCTTTGGCAGATGCAGTAAGCCTGGAACTCAGGGCTTCCTGGTTAAAAAAATCCTAGCCCTAGGCTGAGCCCTAACCCTAACCCTAGGCAGATAAATCAGCCTAGGTAGAGGGATGGTGCCAAGGAAAAAGCTGTGAAAGCTGCCATGTTGTTGCACTTTTGTGCTCCCCTTGGGATGCCTTAAACAGCTGCCGTGTGCCTGGAGCTCAGGGCTTCCTGGTTTAAAAAACCATGTCCCTAGCTGAGACTGGAGGCAGGTAATTCAGCCTAGGCTTAGCAATGGTGCCAATAAAAACGTGTGGAGGCAGCCATTTTCTGGCACTTTTGTGCTCCCCTTGGGATGCCTTTCGCAGCTGCCGTGTGCCTGGAGCTCAGAGCTTGCTGGTTTAAAAAGCTCTACACCTAGGCATAACCCTAACCCTAACTGTAACACTGGTCATTTAAATCAGCCTGGGTTTAGGAATTATCCCAAGGGAAAAGCTGTGGAGAAAGCCATGTTGTGGCACTTTTGCGCTCCCCTTGGGATGCCTTTCACAGCTGCAGTGTGCTTGGAGCACAGGGCTTCCTGGTTTAAAATACCACAACTTTAGCCCAAACTGGAGGCTTCTAAATCAGCCTTCGTTTCGGGACGTCCCCAAGGAAAAAGCTGTGGAGGCAGGCATGTTGAGGCACTTCTGCGCTCTTCTTGGGTAGTCCTTCGCAGCTGCTGTGTTCTTGGAACTCAGGGCTTTCTGGTTAAAAGAACACTAACCCTAGGCCTAACTCAAACCTTAAGCCTAGGAAGGAAAATCAGCCTATGATTCGGGATGGTCTCATGGAAATAGCAGTGGAGGCAGCCAAGTTGTGTCACTTTTGCGCTCCCCTTGGGATGCCTTTAACAGCTGCAGTGTGCCTGGAGCACAGGGCTTCCTGGTTTAAAAGTCCTAGGCCTAAGCCTAACAGTAACCCTAGGAAGGTAAATCAGCCGGGTATTAGGGTTCTTCCTAAGGAAAAAGCTGTGAAAGCAGCCATGTTGTGGCACTTCTGCGCTCCCTTTGGGATGACTTTGGCAGATGCAGTAAGCCTGGAACTCAGGGCTTCCTGGTTAAAAAATCCTAGCCCTAGGCTGAGCCCTAAACCTAACCCTAGGCACATAAATCAGCCTAGGTATAGGGATGGTGCCAAGGAAAAAGCTTTGAAAGCTGCCATGTTGTTGCACTTTTGTACTCCCTTTGGGATGCCTTTCACAGCTGCCGTGTGCCTGGAGCTCAGGGCTTCCTGGTTTAAAAAACCATGTCCCTAGCTGAGACTGGAGGCAGGTGAATCAGCCTAGGCTTAGCAATGGTGCCAATGAAAACGTGTGGAGGCAGCCATTTTCTGGCACTTTTGTGCTCCCCTTGGGATGCCTTTCGCAGCTGCCGTGTGCCTGGAGCTCAGAGCTTGCTGGTTTAAAAAGCTCTACACCTAGGCGTATTCCTAACCCTAACCGTAACACTGGTCAATTAAATCAGCCTGGGTTTAGGAATTATCCCAAGGGAAAAGCTGTGGAGACAGCCATGTTGTGGCACTTTTGCGCTCCCCTTGGGATGCCTTTCACAGCTGCAGTGTGCCTGGAGCACAGGGCTTCCTGGTTTTAAAAGTCCTAGGCCTAGGCCTAACAGTAACCCTAGGAAGGTAAATCAGCCGGGTATTAGGGTTCTTCCTAAGGAAAAAGCTGTGAAAGCAGCCATGTTGTGGCACTTCTGCGCTCCCTTTGGGATGCCTTTGGCAGATGCAGTAAGCCTGGAACTCAGGGCTTCCTGGTTAAAAAAATCCTGGCCCTTGGCTGAGCCCTAACCCTAACCCTAGGCAGATAAATCAGCCTAGGTATAGGGATGGTGCCAAGGAAAAAGCTGTGAAAGCTGCCATGTTGTTGCACTTTTGTACTCCCCTTGGGATGCCTTTCACAGCTGCCAAGTGCCTGGAGCTCAGGGCTTCCTGGTTTAAAAAAACATGTCCCTAGCTGAGACTGGAGGCAGGTAATTCAGCCTAGGCATAGCAATGGTGCCAATAAAAACGTGTGGAGGCAGCCATTTTCTGGCACTTTTGTGCTCCCCTTGGGATGCCTTTCGCAGCTGCCATGTGCCTGGAGCTCAGAGCTTGCTGGTTTAAAAAGCTCTACACCTAGGCGTAACCCAAACCCTAACCGTAACACTGGTCATTTAAATCAGCCTGGGTTTAGGAATTATCCCAAGGAAAAAGCTGTGGAGGCAGCCATTTTCTGGCACTTTTGTGCTCCCCTTGGGATGCCTTTCACAGCTGCCGTGTGCCTGGAGCTCAGAGCTTGCTGGTTTAAAAAGCTCTACACAAAGGCATAACCCTAACCCTAACCGTAACACTGGTCATTTAAATCAGCCTGGGTTTAGGAATTATCCCAAGGGAAAAGCTGTGGAGGCAGCCATGTTGTGGCACTTTTGCGCTCCCCTTGCGATGCCTTTCACAGCTGCAGTGAGCTTGGAGCACAGGGCTTCCTGGTGTAAAAAACCACAACTTTAGCCCAAACTGGAGGCTTCTAAATCAGCCTTCGTTTCGGGACGTCCCCAAGGAAAAAGCTCTGGAGGCAGGCATGTTGAGGTACTTCTGCGCTCTTCTTGGGTAGTGCTTTGCAGCTGCTGTGTTCTTGGAACTCAGGGCTTTCTGGTTAAAAGAACACTAACCCTAGGCCTAACTCAAACCTTAAGCCTAGGAAGGAAAATCAGCCTATGATTCGGGATGGTCTCATGGAAATAGCAGTGGAGGCAGCAAAGTTGTGTCACTTTTGCGCTCCCCTTGGGATGCCTTTAACAGCTGCAGTGTGCCTAGAGAACAGGGCTTCCTGGTTTTAAAAGACCTAGGCCTAGGCCTAACAGTAACCCTAGGAAGGTAAATCAGCCAGGTATTAGGGTTCTTCCTAAGGAAAAAGCTGTGAAAGCAGCCATGTTGTGGCACTTCTGCGCTCCCCTTGGGATGCCTTTCACAGCTGCAGTGAGCTTGGAGCACAGGGCTTCCTGGTGTAAAAAACCACAACTTTAGCCCAAAC
Source organism: Ammospiza caudacuta (assembly GCF_027887145.1). Classification (NCBI taxonomy): domain Eukaryota; kingdom Metazoa; phylum Chordata; class Aves; order Passeriformes; family Passerellidae; genus Ammospiza; species Ammospiza caudacuta. The sequence continues at coordinate 697,433 of NW_026683133.1, read as the reverse complement.
TGGAGGCTTCTAAATCAGCCTTCGTTTCGGGACGTCCCCAAGGAAAAAGCTGTGGAGGCAGGCATGTTGAGGCACTTCTGCGCTCTTCTTGGGTAGTCCGTCGCAGCTGCTGTGTTCTTGGAACTCAGGGCTTTCTGGTTAAAAGAACACTAACCCTAGGCCTAACTCAAACCTTAAGCCTAGGAAGGAAAATCAGCCTATGATTCGGGATGGTCTCATGGAAATAGCAGTGGAGGCAGCCAAGTTGTGTCACTTTTGCGCTCCCCTTGGGATGCCTTTAACAGCTGCAGTGTGCCTGGAGCACAAGGCTTCCTGGTTTTAAAAGTCCTAGGCCTAAGCCTAACAGTAACCCTAGGAAGGTAAATCAGCCGGGTATTAGGGTTCCTCCTAAGGAAAAAGCTGTGAAAGCAGCCATGTTGTGGCACTTCTGCGCTCCCCTTGCGATGCCTTTAACAGCTGCAGTGTGCCTGGAGCACAGGGCTTCCTGGTTTTAAAAGTCCTAGGCCTAGGCCTGACAGTAACCCTAGGAAGGTAAATCAGCCGGATATTAGGGTTCTTCCTAAGGAAAAAGCTGTGAAAGCAGCCATGTTATGGCACTTCTGCACTCCCTTTGGGATGCCTTTGGCAGATGCAGTAAGCCTGGAACTCAGGGCTTCCTGGTTAAAAAAATCCTTGCCCTTGGCTGAGCCCTAACCCTAACCCTAGGCAGATAAATCAGCCTAGGTATAGGGATGGTGCCAAGGAAAAAGCTGTGAAAGCTGCCATGTTGTTGCACTTTTGTACTCCCCTTGGGATGCCTTTCACAGCTGCCGTGTGCCTGGAGCTCAGGGCTTCCTGGTTTAAAAAACCATGTCCCTAGCTGAGACTGGAGGCAGGTAATTCAGCCTAGGCTTAGCAATGGTGCCAATGAAAACGTGTGGAGGCAGCCATTTTCTGGCACTTTTGTGCTCCCCTTGGGATGCCTTTCGCAGCTGCCGTGTGCCTGGAGCTCAGAGCTTGCTGGTTTAAAAAGCTCTACACCTAGGCGTAACCCTAACCCTAACCGTAACACTGGTCATTTAAATCAGCCTGGGTTTAGGAATTATCCCTAAGGAAAAGCTGTGGAGGCAGCCATTTTCTGGCACTTTTGTGCTCCCCTTGGGATGCCTTTCGCAGCTGCCGTGTGCCTGGAGCTCAGAGCTTGCTGGTTTAAATAGCTCTACACCTAGGCATAACCCTAACCCTAACCGTAACACTGGTCATTTAAATCAGCCTGGGTTTAGGAATTATCCCAAGGGAAAAGCTGTGGAGACAGCCATGTTGTGGCACTTTTGCACTCCCCTTGGGATGCCTTTCACAGCTGCAGTGAGCTTGGAGCACAGGGCTTCCTGGTGTAAAAAACCACAACTTTAGCCCAAACTGGAGGCTTCTAAATCAGCCTTCGTTTCGGGACGTCCCCAAGGAAAAAGCTGTGGAGGCAGGCATGTTGAGGCACTTCTGCGCTCTCCTTGGGTAGTCCTTCGCAGCTGCTGTGTTCCAGGAACTCAGGGCTTTCTGGTTAAAAGAACACTAACCCTAGGCCTAACTCAAACCTTAAGCCTAGGAAGGAAAATCAGCCTATGATTCGGGATGGTCTGGTGGAAATAGCAGTGGAGGCAGCCAAGGTGAGTCACTTTTGCGCTCCCCTTGGGATGCCTTTAACAGCTGCAGTGTGCCTGGAGCACAGGGCTTCCTGGTTTTAAAAGTCCTAGGCCTAGGCCTAACAGTAACCCTAGGAAGGTAAATCAGCCGGGTATTAGGGTTCCTCCTAAGGAAAAAGCTGTGAAAGCAGCCATGTTGTGGCACTTCTGCGCTCCCTTTGGGATGCCTTTGGCAGATGCAGTAAGCCTGGAACTCAGGGCTTCCTGCTTAAAAAAATCCTTGCCCTAGGCTGAGCCCTAACCCTAACCCTAGGCAGATAAATCAGCCTAGGTAGAGGGATGGTGCCAAGGAAAAAGCTGTGAAAGCTGCCATGTTGTTGCACTTTTGTACTCCCCTTGGGATGCCTTTCACAGCTTCCAAGTGCCTGGAGCTCAGGGCTTCCTGGTTTAAAAAACCATGTCCCTAGCTGAGACTGGAGGCAGGTAATTCAGCCTAGGCTTAGCAATGGTGCCAATGAAAACGTGTGGAGGCAGCCATTTTCTGGCACTTTTGTGCTCCCCTTGGGATGCCTTTCGCAGCTGCCGTGTGCCTGGAGCTCAGAGCTTGGTGGTTTAAAAAGCTCTACACCTAGACGTAACCCTAACCCTAACCGTAACACTGGTCATTTAAATCAGCCTGGGTTTAGGAATTATCCCAAGGGAAAAGCTGTGGAGACAGCCATCTTGTGGCACTTTTGCGCTCCCCTTGGGATGCCTTTCACAGCTGCAGTGTGCTTGGAGCACAGGGCTTCCTGCTTTAAAAAACCACAACTTTAGCCCAAACTGGAGGCTTCTAAATCAGCCTTCGTTTCGGGACGTCCCAAAAGAAAAAGCTGTGGAGGCAGGCATTTGGATGCACATCTGCGCTCTTCTTGGGTAGTCCTTCGCAGCTGCTGTGTTCTTGGAACTCAGGGCTTTCTGGTTAAAAGAACACTAACCCTAGGCCTAACTCAAACCTTAAGCCTAGGAAGGAAAATCAGCCTATGATTCGGGATGGTCTCATGGAAATAGCAGTGGAGGCAGCCAAGTTGTGTCACTTTTGCGCTCCCCTTGGGATGCCTTTAACAGCTGCAGTGTGCCTGGAGCACAGGGCTTCCTGGTTTTAAAAGTCCTAGGCCTAAGCCTAACAGTAACCCTAGGAAGGTAAATCAGCCGGGTATTAGGGTTCTTCCTAAGGAAAAAGCTGTGAAAGCAGCCATGTTGTGGACCTTCTGCGCTCCCTTTGGGATGACTTTGGCAGATGCAGTAAGCCTGGAACTCAGGGCTTCCTGGTTAAAAAAATCCTTGCCCTAGGCTGAGCCCTAACCCTAACCCTAGGCAGATAAATCAGCCTAGGTATAGGGATGGTGCCAAGGAAAAAGCTGTGAAAGCTGCCATGTTGTTGCACTTTTGTACTCCCCTTGGGATGCCTTTCACAGCTGCCGTGTGCCTGGAGCTCAGGGCTTCCTGGTTTAAAAAACCATGTCCCTAGCTGAGACTGGAGGCAGGTGATTCAGCCTAAGCTTAGCAATGGTGCCAATGAAAACGTGTGGAGGCAGCCATTTTCTGGCACTTTTGTGCTCCCCTTGGGATGCCTTTCGCAGCTGCCGTGTGCCTGGAGCTCAGAGCTTGCTGGTTTAAAAAGCTCTACACCTAGGCGTAACCCTAACCCTAACCGTAACACTGGTCATTTAAATCAGCCTGGGTTTAGGAATTATCCCAAGGGAAAAGCTGTGGAGACAGCCATGTTGTGGCACTTTTGCACTCCCCTTGGGATGCCTTTCACAGCTGCAGTGTGCTTGGAGCACAGGGCTTCCTGGTTTAAAATACCACAACTTTAGCCCAAACTGGAGGCTTCTAAATCAGCCTTCGTTTCGGTACGTCCCCAAGGAAAAAGCTGTGGAGGCAGGCATGTTGAGGCACTTCTGCACTCTTCTTGGGTAGTCCTTCGCAGCTGCTGTGTTCTTGGAACTCAGGGCTTTCTGGTTAAAAGAACACTAACCGTAGGCCTAACTCAAACCTTAAGCCTAGGAAGGAAAATCAGCCTATGATTCGGGATGGTCTCATGGAAATAGCAGTGGAGGCAGCCAAGTTGTATCACTTTTGCGCTCCCCTTGGGATGCCTTTAACAGCTGCAGTGTGCCTGGAGCACAGGGCTTCCTGGTTTTAAAAGTCCTAGGCCTAAGCCTAACAGTAACCCTAGGAAGGTAAATCAGCCGGGTATTAGGGTTCTTCCTAAGGAAAAAGCTGTGAAAGCAGCCATGTTGTGGCACTTCTGCGCTCCCTTTGGGATGCCTTTGGCAGATGCAGTAAGCCTGGAGCTCAGGGCTTCCTGGTTAAAAAAATCCTAGCCCTAGGCTGAGCCCTAACCCTAACCCTAGGCAGATAAATCAGCCTAGGTATAGGGATGGTGCCAAGGAAAAAGCTGTGAAAGCTGCCATGTTGTTGCACTTTTGTACTCCCCTTGGGATGCCTTTCACAGCTGCCGTGTGCCTGGAGCTCAGGGCTTCCTGGTTTAAAAAACAATGTCCCTAGCTGAGACTGGAGGCAGGTGATTCAGCCTATGCTTAGCAATGGTGCCAATGAAAACGTGTGGAGGCAGCCATTTTCTGGCACTTTTGTGCTCCCCTTGGGATGCCTTTCGCAGCTGCCGTGTGCCTGGAGCTCAGAGCTTGCTGGTTTAAAAAGCTCTACACCTAGGCGTAATCCTAACCCTAACCGTAACACTGGTCATTTAAATCAGCCTGGGTTTAGGAATTATCCCAAGGGAAAAGCTGTGGAGACAGCCATGTTGTGGCACTTTTGCGCTCCCCTTGGGATGCCTTTCACAGCTGCAGTGTGCTTGGAGCACAGGGCTTCCTGGTGTAAAATACCACAACTTTAGCCCAAACTGGAGGCTTCTAAATCAGCCTTCGTTTCGGGACGTCCCCAAGGAAAAACCTGTGGAGGCAGGCATGTTGAGGCACTTCTGCGCTCTTCTTGGGCAGTCCTTCGCAGCTGCTGTGTTCTTTGAACTCAGGGCTTTCTGGTTAAAAGATCACTAACCCTAGGCCTAACTCAAACCTTAAGCCTAGAAAGGAAAATCAGCCTATGATTCGGGATGGTCTCATGGAAATAGCAGTGGAGGCAGCCAAGTTGTGTCACTTTTGCGCTCCCCTTGGGATGCCTTTAACAGCTGCAGTGTGCCTGGAGCACACGGCTTCCTGGTTTTAAAAGTCCTAGGCCTAAGCCTAACAGTAACCCTAGGAAGGTAAATCAGCTGGGTATTAGGGTTCTTCCTAAGGAAAAAGCTGTGAAAGCAGCCATGTTGTGGCACTTCTGCGCTCCCTTTGGGATGCCTTTGGCAGATGCAGTAAGCCTGGAACTCAGGGCTTCCTGGTCAAAAAAATCCTAGCCCTAGGCTGAGCCCTAACCCTAACCCAAGGCAGATAAATCAGCCTAGGTATAGGGATGGTGCCAAGGAAAAAGCTGTGAAAGCTGCCATGTTGTTGCACTTTTGTACTCCCCTTGGGATGCCTTTCACAGCTGCCGTGTGCCTGGAGCTCAGGGCTTCCTGGTTTAAAAAACCATGTCCCTAGCTGAGACTGGAGGCAGGTGATTCAGCCTAGGCTTAGCAATGGTGCCAATGAAAACGTGTGGAGGCAGCCATTTCCTGGCACTTTTGTGCTCCCCTTGGGATGCCTTTCGCAGCTGCCGTGTGCCTGGAGCTCAGAGCTTGCTGGTTTAAAAAGCTCTACACCTAGGCGTAACCCTAACCCTAACCGTAACACTGGTCATTTAAATCAGCCTGGGTTTAGGAATTATCCCAAGGGAAAAGCTGTGGAGACAGCCATGTTGTGGCACTTTTGCGCTCCCCTTGGGATGCCTTTCACAGCTGCAGTGTGCTTGGAGCATAGGGCTTCCTGGTTTAAAATACCACAACTTTAGCCCAAACTGGAGGCTTCTAAATCAGCCTTCGTTTCGGGACGTCCCCAAGGAAAAAGCTGTGGAGGCAGGCATGTTGAGGCACTTCTGCGCTCTTCTTGGGTAGTCCTTCGCAGCTGCTGTGTTCTTGGAACTCAGGGCTTTCTGGTTAAAAGAACACTAACCCTAGGCCTAACTCAAACCATAAGCCTAGGAAGGAAAATCAGCCTATGATTCGGGATGGTCTCATGGAAATAGCAGTGGAGGCAGCCAAGTTGTGTCACTTTTGCGCTCCCCTTGGGATGCCTTTAACAGCTGCAGTGTGCCTGGAGCACAGGGCTTCCTGGTTTTAAAAGTCCTAGGCCTAAGCCTAACAGTAACCCTAGGAAGTTAAATCAGCCGGGTATTAGGGTTCTTCCTAAGGAAAAAGTTGCGAAAGCAGCCATGTTGTGGCACTTATGCGCTCCCCTTGGGATGCTTTTTACAGCTGCAGTGTGCCTGGAGCACAGGGCTTCCTGGTTTTAAAAGTCCTAGGCCTAGGCCTAACAGTAACCCTAGGAAGGTAAATCAGCCGGGTATTAGGGTTCTTCCTAAGGAAAAAGCTGTGAAAGCAGCCATGTTGTGGCACTTCTGCGCTCCCTTTGGGATGCCTTTGGCAGATGCAGTAAGCCTGGAACTCAGGGCTTCCTGGTTAAAAAAATCCTAGCCCTAGGCTTAGCCCTAACCCTAACCCTAGGCAGATAAATCAGCCTAGGTATAGGGATGGTGCCAAGGAAAAAGCTGTGAAAGCTGCCATGTTGTTGCACTTTTGTACTCCCCTTGGGATGCCTTTCACAGCTGCCGTGTGCCTGGAGCTCAGGGCTTCCTGGTTTAAAAAACCATGTCCCTAGCTGAGACTGGAGGCAGGTGATTCAGCCTAGGCTTAGCAATGGTGCCAATGAAAACGTGTGGAGGCATCCATTTTCTGGCACTTTTGTGCTCCCCTTGGGATGCCTTTCGCAGCTGCCGTGTGCCTGGAGCTCAGAGCTTGCTGGTTTAAAAAGCTCTACACCTAGGCGTAACCCTAACCCTAACCGTAACACTGGTCATTTAAATCAGCCTGGGTTTAGGAATTATCCCAAGGGAAAAGCTGTGGAGACAGCCATGTTGTGGCACTTTTGCGCTCCCCTTGGGATGCCTTTCACAGCTGCAGTGTGCTTGGAGCACAGGGCTTCCTGGTGTAAAATACCACAACTTTAGCCCAAACTGGAGGCTTCTAAATCAGCCTTCGTTTCGGGATGACCCCAACGAAAAAGCTGTGGAGGCAGGCATGTTGAGGCACTTCTGCGCTCTTCTTGGGTAGTCCTTCGCAGCTGCTGTGTTCTTGGAACTCAGGGCTTTCTGGTTAAAAGAACACTAACCCTAGGCCTAACTCAAACCTTAAGCCTAGGAAGGAAAATCAGCCTATGATTCGGGATGGTCTCATGGAAATAGCAGTGGAGGCAGCCAAGTTGTGTCACTTTTGCGCTCCCCTTGGGATGCCTTTAACAGCTGCAGTGTGCCTGGAGCACAGGGCTTCCTGGTTTTAAAAGTCCTAGGCCTAGGCCTCAAAGTAACCCTAGGAAGGTAAATCAGCCGGGTATTAGGGTTCCTCCTAAGGAAAAATCTGTGAAAGCAGCCATGTTGTGGCACTTCTGCGCTCCCCTTGGGATGCCTTTAACAGCTGCAGTGTGCCTGGAGCACAGGGCTTCCTGGTTTTAAAAGTCCTAGGCCTAGGCCTAACAGTAACCCTAGGAAGGTAAATCAGCCGGGTATTAGGGTTCTTCCTAAGGAAAAAGCTGTGAAAGCAGCCATGTTGTGGCACTTCTGCACTCCCTTTGGGATGCCTTTAGCAGATGCAGTAAGCCTGGAACTCAGGGCTTCCTGGTTAAAAAAATCCTTGCCCTTGGCTGAGCCCTAACCCTAACCCTAGGCAGATAAATCAGCCTAGGTATAGGGATGGTGCCAAGGAAAAAGCTGTGAAAGCTGCCATGTTGTTGCACTTTTGTACTCCCCTTGGGATGCCTTTCAGAGCTGCCAAGTGCCTGGAGCTCAGGGCTTCCTGGTTTAAAAAACCATGTCCCTAGCTGAGACTGGAGGCAGGTAATTCAGCCTAGGCTTAGCAATGGTGCCAATAAAAACGTGTGGAGGCAGCCATTTTCTGGCACTTTTGTGCTCCCCTTGGGATGCCTTTCACAGCTGCCGTGTGCCTGGAGCTCAGAGCTTGCTGGTTTAAAAAGCTCTACACCTAGGCATAACCCTAACCCTAACCGTAACACTGGTCATTTAAATCAGCCTGGGTTTAGGAATTATCCCAAGGGAAAAGCTGTGGAGACAGCCATGTTGTGGCACTTTTGCGCTCCCCTTGGGATGCCTTTCACAGCTGCAGTGAGCTTGGAGCACAGGGCTTCCTGGTGTAAAACACCACAACTTTAGCCCAAACTGGAGGCTTCTAAATCAGCCTTCGTTTCGGGACTTCCCCAAGGAAAAAGCTCTGGAGGCAGGCATGTTGAGGCACTTCTGCGCTCTTCTTGGGTAATCCTTCGCAGCTGCTGTGTTCTTGGAACTCAGGGCTTTCTGGTTAAAAGAACACTAACCCTAGGCCTAACTCAAACCTTAAGCCTAGGAAGGAAAATCAGCCTATGATTCGGGATGGTCTCATGGAAATAGCAGTGGAGGCAGCCAAGTTGTGTCACTTTTGCGCTCCCCTTGGGATGCCTTTAACAGCTGCAGTGTGCCTGGAGCACAGGGCTTCCTGGTTTAAAAGTCCTAGGCCTAAGCCTAACAGTAACCCTAGGAAGGTAAATCAGCCGGGTATTAGGGTTCTTCCTAAGGAAAAAGCTGTGAAAGCAGCCATGTTGTGGCACTTCTGCGCTCCCTTTGGGATGCCTTTGGCAGATGCAGTAAGCCTGGAACTCAGGGCTTCCTGCTTAAAAAAATCCTTGCCCTTGGCTGAGCCCTAACCCTAACCCTAGGCAGATAAATCAGCCTAGGTAGAGGGATGGTGCCAAGGAAAAAGCTGTGAAAGCTGCCATGTTGTTGCACTTTTGTACTCCCCTTGGGATGCCTTTCACAGCTGCCGTGTGCCTGGAGCTCAGGGCTTCCTGGTTTAAAAAACCATGTCCCTAGCTGAGACTGGAGGCAGGTAATCCAGCCTAGGCTTAGCAATGGTGCCAATGAAAACGTGTGGAGGCAGCCATTTTCTGGCACTTTTGTGCTCCCCTTGGGATGCCTTTCGCAGCTGCCGTGTGCCTGGAGCTCAGAGCTTGCTGGTTTAAAAAGCTCTACACCTAGGCATAACCCTAACCCTAACCGTAACACTGGTCATTTAAATCAGCCTGGGTTTAGGAATTATCCCAAGGGAAAAGCTGTGGAGACAGCCATGTTGTGGCACTTTTGCGCTCCCCTTGGGATGCCTTTCACAGCTGCAGTGAGCTTGGAGCACAGGGCTTCCTGGTGTAAAAAACAAAAACTTTAGCCCAAACTGGAGGCTTCAAAATCAGCCTTCGTTTCGGGACGTCCCCAAGGAAAAAGTTGTGGAGGCAGGCATGTTGAGGCACTTCTGCGCTCTTCTTGGGTAGTCCTTCGCAGCTGCTGTGCTCTTGGAACTCAGGGCTTTCTGGTTAAAAGAACACTAACCCTAGGCCTAACTCAAACCTTAAGCCTAGGAAGGAAAATCAGCCTATGATTCGGGATGGTCTCATGGAAATAGCAGTGGAGGCAGCCAAGTTGTGTCACTTTTGCGCTCCCCTTGGGATGCCTTTAACAGCTGCAGTGTGCCTGGAGCACAGGGCTGCCTGGTTTAAAAAGTCCTAGGCCTAGGCCTAACAGTAACCCTAGGAAGGTAAATCAGCCGGGTATTAGGGTTCCTCCTAAGGAAAAAGCTGTGAAAGCAGCCATGTTGTGGCACTTCTGCGCTCCGCTTGGGATGCCTTTAACAGCTGCAGTGTGCCTGGAGCACAGGGCTTCCTGGTTTTAAAAGTCCTAGGCCTAGGCCTAACAGTAACCCTAGGAAGGTAAATCAGCCGGGTATTAGGGTTCTTCCTAAGGAAAAAGCTGTGAAAGCAGCCATGTTGTGGCACTTCTGCGCTCCCTTTGGGATGCCTTTGGCAGATGCAGTAAGCCTGGAACTCAGGGCTTCCTGGTTAAAAAAATCCTAGCCCTAGGCTGAGCCCTAACCCTAACCCTAGGCAGATAAATCAGCCGAGGTAGAGGGATGGTGCCAAGGAAAAAGCTGTGAAAGCTGCCATGTTGTTGCACTTTTGTGCTCCCCTTGGGATGCCTTTCACAGGTGCCGTGTGCCTGGAGCTCAGGGCTTCCTGGTTTAAAAAACCATGTCCCTAGCTGAGACTGGAGGCAGGTAATTCAGCCTAGGCTTAGCAATGGTGCCAATGAAAACGTGTGGAGGCAGCCATTTTCTGGCACTTTTGTGCTCCCTTTGGGATGCCTTTCGCAGCTGCCGTGTGCCTGGAGCTCAGAGCTTGCTGGTTTAAAAAGCTCTACACCTAGGCCTAACCCTAACCCTAACCGTAACACTGGTCATTTAAATCAGCCTGGGTTTAGGAATTATCCCAAGGGAAAAGCTGTGGAGACAGCCATGTTGTGGCACTTTTGCGCTCCCCTTGGGATGCCTTTCACAGCTGCAGTGTGCTTGGAGTACAGGGCTTCCTGGTTTAAAATCCACAACTTTAGCCCAAACTGGAGGCTTCTAAATCAGCCTTCGTTTCGGGACGTCCCCAAGGAAAAAGCTGTGGAGGCAGGCATGTTGAGGCACTTCTGCGCTCTTCTTGGGTAGTCCTTCGCAGCTGCTGTGCTCTTGGAACTCAGGGCTTTCTGGTTAAAAGAACACTAACCCTAGGCCTAACTCAAACCTTAAGCCTAGGAAGGAAAATCAGCCTATGATTCGGGATGGTCTCATGGAAATAGCAGTGGAGGCAGCCAAGTTGTGTCACTTTTGCGCTCCCCTTGGGATGCCTTTAACAGCTGCAGTGTGCCTGGAGCACAGGGCTTCCTGGTTTTAAAAGTCCTAGGCCTAAGCCTAACAGTAACCCTAGGAAGGTAAATCAGCCGGGTATTAGGGTTCTTCCTAAGGAAAAAGCTGTGAAAGCAGCCATGTTGTGGCACTTCTGCGCTCCCTTTGGGATGCCTTTGGCAGATGCAGTAAGCCTGGAACTCAGGGCTTCCTGGTTAAAAAAATCCTTGCCCTTGGCTGAGCCCTAACACTAACACTAGGCAGATAAATCAGCCTAAGTAGAGTGATGGTGCCAAGGAAAAAGCTGTGAAAGCTGCCATGTTGTTGCACTTTTGTACTCCCCTTGGGATGCCTTTCACAGCTGCCGTGTGCCTGGAGCTCAGGGCTTCCTGGTTTAAAAAACCATGTCCCTAGCTGAGACTGGAGGCAGGTAATTCAGCCTAGGCTTAGCAATGGTGCCAATGAAAACGTGTGGAGGCAGCCATTTTCTGGCACTTTTGTGCTCCCCTTGGGATGCCTTTCGCAGCTGCCGTGTGCCTGGAGCTCAGAGCTTGCTGGTTTAAAAAGCTCTACACCTAGGGGTAACCCTAACCCTAACCGTAACACTGGTCATTTAAATCAGTCTGGGTTTAGGAATTATCCCAAGGGAAAAGCTGTGGAGGCAGCCATTTTCTGGCACTTTTGTGCTCCCCTTGGGATGCCTTTCACAGCTGCCGTGTGCCTGGAGCTCAGAGCTTGCTGGTTTAAAAAGCTCTACACCTAGGCATAACCCTAACCCTAACCGTAACACTGGTCATTTAAATCAGCCTGGGTTTTGGAATTATCCCAAGGGAAAAGCTGTGGAGACAGCCATGTTGTGGCACTTTTGCGCTCCCCTTGGGATGCCTTTCACAGCTGCAGTGAGCTTGGAGCACAGGGCTTCCTGGTGTAAAAAACCACAACTTCAGCCCAAACTGGAGGCTTCTAAATCAGCCTTCGTTTCGGGACTTCCCCAAGGAAAAAGCTGTGGAGGCAGGCATGTTGAGGCACTTCTGCGCTCTTCTTGGGTAGTCCTTCGCAGCTGCTGTGTTCTTGGAACTCAGGGCTTTCTGGTTAAAAGAACACTAACCCTAGGCCTAACTCAAACCTTAAGCCTAGGAAGGAAAATCAGCCTATGATTCGGGATGGTCTCATGGAAATAGCAGTGGAGGCAGCCAAGTTGTGTCACTTTTGCGCTCCCCTTGGGATGCCTTTAACAGCTGCAGTGTGCCTGGAGCACAGGGCTTCCTGGTTTTAAACGTCCTAGGCCTAAGCCTAACAGTAACCCTAGGAAGGTAAATCAGCCGGGTATTAGGGTTCTTCCTAAGGAAAAAGCTGTGAAAGCAGCCATGTTGTGGCACTTCTGCGCTCCCTTTGGGATGCCTTTGGCAGATGCAGTAAGCCTGGAACTCAGGGCTTCCTGGTTAAAAAAATCCTTGCCCTTGGCTGAGCCCTAACCCTAACCCTAGACAGATAAATCAGCCTAGGTAGAGGGATGGTGCCAAGGAAAAAGCTGTGAAAGCTGCCATGTTGTTGCACTTTTGTACTCCCCTTGGGATGCCTTTCACAGCTGCCGTGTGCCTGGAGCTCAGGGCTTCCTGGTTTAAAAAACCATGTCCCTAGCTGAGACTGGAGGCAGGTAATCCAGCCTAGGCTTAGCAATGGTGCCAATGAAAACGTGTGGAGGCAGCCATTTTCTGACACTTTTGTGCTCCCCTTGGGATGCCTTTCGCAGCTGCCGTGTGCCTGGAGCTCAGAGCTTGCTGGTTTAAAAAGCTCTACACCTAGGCATAACCCTAACCCTAACCGTAACACTGGTCATTTAAATCAGCCTGGGTTTAGGAATTATCCCAAGGGAAAAGCTGTGGAGACAGCCATGTTGTGGCACTTTTGCGCTCCCCTTGGGATGCCTTTCACAGCTGCAGTGAGCTTGGAGCACAGGGCTTCCTGGTGTAAAAAACCACAACTTTAGCCCAAACTGGAGGCTTCTAAATCAGCCTTCGTTTCGGGACGTCCCCAAGGAAAAAGCTGTGGAGGCAGGCATGTTGAGGCACTTCTGCGCTCTTCTTGGGTAGTCCTTCGCAGCTGCTGTGTTCTTGGAACTCAGGGCTTTCTGGTTAAAAGAACACTAACCCTAGGCCTAACTCAAACCTTAAGCCTAGGAAGGAAAATCAGCCTATGATTCGGGATGGTCTCATGGAAATAGCAGTGGAGGCAGCCAAGTTGTGTCACTTTTGCGCTCCCCTTGGGATGCCTTTAACAGCTGCAGTGTGCCTGGAGCACAGGGCTTCCTGGTTTTAAAAGTCCTAGGCCTAGGCCTAACAGTAACCCTAGGAAGGTAAATCAGCCGGGTATTAGGGTTCCTCCTAAGGAAAAGGCTGCGAAAGCAGCCATGTTGTGGCACTTCTGCGCTCCCTTTGGGATGCCTTTGGCAGATGCAGTAAGCCTGGAACTCAGGGCTTCCTGGTTAAAAAAATCCTTGCCCTTGGCTGAGCCCTAACCCTAACCCGAGGCAGATAAATCAGCCTAGGTATAGGGATGGTGCCAAGGAAAAAGCTGTGAAAGCTGCCATGTTGTTGCACTTTTGTACTCCCCTTGGGATGCCTTTCACAGCTGCCGTGTGCCTGGAGCTCAGGGCTTCCTGGTTTAAAAAACCATGTCCCTAGCTGAGTTGGAGGCAGGTGATTCAGCCTAGGCTTAGCAATGGTGCCAATGAAAACGTGTGGAGGCAGCCATTTTCTGGCACTTTTGTGCTCCCCTTGGGATGCCTTTCGCAGCTGCCGTGTGCCTGGAGCTCAGAGCTTGCTGGTTTAAAAAGCTCTACACCTAGGCGTAACCCTAACCCTAACCGTAACACTGGTCATTTAAATCAGCCTGGGTTTAGGAATTATCCCAAGGGAAAAGCTGTGGAGACAGCCATGTTGTGGCACTTTTGCGCTCCCCTTGGGATGCCTTTCACAGCTGCAGTGTGCTTAGAGCACAGGGCTTCCTGGTGTAAAAAACCACAACTTTAGCCTAAACTGGAGGCTTCTAAATCAGCCTTCGTTTCGGGACGTCCCCAAAGAAAAAGCTGTGGAGGCAGGCATGATGAGGCACTTCTGCGCTCTTCTTGGGAAGTGCTTCGCAGCTGCTGTGTTCTTGGAACTCAGGGCTTTCTGGTTAAAAGAACACTAACCCTAGGCCTAACTCAAACCTTAAGCCTAGGAAGGAAAATCAGCCTATGATTCGGGATGGTCTCATGGAAATAGCAGTGGAGGCAGCCAAGTTGTGTCACTTTTGCGCTCCCCTTGGGATGCCTTTAACAGCTGCAGTGTGCCTGGAGCACAGGGCTTCCTGGTTTTAAAAGTCCTAGGCCTAAGCCTAACAGTAATCCTAGGAAGGTAAATCAGCCGGGTATTAGGGTTCTTCCTAAGGAAAAAGCTGTGAAAGCAGCCATGTTGTGGCACTTCTGCGCTCCCTTTGGGATGCCTTTGGCAGATGCAGTAAGCCTGGAACTCAGGGCTTCCTCGTTAAAAATGCTAGCCCTAGGCTGAGTCCTAAACCTAACCCTAGGCAGATAAATCAGCCTAGGTAGAGGGATGGTGCCAAGGAAAAAGCTGTGAAAGCTGCCATGTTGTTGCACTTTTGTACTCCCCTTGGGATGCCTTTCACAGCTGCCGTGTGCCTGGAGCTCAGGGCTTCCTGGTTTAAAAAACCATGTCCCTAGCTGAGACTGGAGGCAGGTAATCCAGCCTAGGCTTAGCAATGGTGCCAATGAAAACGTGTGGAGGCAGCCATTTTCTGGCACTTTTGTGCTCCCCTTGGGATGCCTTTCGCAGCTGCCGTGTGCCTGGAGCTCAGAGCTTGCTGGTTTAAAAAGCTCTACACCTAGGCATAACCCTAACCCTAACCGTAACACTGGTCATTTAAATCAGCCTGGGTTTAGGAATTATCCCAAGGGAAAAGCTGTGGAGACAGCCATGTTGTGGCACTTTTGCGCTCCCCTTGGGATGCCTTTCACAGCTGCAGTGAGCTTGGAGCACAGGGCTTCCTGGTGTAAAAAAGAACAACTTTAGCCCAAACTGGAGGCTTCTAAATCAGCCTTCGTTTCGGGACGTCCCCAAGGAAAAAGCTGTGGAGGCAGGCATGTTGAGGCACTTCTGCGCTCTTCTTGGGTAGTCCTTCGCAGCTGCTGTGCTCTTGGAACTCAGGGCTTTCTGGTTAAAAGAACACTAACCCTAGGCCTAACTCAAACCTTAAGCCTAGAAAGGAAAATCAGCCTATGATTCGGGATGGTCTCATGGAAATAGCAGTGGAGGCAGCCAAGTTGTGTCACTTTTGCGCTCCCCTTGGGATGCCTTTAACAGCTGCAGTGTGCCTGGAGCACAGGGCTTCCTGGTTTTAAACGTCCTAGGCCTAGGCCTAACAGTAACCCTAGGAAGGTAAATCAGCCGGGTATTAGGGTTCCTCCTAAGGAAAAAGCTGTGAAAGCAGCCATGTTGTGGCACTTCTGCGCTCCGCTTGGGATGCCTTTAACAGCTGCAGTGTGCCTGGAGCACAGGGCTTCCTGGTTTTAAAAGTCCTAGGCCTAGGCCTAACAGTAACCCTAGGAAGGTAAATCAGCCGGGTATTAGGGTTCTTCCTAAGGAAAAAGCTGTGAAAGCAGCCATGTTGTGGCACTTCACCGCTCCCTTTGGGATGCCTTTGGCAGATGCAGTAAGCCTGGAACTCAGGGCTTCCTGGTTAAAAAATCCTAGCCCTAGGCTGAGTCCTAACCCTAACCCTAGGCAGATAAATCAGCCTAGGTATAGGGATGGTGCCAAGGAAAAAGCTGTGAAAGCTGCCATGTTGTTGCACTTTTTTACTCCCTTTGGGATGCCTTTCACAGCTGCCGTGTGCCTGGAGCTCAGGGCTTCCTGGTTTAAAAAACCATATCCCTAGCTGAGACTGGAGGCAGGTAATTCAGCCTAGGCTTAGCAATGGTGCCAATGAAAACGTGTGGAGGCGGCCATTTTCTGGCACTTTTGTGCTCCCCTTGGGATGCCTTTCACAGCTGCCGTGTGCCTGGAGCTCAGAGCTTGCTGGTTTAAAAAGCTCTACACCTAGGCGTAACCCTAACCCTAACCGTAACACTGGTCATTTAAATCAGCCTGGGTTTAGGAATTATCCCAAGGGAAAAGCTGTGGAGGCAGCCATGTTGTGGCACTTTTGCGCTCCCCTTGGGATGCCTTTCACAGCTGCAGTGAGCTTGGAGCACAGGGCTTCCTGGTGTAAAAAACCACAACTTTAGCCCAAACTGGAGGCTTCTAAATCAGCCTTCGTTTCGGGACGTCCCCAAGGAAAAAGCTGTGGAGGCAGGCATGTTGAGGCACTTCTGCGCTCTTCTTGGGTAGTCCTTCGCAGCTGCTGTGTTCTTGGAACTCAGGGCTTTCTGGTTAAAAGAACACTAACCCTAGGCCTAACTCAAACCTTAAGCCTAGAAAGGAAAATCAGCCTATGATTCGGGATGGTCTCATGGAAATAGCAGTGGAGGCAGCCAAGTTGTGTCACTTTTGCGCTCCCCTTGGGATGCCTTTAACAGCTGCAGTGTGCCTGGAGCACAGGGCTTCCTGGTTTTAAAAGTCCTAGGCCTAGGCCTAACAGTAACCCTAGGAAGGTAAATCAGCCGGGTATTAGGGTTCTTCCTAAGGAAAAAGCTGTGAAAGCAGTCATGTTGTGGCACTTCTGCACTCCCTTTGGGATGCCTTTGGCAGATGCAGTAAGCCTGGAACTCAGGGCTTCCTGGTTAAAAAAATCCTTGCCCTTGGCTGAGCCCTAACCCTAACCCTAGGCAGATAAATCAGCCTAGGTATAGGGATGGTGCCAAGGAAAAAGCTGTGAAAGCTGCCATGTTGTTGCACTTTTGTACTCCCCTTGGGATGCCTTTCACAGCTGCCAAGTGCCTGGAGGTCAGGGCTTCCTGGTTTAAAAAACCATGTCCCTAGCTGAGACTGGAGGCAGGTAATTCAGCCTAGGCTTAGCAATGGTGCCAATGAAAACGTGTGGAGGCAGCCATTTTCTGGCACTTTTGTGCTCCCCTTGGGATGCCTTTCGCAGCTGCCGTGTGCCTGGAGCTCAGAGCTTGCTGGTTTAAAAAGCTCTACACCTAGGCGTAACCCTAACCCTAACCGTAACACTGGTCATTTAAATCAGCCTGGGTTTAGGAATTATCCCAAGGGAAAAGCTGTGGAGACAGCCATGTTGTGGCACTTTTGCGCTCCCCTTGGGATGCCTTTCACAGCTGCAGTGAGCTTGGAGCACAGGGCTTCCTGGTGTAAAAAACCACAACTTTAGCCCAAACTGGAGGCTTCTAAATCAGCCTTCGTTTCGGGACGTCCCCAAGGAAAAAGCTGTGGAGGCAGGCATGTTGAGGCACTTCTGCGCTCTTCTTGGGTAGTCCTTCGCAGCTGCTGTGTTCTTGGAACTCAGGGCTTTCTGGTTAAAAGAACACTAACCCTAGGCCTAACTCAAACCTTAAGCCTAGGAAGGAAAATCAGCCTATGATTCGGGATGGTCTCATGGAAATAGCAGTGGAGGCAGCCAAGTTGTGTCACTTTTGCGCTCCCCTTGGGATGCCTTTAACAGCTGCAGTGTGCCTGGAGCACAGGGCTTCCTGGTTTTAAAAGTCCTAGGCCTAGGCCTAACAGTAACCCTAGGAAGGTAAATCAGCCGGGTATTAGGGTTCCTCCTAAGGAAAAAGCTGTGAAAGCAGCCATGTTGTGGCACTTCTGCGCTCCCCTTGGGATGCCTTTAACAGCTGCAGTGTGCCTGGAGCACAGGGCTTCCTGGTTTTAAAAGTCCTAGGCCTAGGCCTAACAGTAACCCTAGGAAGGTAAATCAGCCGGGTATTAGGGTTCTTCCTAAGGAAAAAGCTGTGAAAGCAGCCATGTTGTGGCACTTCTGCGCTCCCTTTGGGATGCCTTTGGCAGATGCAGTAAGCCTGGAACTCAGGGCTTCCTGGTTAAAAAAATCCTTGCCCTTGGCTGAGCCCTAACCCTAACCCTAGGCAGATAAATCAGCCTAGGTATAGGGATGGTGCCAAGGAAAAAGCTGTGAAAGCTGCCATGTTGTTGCACTTTTGTACTCCCCTTGGGATGCCTTTCAGAGCTGCCAAGTGCCTGGAGCTCAGGGCTTCCTGGTTTAAAAAACCATGTCCCTAGCTGAGACTGGAGGCAGGTAATTCAGCCTAGGCTTAGCAATGGTGCCAATAAAAACGTGTGGAGGCAGCCATTTTCTGGCACTTTTGTGCTCCCCTTGGGATGCCTTTCGCAGCTGCCGTGTGCCTGGAGCTCAGAGCTTGCTGGTTTAAAAAGCTCTACACCTAGGCGTAACCCTAACCCTAACCGTAACACTGGTCATTTAAATCAGCCTGGGTTTAGGAATTATCCCAAGGGAAAAGCTGTGGAGGCAGCCATTTTCTGGCACTTTTGTGCTCCCCTTGGGATGCCTTTCGCAGCTGCCGTGTGCCTGGAGCTCAGAGCTTGCTGGTTTAAAAGCTCTACACCTAGGCATAACCCTAACCCTAACCGTAACACTGGTCATTTAAATCAGCCTGGGTTTAGGAATTATCCCAAGGGAAAAGCTGTGGAGACAGCCATGTTGTGGCACTTTTGCGCTCCCCTTGGGATGCCTTTCACAGCTGCAGTGTGCTTAGAGCACAGGGCTTCCTGGTGTAAAAAACCACAACTTTAGCCTAAACTGGAGGCTTCTAAATCAGCCTTCGTTTCGGGACGTCCTCAAAGAAAAAGCTGTGGAGGCAGGCATGTTGAGGCACTTCTGCGCTCTTCTTGGGTAGTGCTTCGCAGCTGCTGTGTTCTTGGAAGTCAGGGCTTTCTGGTTAAAAGAACACTAACCCTAGGCCTAACTCAAACCTTAAGCCTAGGAAGGAAAATCAGCCTATGATTCGGGATGGTCTCATGGAAATAGCAGTGGAGGCAGCCAAGTTGTGTCACTTTTGCGCTCCCCTTGGGATGCCTTTAACAGCTGCAGTGTGCCTGGAGCACAGGGCTTCCTGGTTTTAAAAGTCCTAGGCCTAAGCCTAACAGTAATCCTAGGAAGGTAAATCAGCCGGGTATTAGGGTTCTTCCTAAGGAAAAAGCTGTGAAAGCAGCCATGTTGTGGCACTTCTGCGCTCCCTTTGGGATGCCTTTGGCAGATGCAGTAAGCCTGGAACTCAGGGCTTCCTCGTTAAAAATGCTAGCCCTAGGCTGAGTCCTAAACCTAACCCTAGGCAGATAAATCAGCCTAGGTAGAGGGATGGTGCCAAGGAAAAAGCTGTGAAAGCTGCCATGTTGTTGCACTTTTGTACTCCCCTTGGGATGCCTTTCACAGCTGCCGTGTGCCTGGAGCTCAGGGCTTCCTGGTTTAAAAAACCATGTCCCTAGCTGAGACTGGAGGCAGGTAATCCAGCCTAGGCTTAGCAATGGTGCCAATGAAAACGTGTGGAGGCAGCCATTTTCTGGCACTTTTGTGCTCCCCTTGGGATGCCTTTCGCAGCTGCCGTGTGCCTGGAGCTCAGAGCTTGCTGGTTTAAAAAGCTCTACACCTAGGCATAACCCTAACCCTAACCGTAACACTGGTCATTTAAATCAGCCTGGGTTTAGGAATTATCCCAAGGGAAAAGCTGTGGAGACAGCCATGTTGTGGCACTTTTGCGCTCCCCTTGGGATGCCTTTCACAGCTGCAGTGAGCTTGGAGCACAGGGCTTCCTGGTGTAAAAAAGAACAACTTTAGCCCAAACTGGAGGCTTCTAAATCAGCCTTCGTTTCGGGACGTCCCCAAGGAAAAAGCTGTGGAGGCAGGCATGTTGAGGCACTTCTGCGCTCTTCTTGGGTAGTCCTTCGCAGCTGCTGTGCTCTTGGAACTCAGGGCTTTCTGGTTAAAAGAACACTAACCCTAGGCCTAACTCAAACCTTAAGCCTAGGAAGGAAAATCAGCCTATGATTCGGGATGGTCTCATGGAAATAGCAGTGGAGGCAGCCAAGTTGTGTCACTTTTGCGCTCCCCTTGGGATGCCTTTAACAGCTGCAGTGTGCCTGGAGCACAGGGCTTCCTGGTTTTAAACGTCCTAGGCCTAGGCCTAACAGTAACCCTAGGAAGGTAAATCAGCCGGGTATTAGGGTTCCTCCTAAGGAAAAAGCTGTGAAAGCAGCCATGTTGTGGCACTTCTGCGCTCCGCTTGGGATGCCTTTAACAGCTGCAGTGTGCCTGGAGCACAGGGCTTCCTGGTTTTAAAAGTCCTAGGCCTAGGCCTAACAGTAACCCTAGGAAGGTAAATCAGCCGGGTATTAGGGTTCTTCCTAAGGAAAAAGCTGTGAAAGCAGCCATGTTGTGGCACTTCACCGCTCCCTTTGGGATGCCTTTGGCAGATGCAGTAAGCCTGGAACTCAGGGCTTCCTGGTTAAAAAATCCTAGCCCTAGGCTGAGTCCTAACCCTAACCCTAGGCAGATAAATCAGCCTAGGTATAGGGATGGTGCCAAGGAAAAAGCTGTGAAAGCTGCCATGTTGTTGCACTTTTGTACTCCCTTTGGGATGCCTTTCACAGCTGCCGTGTGCCTGGAGCTCAGGGCTTCCTGGTTTAAAAAACCATATCCCTAGCTGAGACTGGAGGCAGGTAATTCAGCCTAGGCTTAGCAATGGTGCCAATGAAAACGTGTGGAGGCGGCCATTTTCTGGCACTTTTGTGCTCCCCTTGGGATGCCTTTCACAGCTGCCGTGTGCCTGGAGCTCAGAGCTTGCTGGTTTAAAAAGCTCTACACCTAGGCGTAACCCTAACCCTAACCGTAACACTGGTCATTTAAATCAGCCTGGGTTTAGGAATTATCCCAAGGGAAAAGCTGTGGAGGCAGCCATGTTGTGGCACTTTTGCGCTCCCCTTGGGATGCCTTTCACAGCTGCAGTGAGCTTGGAGCACAGGGCTTCCTGGTGTAAAAAACCACAACTTTAGCCCAAACTGGAGGCTTCTAAATCAGCCTTCGTTTCGGGACGTCCCCAAGGAAAAAGCTGTGGAGGCAGGCATGTTGAGGCACTTCTGCGCTCTTCTTGGGTAGTCCGTCGCAGCTGCTGTGTTCTTGGAACTCAGGGCTTTCTGGTTAAAAGAACACTAACCCTAGGTCTAACTCAAACCTTAAGCCTAGGAAGGAAAATCAGCCTATGATTCGGGATGGTCTCATGGAAATAGCAGTGGAGGCAGCCAAGTTGTGTCACTTTTGCGCTCCCCTTGGGATGCCTTTAACAGCTGCAGTGTGCCTGGAGCACAGGGCTTCCTGGTTTTAAAAGTCCTAGGCCTAGGCCTAACAGTAACCCTAGGAAGGTAAATCAGCCGGGTATTAGGGTTCTTCCTAAGGAAAAAGCTGTGAAAGCAGTCATGTTGTGGCACTTCTGCACTCCCTTTGGGATGCCTTTGGCAGATGCAGTAAGCCTGGAACTCAGGGCTTCCTGGTTAAAAAAATCCTTGCCCTTGGCTGAGCCCTAACCCTAACCCTAGGCAGATAAATCAGCCTAGGTATAGGGATGGTGCCAAGGAAAAAGCTGTGAAAGCTGCCATGTTGTTGCACTTTTGTACTCCCCTTGGGATGCCTTTCACAGCTGCCAAGTGCCTGGAGGTCAGGGCTTCCTGGTTTAAAAAACCATGTCCCTAGCTGAGACTGGAGGCAGGTAATTCAGCCTAGGCTTAGCAATGGTGCCAATGAAAACGTGTGGAGGCAGCCATTTTCTGGCACTTTTGTGCTCCCCTTGGGATGCCTTTCGCAGCTGCCGTGTGCCTGGAGCTCAGAGCTTGCTGGTTTAAAAAGCTCTACACCTAGGCGTAACCCTAACCCTAACCGTAACACTGGTCATTTAAATCAGCCTGGGTTTAGGAATTATCCCAAGGGAAAAGCTGTGGAGACAGCCATGTTGTGGCACTTTTGCGCTCCCCTTGGGATGCCTTTCACAGCTGCAGTGAGCTTGGAGCACAGGGCTTCCTGGTGTAAAAAACCACAACTTTAGCCCAAACTGGAGGCTTCTAAATCAGCCTTCGTTTCGGGACGTCCCCAAGGAAAAAGCTGTGGAGGCAGGCATGTTGAGGCACTTCTGCGCTCTTCTTGGGTAGTCCTTCGCAGCTGCTGTGTTCTTGGAACTCAGGGCTTTCTGGTTAAAAGAACACTAACCCTAGGCCTAACTCAAACCTTAAGCCTAGGAAGGAAAATCAGCCTATGATTCGGGATGGTCTCATGGAAATAGCAGTGGAGGCAGCCAAGTTGTGTCACTTTTGCGCTCCCCTTGGGATGCCTTTAACAGCTGCAGTGTGCCTGGAGCACAGGGCTTCCTGGTTTTAAAAGTCCTAGGCCTAGGCCTAACAGTAACCCTAGGAAGGTAAATCAGCCGGGTATTAGGGTTCCTCCTAAGGAAAAAGCTGTGAAAGCAGCCATGTTGTGGCACTTCTGCGCTCCCCTTGGGATGCCTTTAACAGCTGCAGTGTGCCTGGAGCACAGGGCTTCCTGGTTTTAAAAGTCCTAGGCC
The DNA here is from genome assembly GCF_027887145.1 of Ammospiza caudacuta. Taxonomy (NCBI): domain Eukaryota; kingdom Metazoa; phylum Chordata; class Aves; order Passeriformes; family Passerellidae; genus Ammospiza; species Ammospiza caudacuta. The sequence continues at coordinate 675,364 of NW_026683133.1, read as the reverse complement.
TAGGCCTAACAGTAACCCTAGGAAGGTAAATCAGCCGGGTATTAGGGTTCTTCCTAAGGAAAAAGCTGTGAAAGCAGCCATGTTGTGGCACTTCTGCGCTCCCTTTGGGATGCCTTTGGCAGATGCAGTAAGCCTGGAACTCAGGGCTTCCTGGTTAAAAAAATCCTTGCCCTTGGCTGAGCCCTAACCCTAACCCTAGGCAGATAAATCAGCCTAGGTATAGGGATGGTGCCAAGGAAAAAGCTGTGAAAGCTGCCATGTTGTTGCACTTTTGTACTCCCCTTGGGATGCCTTTCAGAGCTGCCAAGTGCCTGGAGCTCAGGGCTTCCTGGTTTAAAAAACCATGTCCCTAGCTGAGACTGGAGGCAGGTAATTCAGCCTAGGCTTAGCAATGGTGCCAATAAAAACGTGTGGAGGCAGCCATTTTCTGGCACTTTTGTGCTCCCCTTGGGATGCCTTTCGCAGCTGCCGTGTGCCTGGAGCTCAGAGCTTGCTGGTTTAAAAAGCTCTACACCTAGGCGTAACCCTAACCCTAACCGTAACACTGGTCATTTAAATCAGCCTGGGTTTAGGAATTATCCCAAGGGAAAAGCTGTGGAGGCAGCCATTTTCTGGCACTTTTGTGCTCCCCTTGGGATGCCTTTCGCAGCTGCCGTGTGCCTGGAGCTCAGAGCTTGCTGGTTTAAAAGCTCTACACCTAGGCATAACCCTAACCATAACCGTAACACTGGTCATTTAAATCAGCCTGGGTTTAGGAATTATCCCAAGGGAAAAGCTGTGGAGACAGCCATGTTGTGGCACTTTTGCGCTCCCCTTGGGATGCCTTTCACAGCTGCAGTGTGCTTAGAGCACAGGGCTTCCTGGTGTAAAAAACCACAACTTTAGCCTAAACTGGAGGCTTCTAAATCAGCCTTCGTTTCGGGACGTCCTCAAAGAAAAAGCTGTGGAGGCAGGCATGTTGAGGCACTTCTGCGCTCTTCTTGGGTAGTGCTTCGCAGCTGCTGTGTTCTTGGAAGTCAGGGCTTTCTGGTTAAAAGAACACTAACCCTAGGCCTAACTCAAACCTTAAGCCTAGGAAGGAAAATCAGCCTATGATTCGGGATGGTCTCATGGAAATAGCAGTGGAGGCAGCCAAGTTGTGTCACTTTTGCGCTCCCCTTGGGATGCCTTTAACAGCTGCAGTGTGCCTAGAGAACAGGGCTTCCTGGTTTTAAAAGTCCTAGGCCTAGGCCTAACAGTAACCCTAGGAAGGTAAATCAGCCGGGTATTAGGGTTCTTCCTAAGGAAAAAGCTGTGAAAGCAGCCATGTTGTGGAACTTCTGCGCTCCCTTTGGGATGCCTTTCACAGCTGCAGTGAGCTTGGAGCACAGGGCTTCGTGGTGTAAAAAACCACAACTTTAGCCCAAACTGGAGGCTTCTAAATCAGCCTTCGTTTCGGGACGTCCCCAAGGAAAAAGCTGTGGAGGCAGGCATGTTGAGGCACTTCTGCGCTCTTCTTGGGTAGTCCTTCGCAGCTGCTGTGTTCTTGGAACTCAGGGCTTTCTGGTTAAAAGAACACTAACCCTAGGCCTAACTCAAACCTTAAGCCTAGGAAGGAAAATCAGCCTATGATTCGGGATGGTCTCATGGAAATAGCAGTGGAGGCAGCCAAGTTGTGTCACTTTTGCGCTCCCCTTGGGATGCCTTTAACAGCTGCAGTGTGCCTGGAGCACAAGGCTTCCTGGTTTTAAAAGTCCTAGGCCTAAGCCTAACAGTAACCCTAGGAAGGTAAATCAGCCGGGTATTAGGGTTCCTCCTAAGGAAAAAGCTGTGAAAGCAGCCATGTTGTGGCACTTCTGCGCTCCCCTTGGGATGCCTTTAACAGCTGCAGTGTGCCTGGAGCACAGGGCTTCCTGGTTTTAAAAGTCCTAGGCCTAGGCCTGACAGTAACCCTAGGAAGGTAAATCAGCCGGATATTAGGGTTCTTCCTAAGGAAAAAGCTGTGAAAGCAGCCATGTTGTGGCACTTCTGCACTCCCTTTGGGATGCCTTTGGCAGATGCAGTAAGCCTGGAACTCAGGGCTTCCTGGTTAAAAAAATCCTTGCCCTTGGCTGAGCCCTAACCCTAACCCTAGGCAGATAAATCAGCCTAGGTATAGGGATGGTGCCAAGGAAAAAGCTGTGAAAGCTGCCATGTTGTTGCACTTTTGTACTCCCCTTGGGATGCCTTTCAGAGCTGCCAAGTGCCTGGAGCTCAGGGCTTCCTGGTTTAAAAAACCATGTCCCTAGCTGAGACTGGAGGCAGGTAATTCAGCCTAGGCTTAGCAATGGTGCCAATGAAAACGTGTGGAGGCAGCCATTTTCTGGCACTTTTGTGCTCCCCTTGGGATGCCTTTCGCAGCTGCCGTGTGCCTGGAGCTCAGAGCTTGCTGGTTTAAAAAGCTCTACACCTAGGCATAACCCTAACCCTAACCGTAACACTGGTCATTTAAATCAGCCTGGGTTTAGGAATTATCCCAAGGGAAAAGCTGTGGAGACAGCCATGTTGTGGCACTTTTGCGCTCCCCTTGGGATGCCTTTCACAGCTGCAGTGAGCTTGGAGCACAGGGCTTCCTGGTGTAAAAAACCACAACTTTAGCCCAAACTGGAGGCTTCTAAATCAGCCTTCGTTTCGGGACGTCCCCAAGGAAAAAGCTGTGGAGGCAGGCATGTTGAGGCACTTCTGCGCTCTTCTTGGGTAGTCCTTCGCAGCTGCTCTGTCCTAGGAACTCAGGGCTTTCTGGTTAAAAGAACACTAACCCTAGGCCTAACTCAAACCTTAAGCCTAGGAAGGAAAATCAGCCTATGATTCGGGATGGTCTCATGGAAATAGCAGTGGAGGCAGCCAAGTTGTGTCACTTTTGCGCTCCCCTTGGGATGCCTTTAACAGCTGCAGTGTGCCTGGAGCACAGGGCTTCCTGGTTTTAAAAGTCCTAGGCCTAAGCCTAACAGTAACCCTAGGAAGGTAAATCAGCCGGGTATTAGGGTTCTTCCTAAGGAAAAAGCTGTGAAAGCAGCCATGTTGTGGCACTTCTGCGCTCCCTTTGGGATGCCTTTGGCAGATGCAGTAAGCCTGGAACTCAGGGCTTCCTGGTTAAAAAAATCCTTGCCCTTGGCTGAGCCCTAACCCTAACCCTGGGCAGATAAATCAGCCTAGGTATAGGGATGGTGCCAAGGAAAAAGCTGTGAAAACTGCCATGTTGTTGCACTTTTGTACTCCCCTTGGGATGCCTTTCACAGCTGCCAAGTGCCTGGAGCTCAGGGCTTCCTGGTTTAAAAAACCATGTCCCTAGCTGAGACTGGAGGCAGGTGATTCAGCCTAGGCTTAGCAATGGTGCCAATAAAAACGTGTGGAGGCAGCCATTTTCTGGCACTTTTGTGCTCCCCTTGGGATGCCTTTCGCAGCTGCCGTGTGCCTGGAGCTCAGAGCTTGCTGGTTTAAAAAGCTCTACACCTAGGCGTAATCCTCACCCTAACCGTAACACTGGTCATTTAAATCAGCCTGGGTTTAGGAATTATCCCAAGGGAAAAGCTGTGGAGACAGCCATTTTCTGGCACTTTTGTGCTCCCCTTGGGATGCCTTTCACAGCTGCAGTGAGCTTGGAGCACAGGGCTTCCTGGTGTAAAAAACCACAACTTCAGCCCAAACTGGAGGCTTCTAAATCAGCCTTCGTTTCGGGACGTCCCCAAGGAAAAAGCTGTGGAGGCAGGCATGTTGAGGCACTTCTGCGCTCTTCTTGGGTAGTCCTTCGCAGCTGCTGTGTTCTTGGAACTCAGGGCTTTCTGGTTAAAAGAACACTAACCCTAGGCCTAACTCAAACCTTAAGCCTAGGAAGGAAAATCAGCCTATGATTCGGGATGGTCTCATGGAAATAGCAGTGGAGGCAGCCAAGTTGTGTCACTTTTGCGCTCCCCTTGGGATGCCTTTAACAGCTGCGGTGTGCCTGGAGCACAGGGCTTCCTGGTTTTAAAAGTCCTAGGCCTAGGCCTAACAGTAACCCTAGGAAGGTAAATCAGCCGGGTATTAGGGTTCTTCCTAAGGAAAAAGCTGTGAAAGCAGCCATGTTGTGGCACTTCTGCGCTCCCCTTGGGATGCCTTTAACAACTGCCGTGTGCCTGGAGCACAGGGCTTCCTGTTTTTAAAAGTCCTAGGCCTAGGCCTAACAGTAACCCTAGGAAGGTAAATCAGCCGGGTATTAGGGTTCTTCCTAAGGAAAAAGCTGTGAAAGCAGCCATGTTGTGGCACTTCTGCACTCCCTTTGGGATGCCTTTGGCAGATGCAGTAAGCCTGGAACTCATGGCTTCCTGGTTAAAAAAATTCTTGCCCTTGGCTGAGCCCTAACCCTAACCCTAGGCAGATAAATCAGCCTAGGTAGAGGGATGGTGCCAAGGAAAAAGCTGTGAAAGCTGCCATGTTGTTGCACTTTTGTACTCCCCTTGGGATGCCTTTCAGAGCTGCCAAGTGCCTGGAGCTCAGGGCTTCCTGGTTTAAAAAACCATGTCCCTAGCTGAGACTGGAGGCAGGTAATTCAGCCTAGGCTTAGCAATGGTGCCAATAAAAACGTGTGGAGGCAGCCATTTTCTGGCACTTTTGTGCTCCCCTTGGGATGCCTTTCGCAGCTGCCGTGTGCCTGGAGCTCAGAGCTTGCTGGTTTAAAAAGCTCTACACCTAGGCGTAACCCTAACCCTAACCGTAACACTGGTCATTTAAATCAGCCTGGGTTTAGGAATTATCCCAAGGGAAAAGCTGTGGAGGCAGCCATTTTCTGGCACTTTTGTGCTCCCCTTGGGATGCTTTTCACAGCTGCCATGTGCCTGGAGCTCAGAGCTTGCTGGTTTAAAAAGCTCTACACCTAGGCGTAACCCTAACCCTAACCGTAACACTGGTCATTTAAATCAGCCTGGGTTTAGGAATTATCCCAAGGGAAAAGCTGTGGAGACAGCCATGTTGTGGCACTTTTGCGCTCCCCTGGGATGCCTTTCACAGCTGCAGTGAGCTTGGAGCACAGGGCTTCCTGGTGTAAAAAACCACAACTTCAGCCCAAACTGGAGGCTTCTAAATCAGCCTACGTTTCGGGACGTCCCCAAGGAAAAAGCTCTGGAGGCAGGCATGTTGAGGCACTTCTGCGCTCTTCTTGGGTAGTCCTTCGCAGCTGCTGTGTTCTTGGAACTCAGGGCTTTCTGGTTAAAAGAACACTAACCCTAGGCCTAACTCAAACCTTAAGCCTAGGAAGGAAAATCAGCCTATGATTCGGGATGGTCTCATGGAAATAGCAGCGGAGGCAGCCAAGCTGTGTCACTTTTGCGCTCCCCTTGGGATGCCTTTAACAGCTGCAGTGTGCCTGGAGCACAGGGCTTCCTGGTTTTAAAAGTCCTAGGCCTAAGCCTAACAGTAACCCTAGGAAGGTAAATCAGCCGGGTATTAGGGTTCTTCCTAAGGAAAAAGCTGTGAAAGCAGCCATGTTGTGGCACTTCTGCGCTCCCCTTGGGATGCCTTTAACAACTGCCGTGTGCCTGGAGCACAGGGCTTCCTGTTTTTAAAAGTCCTAGGCCTAGGCCTAACAGTAACCCTAGGAAGGTAAAACAGCCGGGTATTAGGGTTCTTCCTAAGGAAAAAGCTGTGAAAGCAGCCATGTTGTGGCACTTCTGCACTCCCTTTGGGATGCCTTTGGCAGATGCAGTAAGCCTGGAACTCATGGCTTCCTGGTTAAAAAAATCCTTGCCCTTGGCTGAGCCCTAACCCTAACCCTAGGCAGATAAATCAGCCTAGGTAGAGGGATGGTGCCAAGGAAAAAGCTGTGAAAGCTGCCATGTTGTTGCACTTTTGTACTCCCCTTGGGATGCCTTTCACAGCTGCCAAGTGCCTGGAGCTCAGGGCTTCCTGGTTTAAAAAACCATGTCCCTAGCTGAGACTGGAGGCAGGTAATTCAGCCTAGGCTTAGCAATGGTGCCAATAAAAACGTGTGGAGGCAGCCATTTTCTGGCACTTTTGTGCTGCCCTTGGGATGCCTTTCGCAGCTGCCGTGTGCCTGGAGCTCAGAGCTTGCTGGTTTAAAAAGCTCTACACCTAGGCGTAACCCTAACCCTAACCGTAACACTGGTCATTTAAATCAGCCTGGGTTTAGGAATTATCCCAAGGGAAAAGCTGTGGAGGCAGCCATTTTCTGGCACTTTTGTGCTCCCCTTGGGATGCCTTTCACAGCTGCCATGTGCCTGGAGCTCAGAGCTTGCTGGTTTAAAAAGCTCTACACCTAGGCATAACCCTAACCCTAACCGTAACACTGGTCATTTAAATCAGCCTGGGTTTAGGAATTATCCCAAGGGAAAAGCTGTGGAGACAGCCATGTTGTGGCACTTTTGCGCTCCCCTGGGATGCCTTTCACAGCTGCAGTGAGCTTGGAGCACAGGGCTTCCTGGTGTAAAAAACCACAACTTCAGCCCAAACAGGAGGCTTCTAAATCAGCCTACGTTTCGGGACGTCCCCAAGGAAAAAGCTGTGGAGGCAGGCATGTTGAGGCACTTCTGCGCTCTTCTTGGGTAGTCCTTCGCAGCTGCTGTGTTCTTGGAACTCAGGGCTTTCTGGTTAAAAGAACACTAACCCTAGGCCTAACTCAAACCTTAAGCCTAGGAAGGAAAATCAGCCTATGATTCGGGATGGTCTCATGGAAATAGCAGCGGAGGCAGCCAAGCTGTGTCACTTTTGCGCTCCCCTTGGGATGCCTTTAACAGCTGCAGTGTGCCTGGAGCACAGGGCTTCCTGGTTTTAAAAGTCCTAGGCCTAAGCCTAACAGTAACCCTAGGAAGGTAAATCAGCCGGGTATTAGGGTTCTTCCTAAGGAAAAAGCTGTGAAAGCAGCCATGTTGTGGCACTTCTGCGCTCCCTTTGGGATGCCTTTGGCAGATGCAGTAAGCCTGGAACTCAGGGCTTCCTGGTTAAAAAAATCCTTGCCCTTGGCTGAGCCCTAACCCTAACCCTAGGCAGATAAATCAGCCTAGGTATAGGGATGGTGCCAAGGAAAAAGCTGTGAAAGCTGCCATGTTGTTGCACTTTTGTACTCCCCTTGGGATGCCTTTCACAGCTGCCGTGTGCCTGGAGCTCAGGGCTTCCTGGTTTAAAAAACCATGTCCCTAGCTGAGACTGGAGGCAGGTGATTCAGCCTAGGCTTAGCAATGGTGCCAATGAAAACGTGTGGAGGCAACCATTTTCTGGCACTTTTGTGCTCCCCTTGGGATGCCTTTCGCAGCTGCCATGTGCCTGGAGCTCAGAGCTTGCTGGTTTAAAAAGCTCTACACCTAGGCGTAACCCTAACCCTAACCGTAACACTGGTCATTTAAATCAGCCTGGGTTTAGGAATTATCCCAAGGGAAAAGCTGTGGAGACAGCCATGTTGTGGCACTTTTGAGCTCCCCTTGGGATGCCTTTCACAGCTGCAGTGAGCTTGGAGCACAGGGCTTCCTGGTTTTAAAAGTCCTAGGCCTAAGCCTAACAGTAACCCTAGGAAGGTAAATCAGCCGGGTATTAGGGTTCTTCCTAAGGAAAAAGCTGTGAAAGCAGCCATGTTGTGGCACTTCTGCGCTCCCTTTGGGATGCCTTTGGCAGATGCAGTAAGCCTGGAACTCAGGGCTTCCTTGTTAAAAAAATCCTAGCCCTAGGCTGAGCCCTAACCCTAACCCTAGGCAGATAAATCAGCCTAGGTATAGGGATGGTGCCAAGGAAAAAGCTGAGAAAGCTGCCATGTTGTTGCACTTTTGTACTCCCTTTGGGATGCCTATCACAGCTGCCGTGTGCCTGAAGCTCAGGGCTTCCTGGTTTAAAAAACCATGTCCTTAGCTGAGACTGGAGGCAGGTAATTCAGCCTAGGCTTAGCAATGGTGCCAATGAAAATGTGTGGAGGCAGCCATTTTCTGGCACTTTTGTGCTCCCCTTGGGATGCCTTTCACAGCTGCCGTGTGCCTGGAGCTCAGAGCTTGCTGGTTTAAAAAGCTCTACACCTAGGCGTAACCCTAACCCTAACCGTAACACTGGTCATTTAAATCAGCCTGGGTTTAGGAATTATCCCAAGGGAAAAGCTGTGGAGACAGCCATGTTGTGGCACTTTTGCGCTCCCCTTGGGATGCCTTTCACAGCTGCAGTGAGCTTGGAGCACAGGGCTTCCTGGTGTAAAAAACCACAACTTTAGCCCAAACTGGAGGCTTCTAAATCAGCCTTCGTTTCGGGACGTCCCCAAGGAAAAAGCTGTGGAGGCAGGCATGTTGAGGCACTTCTGCGCTCTTCTTGGGTAGTCCTTCGCAGCTGCTGTGTTCTTGGAACTCAGGGCTTTCTGGTTAAAAGAACACTAACCCTAGGCCTAACTCAAACCTTAAGCCTAGGAAGGAAAATCAGCCTATGATTCGGGATGGTCTCATGGAAATAGCAGTGGAGGCAGCCAAGTTGTGTCACTTTTGCGCTCCCCTTGGGATGCCTTTAACAGCTGCAGTGTGCCTGAAGCACAGGGCTTCCTGGTTTTAAAAGTCCTAGGCCTAGGCCTAACAGTAACCCTAGGAAGGTAAATCAGCCGGGTATTAGGGTTCTTCCTAAGGAAAAAGCTGTGAAAGCAGCCATGTTGTGGCACTTCTGCGCTCCCTTTGGGATGCCTTTGGCAGATGCAGTAAGCTTGGAACTCAGGGCTTCCTGGTTAAAAAAATCCTAGCCCTAGGCTGAGCCCTAACCCTAACCCTAGGCAGATAAATCAGCCTAGGTATAGGGATGGTGCCAAGGAAAAAGCTGTGAAAGCTGCCATGTTGTTGCACTTTTGTACACCCCTTGGGATGCCTTTCACAGCTGCCGTGTGCCTGGAGCTCAGGGCTTCCTGGTTTAAAAAACCATGTCCCTAGCTGAGACTGGAGGCAGGTAATTCAGCCTAGGCTTAGCAATGGTGCCAATGAAAACGTGTGGAGGCAGCCATTTTCTGGCACTTTTGTGCTCCCCTTGGGATGCCTTTCGCAGCTGCCGTGTGCCTGGAGCTCAGGGCTTCCTGGTTTAAAAAACCATGTCCCTAGCTGAGACTTGAGGCAGGTGATTCAGCCTAGGCTTAGCAATGGTGCCAATGAAAACGTGTGGAGGCAGCCATTTTCTGGCACTTTTGTGCTCCACTTGGGATGCCTTTCGCAGCTGCCGTGTGCCTGGAGCTCAGAGCTTGCTGGTTTAAAAAGCTCTACACCTAGGCGTAACCCTAACCCTAACCTTAACATTGGTCATTTAAATCAGCCTGGGTTTAGGAATTATCCCAAGGGAAAAGCTGTGGAGACAGCCATGTTGTGGCACTTTTGCGCTCCCCTTGGGATGCCTTTCACAGCTGCAGTGAGCTTGGAGCACAGGGCTTCCTGGTTTAAAAAACCACAACTTTAGCCCAAACTGGAGGCTTCTAAATCAGCCTTCGTTTCGGGACGTCCCCAAGGAAAAAGCTGTGGAGGCAGCCATGTTGTGGCACTTCTGCGCTCTTCTCGGGCAGTCCTTCGCAGCTGCTGTGCTCTTGGAACTCAGGGCTTTCTGGTTAAAAGAACACTAACCCTAGGCCTAACTCAAACCTTAAGCCTAGGAAGGAAAATCAGCCTATGATTCGGGATGGTCTCATGGAAATAGCAGTGGAGGCAGCCAAGTTGTGTCACTTTTGCGCTCCCCTTGGGATGCCTTTAACAGCTGCAGTGTGCCTGGAGCACAGGGCTTCCTGGTTTTAAAAGTCCTAGGCCTAAGCCTAACAGTATCCCTAGGAAGGTAAATCAGCCGGGTATTAGGGTTCTTCCTAAGGAAAAAGCTGTGAAAGCAGCCATGTTGTGGCACTTCTGCGCTCCCTTTGGGATGCCTTTGGCAGATGCAGTAAGCCTGGAACTCAGGGCTTCCTGGTTAAAAAAATCCTAGCCCTAGGCTGAGCCCTAACCCTAACCCTAGGCAGATAAATCAGACTAGGTATAGGGATGGTGCCAAGGAAAAAGCTGTGAAAGCTGCCATGTTGTTGCACTTTTGTACTCCCCTTGGGATGCCTTTCACAGCTGCCGTGTGCCTGGAGCTCAGGGCTTCCTGGTTTAAAAAACCATGTCCCTAGCTGAGACTGGTGGCAGGTGATTCAGCCTAGGCTTAGCAATGGTGCCAATGAAAACGTGTGGAGGCAGCCATTTTCTGGCACTTTTGTGCTCCCCTTGGGATGCCTTTCGCAGCTGCCATGTGCCTGGAGCTCAGAGCTTGCTGGTTTAAAATCTCTACACCTAGTCGTAACCCTAACCCTAACCGTAACACTGGTCATTTAAATCAGCCTGGGTTTAGGAATTATCCCAAGGGAAAAGCTGTGGAGACAGCCATGTTGTGGCACTTTTGCGCTCCCCTTGGGATGCCTTTCACAGCTGCAGTGTGCTTGGAGCACAGGGCTTCCTGGTTTTAAAAGTCCTAGGCCTAAGCCTAACAGTAACCCTAGGAAGGTAAATCAGCCGGGTATTAGGGTTCTTCCTAAGGAAAAAGCTGTGAAAGCAGCCATGTTGTGGCACTTCTGCGCTCCCTTTGGGATGCCTTTGGCAGATGCAGTAAGCCTGGAACTCAGGGCTTCCTGGTTAAAAAAATCCTAGCCCTAGGCTGAGCCCTAACCCTAACCCTACGCAGATAAATCAGCCTAGGTATAGGGATGGTGCCAAGGAAAAAGCTGAGAAAGCTGCCATGTTTTTGGACTTTTGTACTCCCTTTGGGATGCCTATCACAGCTGCCGTGTGCCTGAAGCTCAGGGCTTCCTGGTTTAAAAAACCATGTCCTTAGCTGAGACTGGAGGCAGGTAATTCAGCCTAGGCTTAGCAATGGTGCCAATGAAAATGTGTGGAGGCAGCCATTTTCTGGCACTTTTGTGCTCCCCTTGGGATGCCTTTCACAGCTGCCGTGTCCCTGGAGCTCAGAGCTTGCTGGTTTAAAAAGCTCTACACCTAGGCGTAACCCTAACCCTAACCGTAACACTGGTCATTTAAATCAGCCTGGGTTTAGGAATTATCCCAAGGGAAAAGCTGTGGAGACAGCCATGTTGTGGCACTTTTGCGCTCCCCTTGGGATGCCTTTCACAGCTGCAGTGAGCTTGGAGCACAGGGCTTCCTGGTGTAAAAAACCACAACTTTAGCCCAAACTGGAGGCTTCTAAATCAGCCTTCGTTTCGGGACGTCCCCAAGGAAAAAGCTGTGGAGGCAGGCATGTTGAGGCACTTCTGCGCTCTTCTTGGGTAGTCCTTCGCAGCTGCTGTGTTCTTGGAACTCAGGGCTTTCTGGTTAAAAGAACACTAACCCTAGGCCTAACTCAAACCTTAAGCCTAGGAAGGAAAATCAGCCTATGATTCGGGATGGTCTCATGGAAATAGCAGTGGAGGCAGCCAAGTTGTGTCACTTTTGCGCTCCCCTTGGGATGCCTTTCACAGCTGCAGTGTGCCTGGAGCACAGGGCTTCCTGGTTTTAAAAGTCCTAGGACTAGACCTAACAGTACTAGGAAGGTAAATCAGCCGGGTATTAGGGTTCTTCCTAAGGAAAAAGCTGTGAAAGCAGCCATGTTGTGGCACTTCTGCACTCCCTTTGGGATGCCTTTGGCAGATGCAGTAAGCCTGGAACTCAGGGCTTCCTGGTTAAAAAAATCCTAGCCCTAGGCTGAGCCCTAACCCTAACCCTAGGCAGATAAATCAGCCTAGGTATAGGGATGGTGCCAAGGAAAAAGCTGTGAAAGCTGCCATGTTGTTGCACTTTTGTACTCCCCTTGGGATGCCTTTCACAGCTGCCGTGTGCCTGGAGCTCAGGGCTTCCTGGTTTAAAAAACCATGTCCCTAGCTGAGACTGGAGGCAGGTAATTCAGCCTAGGCTTAGCAATGGTGCCAATGAAAACGTGTGGAGGCAGCCATTTACTGGCACTTTTGTGCTCCCCTTGGGATGCCTTTCGCAGCTGCCATGTGCCTGGAGCTCAGAGCTTGCTGGTTTAAAAAGCTCTACACCTAGGCGTAACCCTAACCCTAACCGTAACACTGGTCATTTAAATCAGCCTGGGTTTAGGAATTATCCCAAGGGAAAAGCTGTGGAGACAGCCATGTTGTGGCACTTTTGCGCTCCCCTTGGGATGCCTTTCACAGCTGCAGTGTGCTTGGAGCACAGGGCTTCCTGCTTTAAAAAACCACAACTTTAGCCCAAACTGGAGGCTTCTAAATCAGCCTTCGTTTCGGGACGTGCCCAAGGAAAAAGCTGTGGAGGCAGGCATGTTGTGGCACTTCTGCGCTCTTCTTGGGCAGTCCTTCGCAGCTGCTGTGTTCTTGGAACTCAGGGCTTTCTGGTTAAAAGAACACTAACCCTAGGCCTAACTCAAACCTTAAGCCTAGGAAGGAAAATCAGCCTATGATTCGGGATGGTCTCATGGAAATAGCAGTGGAGGCAGCCAAGTTGTGTCACTTTTGCGCTCCCCTTGGGATGCCTTTCACAGCTGCAGTGTGCCGGGAGCACAGGGCTTCCTGGTATTAAAAGTCCTAGGCCTAAGCCTAACAGTAACCCTAGGAAGGTAAATCAGCCGGGTATTAGGGTTCTTCCTAAGGAAAAAGCTGTGAAAGCAGCCATGTTGTGGCACTTCTGCACTCCCTTTGGGATGCCTTTGGCAGATGCAGTAAGCCTGGAACTCAGGGCTTCCTGGTTAAAAAAATCCTTGCCCTTGGCTGAGCCCTAACCCTAACCCTAGGCAGATAAATCAGCCTAGGTATAGGGATGGTGCCAAGGAAAAAGCTGTGAAAGCTGCCATGTTGTTGCACTTTTGTACTCCCCTTGGGATGCCTTTCACAGCTGCCGTGTGCCTGGAGCTCAGGGCTTCCTGGTTTAAAAAACCATGTCCCTAGCTGAGACTGGAGGCAGGTGATTCAGCCTAGGCTTAGCAATGGTGCCAATGAAAACGTGTGGAGGCAGCCATTTTCTGGCACTTTTGTGCTCCCCTTGGGATGCCTTTCGCAGCTGCCGTGTGCCTGGAGCTCAGGGCTTCCTGGTTTAAAAAACCATGTCCCTAGCTGAGACTTGAGGCAGGTGATTCAGCCTAGGCTTAGCAATGGTGCCAATGAAAACGTGTGGAGGCAGCCATTTTCTGGCACTTTTGTGCTCCACTTGGGATGCCTTTCGCAGCTGCCGTGTGCCTGGAGCTCAGAGCTTGCTGGTTTAAAAAGCTCTACACCTAGGCGTAACCCTAACCCTAACCTTAGCATTGGTCATTTAAATCAGCCTGGGTTTAGGAATTATCCCAAGGGAAAAGCTGTGGAGACAGCCATGTTGTGGCACTTTTGCGCTCCCCTTGGGATGCCTTTCACAGCTGCAGTGAGCTTGGAGCACAGGGCTTCCTGGTTTAAAAAACCACAACTTTAGCCCAAACTGGAGGCTTCTAAATCAGCCTTCGTTTCGGGACGTCCCCAAGGAAAAAGCTGTGGAGGCAGCCATGTTGTGGCACTTCTGCGCTCTTCTCGGGCAGTCCTTCGCAGCTGCTGTGCTCTTGGAACTCAGGGCTTTCTGGTTAAAAGAACACTAACCCTAGGCCTAACTCAAACCTTAAGCCTAGGAAGGAAAATCAGCCTATGATTCGGGATGGTCTCATGGAAATAGCAGTGGAGGCAGCCAAGTTGTGTCACTTTTGCGCTCCCCTTGGGATGCCTTTAACAGCTGCAGTGTGCCTGGAGCACAGGGCTTCCTGGTTTTAAAAGTCCTAGGCCTAAGCCTAACAGTATCCCTAGGAAGGTAAATCAGCCGGGTATTAGGGTTCTTCCTAAGGAAAAAGCTGTGAAAGCAGCCATGTTGTGGCACTTCTGCGCTCCCTTTGGGATGCCTTTGGCAGATGCAGTAAGCCTGGAACTCAGGGCTTCCTGGTTAAAAAAATCCTAGCCCTAGGCTGAGCCCTAACCCTAACCCTAGGCAGATAAATCAGACTAGGTATAGGGATGGTGCCAAGGAAAAAGCTGTGAAAGCTGCCATGTTGTTGCACTTTTGTACTCCCCTTGGGATGCCTTTCACAGCTGCCGTGTGCCTGGAGCTCAGGGCTTCCTGGTTTAAAAAACCATGTCCCTAGCTGAGACTGGTGGCAGGTGATTCAGCCTAGGCTTAGCAATGGTGCCAATGAAAACGTGTGGAGGCAGCCATTTTCTGGCACTTTTGTGCTCCCCTTGGGATGCCTTTCGCAGCTGCCATGTGCCTGGAGCTCAGAGCTTGCTGGTTTAAAATCTCTACACCTAGTCGTAACCCTAACCCTAACCGTAACACTGGTCATTTAAATCAGCCTGGGTTTAGGAATTATCCCAAGGGAAAAGCTGTGGAGACAGCCATGTTGTGGCACTTTTGCGCTCCCCTTGGGATGCCTTTCACAGCTGCAGTGTGCTTGGAGCACAGGGCTTCCTGGTTTTAAAAGTCCTAGGCCTAAGCCTAACAGTGACCCTAGGAAGGTAAATCAGCCGGGTATTAGGGTTCTTCCTAAGGAAAAAGCTGTGAAAGCAGCCATGTTGTGGCACTTCTGCGCTCCCTTTGGGATGCCTTTGGCAGATGCAGTAAGCCTGGAACTCAGGGCTTCCTGCTTAAAAAAATCCTAGCCCTAGGCTGAATCCTAACCCTAACCCTACGCAGATAAATCAGCCTAGGTATAGGGATGGTGCCAAGGAAAAAGCTGAGAAAGCTGCCATGTTTTTGGACTTTTGTACTCCCTTTGGGATGCCTATCACAGCTGCCGTGTGCCTGAAGCTCAGGGCTTCCTGGTTTAAAAAACCATGTCCTTAGCTGAGACTGGAGGCAGGTAATTCAGCCTAGGCTTAGCAATGGTGCCAATGAAAATGTGTGGAGGCAGCCATTTTCTGGCACTTTTGTGCTCCCCTTGGGATGCCTTTCACAGCTGCCGTGTCCCTGGAGCTCAGAGCTTGCTGGTTTAAAAAGCTCTACACCTAGGCGTAACCCTAACCCTAACCGTAACACTGGTCATTTAAATCAGCCTGGGTTTAGGAATTATCCCAAGGGAAAAGCTGTGGAGACAGCCATGTTGTGGCACTTTTGCGCTCCCCTTGGGATGCCTTTCACAGCTGCAGTGAGCTTGGAGCACAGGGCTTCCTGGTGTAAAAAACCACAACTTTAGCCCAAACTGGAGGCTTCTAAATCAGCCTTCGTTTCGGGACGTCCCCAAGGAAAAAGCTGTGGAGGCAGGCATGTTGAGGCACTTCTGCGCTCTTCTTGGGTAGTCCTTCGCAGCTGCTGTGTTCTTGGAACTCAGGGCTTTCTGGTTAAAAGAACACTAACCCTAGGCCTAACTCAAACCTTAAGCCTAGGAAGGAAAATCAGCCTATGATTCGGGATGGTCTCATGGAAATAGCAGTGGAGGCAGCCAAGTTGTGTCACTTTTGCGCTCCCCTTGGGATGCCTTTCACAGCTGCAGTGTGCCTGGAGCACAGGGCTTCCTGGTTTTAAAAGTCCTAGGACTAGACCTAACAGTACTAGGAAGGTAAATCAGCCGGGTATTAGGGTTCTTCCTAAGGAAAAAGCTGTGAAAGCAGCCATGTTGTGGCACCTCTGCACTCCCTTTGGGATGCCTTTGGCAGATGCAGTAAGCCTGGAACTCAGGGCTTCCTGGTTAAAAAAATCCTAGCCCTAGGCTGAGCCCTAACCCTAACCCTAGGCAGATAAATCAGCCTAGGTATAGGGATGGTGCCAAGGAAAAAGCTGTGAAAGCTGCCATGTTGTTGCACTTTTGTACTCCCCTTGGGATGCCTTTCACAGCTGCCGTGTGCCTGGAGCTCAGGGCTTCCTGGTTTAAAAAACCATGTCCCTAGCTGAGACTGGAGGCAGGTAATTCAGCCTAGGCTTAGCAATGGTGCCAATGAAAACGTGTGGAGGCAGCCATTTACTGGCACTTTTGTGCTCCCCTTGGGATGCCTTTCGCAGCTGCCATGTGCCTGGAGCTCAGAGCTTGCTGGTTTAAAAAGCTCTACACCTAGGCGTAACCCTAACCCTAACCGTAACACTGGTCATTTAAATCAGCCTGGGTTTAGGAATTATCCCAAGGGAAAAGCTGTGGAGACAGCCATGTTGTGGCACTTTTGCGCTCCCCTTGGGATGCCTTTCACAGCTGCAGTGTGCTTGGAGCACAGGGCTTCCTGCTTTAAAAAACCACAACTTTAGCCCAAACTGGAGGCTTCTAAATCAGCCTTCGTTTCGGGACGTGCCCAAGGAAAAAGCTGTGGAGGCAGGCATGTTGTGGCACTTCTGCGCTCTTCTTGGGCAGTCCTTCGCAGCTGCTGTGTTCTTGGAACTCAGGGCTTTCTGGTTAAAAGAACACTAACCCTAGGCCTAACTCAAACCTTAAGCCTAGGAAGGAAAATCAGCCTATGATTCGGGATGGTCTCATGGAAATAGCAGTGGAGGCAGCCAAGTTGTGTCACTTTTGCGCTCCCCTTGGGATGCCTTTCACAGCTGCAGTGTGCCGGGAGCACAGGGCTTCCTGGTATTAAAAGTCCTAGGCCTAAGCCTAACAGTAACCCTAGGAAGGTAAATCAGCCGGGTATTAGGGTTCTTCCTAAGGAAAAAGCTGTGAAAGCAGCCATGTTGTGGCACTTCTGCGCTCCCTTTGGGATGCCTTTGGCAGATGCAGTAAGCCTGGAACTCAGGGCTTCCTGGTTAAAACAATCCTTGCCCTTGGCTGAGCCCTAACCCTAACCCTAGGCAGATAAATCAGCCTAGGTATAGGGATGGTGCCAAGGAAAAAGCTGTGAAAGCTGCCATGTTGTTGCACTTTTGTACTCCCCTTGGGATGCCTTTCACAGCTGCCGTGTGCCTGGAGCTCAGGGCTTCCTGGTTTAAAAAACCATGTCCCTAGCTGAGACTGGAGGCAGGTGATTCAGCCTAGGCTTAGCAATGGTGCCAATGAAAACGTGTGGAGGCAGCCATTTTCTGGCACTTTTGTGCTCCCCTTGGGATGCCTTTCGCTGCTGCCGTGTGCCTGGAGCTCAGAGCTTGCTGGTTTAAAAAGCTCTACACCTAGGCGTAACCCTAACCCTAACCGTAACAATGGTCAATTTAATCAGCCTGAGTTTAGGAATTATCCCAAGGGAAAAGCTGTGGAGACAGCCATGTTGTGGCACTTTTGCGCTCCCCTTGGGATGCCTTTCACAGCTGCAGTGTGGTTGGAGCACAGGGCTTCCTGGTTTTAAAAGTCCTAGGCCTAAGCCTAACAGTAACCCTAGGAAGGTAAATCAGCCGGGTATTAGGGTTCTTCCTAAGGAAAAAGCTGTGAAAGCAGCCATGTTGTGGCACTTCTGCGCTCCCTTTGGGATGCCTTTGGCAGATGCAGTAAGCCTGGAACTCAGGGCTTCCTGGTTAAAAAAATGCTAGCCCTAGGCTGAGCCCTAAACCTAACCCAAGGCAGATAAATCAGCCTAGGTATAGGGATGGTGCCAAGGAAAAAGCTGTGAAAGCTGCCATGTTGTTGCACTTTTGTACTCCCCTTGGGATGCCTTTCACAGCTGCTGTGTGCCTGGAGCTCAGGGCTTCCTGGTTTAAAAAACCATGTCCCTAGCTGAGACTGGAGGCAGGTGATTCAGCCTAGGCTTAGCAATGGTGCCAATGAAAACGTGTGGAGGCAGCCATTTTCTGGCACTTTTGTGCTCCCCTTGGGATGCATTTCGCAGCTGACATGTGCCTGGAGCTCAGAGCTTGCTGGTTTAAAAAGCTCTACACCTAGGCGTAACCCTAACCCTAACCGTAACACTGGTCATTTAAATCAGCCTGGGTTTAGGAATTATCCCAAGGGAAAAGCTGTGGACACAGCCATGTTGTGGCACTTTTGCGCTCCCCTTGGGATGCCTTTCACAGCTGCAGTGTGCTTGGAGCACAGGGCTTCCTGGTGTAAAAACCCACAGCTTTAGCCCAAACTGGAGGCTTCTAAATCAGCCTTCGTTTCGGGACGTCCCCAAGGAAAAAGCTGTGGAGGCAGCCATGTTGAGGCACTTCTGCGCTCTTCTTGGGTAGTCCTTCACAGCTGCTGTGTTCTTGGAACTCAGGGCTTTCTGGTTAAAAGAACACTAACCCTAGGCCTAACTCAAACCTTAAGCCTAGGAAGGAAAATCAGCCTATGGTTCGGGATGGTCTCATGGAAATAGCAGTGGAGGCAGCCAAGTTGTGTCACTTTTGCGCTCCCCTTGGGATGCCTTTAACAGCTGCAGTGTGCCTGGAGCACAGGGCTTCCTGGTTTTAAAAGTCCTAGGCCTAAGCCTAACAGTAACCCTAGGAAGGTAAATCAGCCGGGTATTAGGGTTCTTCCTAAGGAAAAAGCTGTGAAAGCAGCCATGTTGTGGCACTTCTGCGCTCCCTTTGGGATGCCTTTGGCAGATGCAGTAAGCCTGGAACTCAGGGCTTCCTGGTTAAAAAAATCCTAGCCCTAGGCTGAGCCCTAACCCTAACCCTAGGCAGATAAATCAGCCTAGGTATAGGGATGGTGCCAAGGAAAAAGCTGTGAAAGCTGCCATGTTGTTGCACTTTTGTACTCCCCTTGGGATGCCTTTCACAGCTGCCGTGTGCCTGGAGCTCAGGGCTTCCTGGTTTAAAAAACCATGTCCCTAGCTGAGACTGGAGGCAGGTAATTCAGCCTAGGCTTAGCAATGGTGCCAATGAAAACGTGTGGAGGCAGCCATTTTCTGGCACTTTTGTGCTCCCCTTGGGATGCCTTTCGCAGCTGCCATGTGCCTGGAGCTCAGAGCTTGCTGGTTTAAAAAGCTCTACACCTAGGCGTAACCCTAACCCTAACCGTAACACTGGTCATTTAAATCAGCCTGGGTTTAGGAATTATCCCAAGGGAAAAGCTGTGGAGACAGCCATGTTTGTGGCACTTTTGCGCTCCCCTTGGGATGCCTTTCACAGCTGCAGTGTGCTTGGAGCACAGGGCTTTCTGGTGTAAAAAACCACAACTTTAGCCCAAACTGGAGGCTTCTAAATCAGCCTTCGTTTCGGGACGTCCCCAAGGAAAAAGCTGTGGAGGCAGGCATGTTGAGGCACTTCTGCGCTCTTCTTGGGTAGTCCTTCGCAGCTGCTGTGTTCTTGGAACTCAGGGCTTTCTGGTTAAAAGAACACTAACCCTAGGCCTAACTCAAACCTTAAGCCTAGGAAGGAAAATCAGCCTATGATTCGGGATGGTCTCATGGAAATAGCAGTGGAGGCAGCCAAGTTGTGTCACTTTTGCGCTCCCCTTGAGATGCCTTTAACAGCTGCAGTGTGCCTGGAGCACAGGGCTTCCTGGTTTTAAAAGTCCTAGGCCTAAGCCTAACAGTAACCCTAGGAAGGTAAATCAGCCGGGTATTAGGGTTCTTCCTAAGGAAAAAGCTGTGAAAGCAGCCATGTTGTGGACCTTCTGCGCTCCCTTTGGGATGCCTTTGGCAGATGCAGTAAGCCTGGAACTCAGGGCTTCCTGGTTAAAAAAATCCTTGCCCTTGGCTGAGCCCTAACCCTAACCCTAGGCAGATAAATCAGCCTAGGTATAGGGATGGTGCCAAGGAAAAAGCTGTGAAAGCTGCCATGTTGTTGCACTTTTGTACTCCCCTTGGGATGCCTTTCACAGCTGCCAAGTGCCTGGAGCTCAGGGCTTCCTGGTTTAAAAAACCATGTCCCTAGCTGAGACTGGAGGCCGGTAATTCAGCCTAGGCTTAGCAATGGTGCCAATGAAAACGTGTGGAGGCAGCCATTTTCAGGCACTTTTGTGCTCCACTTGGGATGCCTTTCGCAGCTGCCGTGTGCCTGGAGCTCAGAGCTTGCTGGTTTAAAAAGCTCTACACCTAGGCGTAACCATAACCCTAACCGTAACACTGGTCATTTAAATCAGCCTAGGTTTAGGAATAATCCCAAGGGAAAAGCTGTGGAGACAGCCATGTTGTGGCACTTTTGCGCTCCCCTTGGGATGCCTTTCACAGCTGCAGTGTGCCTGGAGCACAGGGCTTCCTGCTGTAAAAAACCACAACTTTAGCCCAAACTGGAGGCTTCTAAATCAGCCTTCGTTTCGGGACGTCCCCAAGGAAAAAGCTGTGCAGGCAGGCATGTTGAGGCACTTCTGCGCTCTTCTTGGGTAGTCCTTCGCAGCTGCTGTGTTCTTGGAACTCAGGGCTTTCTGGTTAAAAGAACACTAACCCTAGGCCTAACTCAAACCTTAAGCCTAGGAAGGAAAATCAGCCTATGATTCGGGATGGTCTCATGGAAATAGCAGTTGAGGCAGCCAAGTTGTGTCACTTTTGCGCTCCCCTTGGGATGCCTTTAACAGCTGCAGTGTGCCTGGAGCACAGGGCTTCCTGGTTTTAAAAGTCCTAGGCCTAAGCCTAACAGTATCCCTAGGAAGGTAAATCAGCCGGGTATTAGGGTTCTTCCTAAGGAAAAAGCTGTGAAAGCAGCCATGTTGTGGCACTTCTGCGCTCCCTTTGGGATGCCTTTGGCGGATGCAGTAAGCCTGGAACTCAGGGCTTCCTGGTTAAAAAAATCCTTGCCCTTGGCTGAGCCCTAACCCTAAGCCTAGGCAGATAAATCAGCCTAGGTATAGGGATGGTGCCAAGGAAAAAGCTGTGAAAGCTGCCATGTTGTTGCACTTTTGTACTCCCCTTGGGATGCCTTTCACAGCTGCCGTGTGCCTGGAGCTCAGGGCTTCCTGGTTTAAAAAACCATGTCCCTAGCTGAGACTGGAGGCAGGTGATTCAGCCTAGGCTTAGCAATGGTGCCAATGAAAACGTGTGGAGGCAGCCATTTCCTGGCACTTTTGTGCTCCCCTTGGGATGCCTTTCGCAGCTGCCGTGTGCCTGGAGCTCAGAGCTTGCTGGTTTAAAAAGCTCTACACCTAGGCGTAACCATAACCCTAACCGTAACACTGGTCATTTAAATCAGCCTGGGTTTAGGAATTATCCCAAGGGAAAAGCTGTGGAGACAGCCATGTTGTGGCACTTTTGCGCTCCCCTTGGGATGCCTTTAACAGCTGCAGTGAGCTTGGAGCACAGGGCTTCCTGGTTTAAAAAACCAGAACTTTAGCCCAAACTGGAGGCTTCTAAATCAGCCTTCGTTTCGGGACGTCCCCAAGGAAAAAGCTGTGGAGGCAGCCATGCTGTGGCACTTCGCGCTCTTCTTGGGCAGTCCTTCGCAGCTGCTGTGCTCTTGGAACTCAGGGCTTTCTGGTTAAAAGAACACTAACCCTAGGCCTAACTCAAACCTTAAGCCTAGGAAGGAAAATCAGCCTATGATTCGGGATGGTCTCATGGAAATAGCAGTGGAGGCAGCCAAGTTGTGTCACTTTTGCGCTCCCCTTGGGATGCCTTTAACAGCTGCAGTGTGCCTGGAGCACAGGGCTTCCTGGTTTTAAAAGTCCTAGGCCTAAGCCTAACAGTAACCCTAGGAAGGTAAATCAGCCGGGTATTAGGGTTCTTCCTAAGGAAAAAGCTGTGAAAGCAGCCATGTTGTGGCACTTCTGCACTCCCTTTGGGATGCCTTTGGCAGATGCAGTAAGCCTGGAACTCAGGGATTCTTGGTTAAAATAAACCTTGCCCTTGGCTGAGCCCTAACCCTAACTCTAGGCAGATAAATCAGCCTAGGTATAGGGATGGTGCCAAGGAAAAAGCTGTGAAAGCTGCCATGTTGTTGCACTTTTGTACTCCCCTTGGGATGCCTTTCACAGCTGCCGTGTGCCTGGAGCTCAGGGCTTCCTGGTTTAAAAAACCATGTCCCTGGCTGAGACTTGAGGCAGGTGATTCAGCCTAGGCTTAGCAATGGTGCCAATGAAAACGTGTGGAGGCAGCCATTTTCTGGCACTTTTGTGCTCCCCTTGGGATGCCTTTCGCAGCTGCCGTGTGCCTGGAGCTCAGAGCTTGCTGGTTTAAAAAGCTCTACACCTAGGCGTAACCCTAACCCTAACCATAACACTGGTCATTTAAATCAGCCTGGGTTTAGGAATTATCCCAAGGGAAAAGCTGTGGAGACAGCCATGTTGTGGCACTTTTGCGCTCCCCTTGGGATGCCTTTCACAGCTGCAGTGTGCTTGGAGCACAGGGCTTCCTGGTTTAAAAAACCACAACTTTAGCCCAAACTGGAGGCTTCTAAATCAGCCTTCGTTTCGGGACGTGCCCAAGGAAAAAGCAGTGGAGGCAGGCATGTTGTGGCACTTCTGCGCTCTTCTTGGGCAGTCCTTCGCAGCTGCTGTGCTCTTGGAACTCAGGGCTTTCTGGTTAAAAGAACACTAACCCTAGGCCTAACTCAAACCTTAAGCCTAGGAAGGAAAATCAGCCTATGATTCGGGATGGTCTCATGGAAATAGCAGTGGAGGCAGCCAAGTTGTGTCACTTTTGCGCTCCCCTTGGGATGCCTTTAACAGCTGCAGTGTGCCTGGAGCACAGGGCTTCCTGGTTTTAAAAGTCCTAGGCCTAAGCCTAACAGTATCCCTAGGAAGGTAAATCAGCCGGGTATTAGGGTTCTTCCTAAGGAAAAAGCTGTGAAAGCAGCCATGTTGTGGCACTTCTGCGCTCCCTTTGGGATGCCTTTGGCAGATGCAGTAAGCCTGGAACTCAGGGCTTCCTGCTTAAAAAAATCCTTGCCCTTGGCTGAGCCCTAACCCTAACCCTAGGCAGATAAATCAGACTAGGTATAGGGATGGTGCCAAGGAAAAAGCTGTGAAAGCTGCCATGTTGTTGCACTTTTGTACTCCCCTTGGGATGCCTTTCACAGCTGCCGTGTGCCTGGAGCTCAGGGCTTCCTGGTTTAAAAAACCATGTCCCTAGCTGAGACTGGAGGCAGGTGATTCAGCCTAGGCTTAGCAATGGTGCCAATGAAAACGTGTGGAGGCAGCCATTTTCTGGCACTTTTGTGCTCCCCTTGGGATGCCTTTCGCAGCTGCCATGTGCCTGGAGCTCAGAGCTTGCTGGTTTAAAAAGCTCTACACCTAGACGTAACCCTAACCCTAACCGTAACACTGGTCATTTAAATCAGCCTGGGTTTAGGAATTATCCCAAGGGAAAAGCTGTGGAGACAGCCATGTTGTGGCACTTTTGCGCTCCCCTTGGGATGCCTTTCACAGCTGCAGTGTGCTTGGAGCACAGGGCTTCCTGGTTTTAAAAGTCCTAGGCCTAAGCCTAACAGTAACCCTAGGAAGGTAAATCAGCCGGGTATTAGGGTTCTTCCTAAGGAAAAAGCTGTGAAAGCAGCCATGTTGTGGCACTTCTGCGCTCCCTTTGGGATGCCTTTGGCAGATGCAGTAAGCCTGGAACTCAGGGCTTCCTGGTTAAAAAAATGCTAGCCCTAGGCTGAGCCCTAAACCTAACCCTAGGCAGATAAATCTGCCTAGGTATAGGGATGGTGCCAAGGAAAAAGCTGTGAAAGCTGCCATGTTGTTGCACTTTTGTACTCCCCTTGGGATGCCTTTCACAGCTGCTGTGTGCCTGGAGCTCAGGGCTTCCTGGTTTAAAAAACCATGTCCCTAGCTGAGACTGGAGGCAGGTGATTCAGCCTAGGCTTAGCAATGGTGCCAATGAAAACGTGTGGAGGCAGCCATTTTCTGGCACTTTTGTGCTCCCCTTGGGATGCATTTCGCAGCTGACATGTGCCTGGAGCTCAGAGCTTGCTGGTTTAAAAAGCTCTACACCTAGGCGTAACCCTAACCCTAACCGTAACACTGGTCATTTAAATCAGCCTGGGTTTAGGAATTATCCCAAGGGAAAAGCTGTGGACACAGCCATGTTGTGGCACTTTTGCGCTCCCCTTGGGATGCCTTTCACAGCTGCAGTGTGCTTGGAGCACAGGGCTTCCTGGTGTAAAAACCCACAGCTTTAGCCCAAACTGGAGGCTTCTAAATCAGCCTTCGTTTCGGGACGTCCCCAAGGAAAAAGCTGTGGAGGCAGCCATGTTGAGGCACTTCTGCGCTCTTCTTGGGTAGTCCTTCGCAGCTGCTGTGTTCTTGGAACTCAGGGCTTTCTGGTTAAAAGAACACTAACCCTAGGCCTAACTCAAACCTTAAGCCTAGGAAGGAAAATCAGCCTATGATTCGGGATGGTCTCATGGAAATAGCAGTGGAGGCAGCCAAGTTGTGTCACTTTTGCGCTCCCCTTGGGATGCCTTTAACAGCTGCAGTGTGCCTGGAGCACAGGGCTTCCTGGTTTTAAAAGTCCTAGGCCTAAGCCTAACAGTAACCCTAGGAAGGTAAATCAGCCGGGTATTAGGGTTCTTCCTAAGGAAAAAGCTGTGAAAGCAGCCATGTTGTGGCACTTCTGCGCTCCCTTTGGGATGCCTTTGGCAGATGCAGTAAGCCTGGAACTCAGGGCTTCCTGGTTAAAAAAATCCTAGCCCTAGGCTGAGCCCTAACCCTAACCCTAGGCAGATAAATCAGCCTAGGTATAGGGATGGTGCCAAGGAAAAAGCTGTGAAAGCTGCCATGTTGTTGCACTTTTGTACTCCCCTTGGGATGCCTTTCACAGCTGCCGTGTGCCTGGAGCTCAGGGCTTCCTGGTTTAAAAAACCATGTCCCTAGCTGAGACTGGAGGCAGGTAATTCAGCCTAGGCTTAGCAATGGTGCCAATGAAAACGTGTGGAGGCAGCCATTTTCTGGCACTTTTGTGCTCCCCTTGGGATGCCTTTTGCAGCTGACATGTGCCTGGAGCTCAGAGCTTGCTGGTTTAAAAAGCTCTACACCTAGGCGTAACCCTAACCCTAACCGTAACACTGGTCATTTAAATCAGCCTGGGTTTAGGAATTATCCCAAGGGAAAAGCTGTGGAGACAGCCATGTTGTGGCACTTTTGCGCTCCCCTTGGGATGCCTTTCACAGCTGCAGTGTGCTTGGAGCACAGGGCTTTCTGGTGTAAAAAACCACAACTTTAGCCCAAACTGGAGGCTTCTAAATCAGCCTTCGTTTCGGGACGTCCCCAAGGAAAAAGCTGTGGAGGCAGGCATGTTGAGGCACTTCTGCGCTCTTCTTGGGTAGTCCTTCGCAGCTGCTGTGTTCTTGGAACTCAGGGCTTTCTGGTTAAAAGAACACTAACCCTAGGCCTAACTCAAACCTTAAGCCTAGGAAGGAAAATCAGCCTATGATTCGGGATGGTCTCATGGAAATAGCAGTGGAGGCAGCCAAGTTGTGTCACTTTTGCGCTCCCCTTGAGATGCCTTTAACAGCTGCAGTGTGCCTGGAGCACAGGGCTTCCTGGTTTTAAAAGTCCTAGGCCTAAGCCTAACAGTAACCCTAGGAAGGTAAATCAGCCGGGTATTAGGGTTCTTCCTAAGGAAAAAGCTGTGAAAGCAGCCATGTTGTGGCACTTCTGCGCTCCCTTTGGGATGCCTTTGGCAGATGCAGTAAGCCTGGAACTCAGGGCTTCCTGGTTAAAAAAATCCTTGCCCTTGGCTGAGCCCTAACCCTAACCCTAGGCAGATAAATCAGCCTAGGTATAGGGATGGTGCCAAGGAAAAAGCTGTGAAAGCTGCCATGTTGTTGCACTTTTGTACTCCCCTTGGGATGCCTTTCACAGCTGCCAAGTGCCTGGAGCTCAGGGCTTCCTGGTTTAAAAAACCATGTCCCTAGCTGAGACTGGAGGCCGGTAATTCAGCCTAGGCTTAGCAATGGTGCCAATGAAAACGTGTGGAGGCAGCCATTTTCAGGCACTTTTGTGCTCCACTTGGGATGCCTTTCGCAGCTGCCGTGTGCCTGGAGCTCAGAGCTTGCTGGTTTAAAAAGCTCTACACCTAGGCGTAACCATAACCCTAACCGTAACACTGGTCATTTAAATCAGCCTAGGTTTAGGAATAATCCCAAGGGAAAAGCTGTGGAGACAGCCATGTTGTGGCACTTTTGCGCTCCCCTTGGGATGCCTTTCACAGCTGCAGTGTGCCTGGAGCACAGGGCTTCCTGCTGTAAAAAACCACAACTTTAGCCCAAACTGGAGGCTTCTAAATCAGCCTTCGTTTCGGGACGTCCCCAAGGAAAAAGCTGTGGAGGCAGGCATGTTGAGGCACTTCTGCGCTCTTCTTGGGTAGTCCTTCGCAGCTGCTGTGTTCTTGGAACTCAGGGCTTTCTGGTTAAAAGAACACTAACCCTAGGCCTAACTCAAACCTTAAGCCTAGGAAGGAAAATCAGCCTATGATTCGGGATGGTCTCATGGAAATAGCAGTTGAGGCAGCCAAGTTGTGTCACTTTTGCGCTCCCCTTGGGATGCCTTTAACAGCTGCAGTGTGCCTGGAGCACAGGGCTTCCTGGTTTTAAAAGTCCTAGGCCTAAGCCTAACAGTATCCCTAGGAAGGTAAATCAGCCGGGTATTAGGGTTCTTCCTAAGGAAAAAGCTGTGAAAGCAGCCATGTTGTGGCACTTCTGCGCTCCCTTTGGGATGCCTTTGGCGGATGCAGTAAGCCTGGAACTCAGGGCTTCCTGGTTAAAAAAATCCTTGCCCTTGGCTGAGCCCTAACCCTAACCCTAGGCAGATAAATCAGCCTAGGTATAGGGATGGTGCCAAGGAAAAAGCTGTGAAAGCTGCCATGTTGTTGCACTTTTGTACTCCCCTTGGGATGCCTTTCACAGCTGCCGTGTGCCTGGAGCTCAGGGCTTCCTGGTTTAAAAAACCATGTCCCTAGCTGAGACTGGAGGCAGGTGATTCAGCCTAGGCTTAGCAATGGTGCCAATGAAAACGTGTGGAGGCAGCCATTTCCTGGCACTTTTGTGCTCCCCTTGGGATGCCTTTCGCAGCTGCCGTGTGCCTGGAGCTCAGAGCTTGCTGGTTTAAAAAGCTCTACACCTAGGCGTAACCATAACCCTAACCATAACACTGGTCATTTAAATCAGCCTGGGTTTAGGAATTATCCCAAGGGAAAAGCTGTGGAGACAGCCATGTTGTGGCACTTTTGCGCTCCCCTTGGGATGCCTTTAACAGCTGCAGTGAGCTTGGAGCACAGGGCTTCCTGGTTTAAAAAACCAGAACTTTAGCCCAAACTGGAGGCTTCTAAATCAGCCTTCGTTTCGGGACGTCCCCAAGGAAAAAGCTGTGGAGGCAGCCATGCTGTGGCACTTCGCGCTCTTCTTGGGCAGTCCTTCGCAGCTGCTGTGCTCTTGGAACTCAGGGCTTTCTGGTTAAAAGAACACTAACCCTAGGCCTAACTCAAACCTTAAGCCTAGGAAGGAAAATCAGCCTATGATTCGGGATGGTCTCATGGAAATAGCAGTGGAGGCAGCCAAGTTGTGTCACTTTTGCGCTCCCCTTGGGATGCCTTTAACAGCTGCAGTGTGCCTGGAGCACAGGGCTTCCTGGTTTTAAAAGTCCTAGGCCTAAGCCTAACAGTAACCCTAGGAAGGTAAATCAGCCGGGTATTAGGGTTCTTCCTAAGGAAAAAGCTGTGAAAGCAGCCATGTTGTGGCACTTCTGCACTCCCTTTGGGATGCCTTTGGCAGATGCAGTAAGCCTGGAACTCAGGGATTCTTGGTTAAAATAAACCTTGCCCTTGGCTGAGCCCTAACCCTAACTCTAGGCAGATAAATCAGCCTAGGTATAGGGATGGTGCCAAGGAAAAAGCTGTGAAAGCTGCCATGTTGTTGCACTTTTGTACTCCCCTTGGGATGCCTTTCACAGCTGCCGTGTGCCTGGAGCTCAGGGCTTCCTGGTTTAAAAAACCATGTCCCTGGCTGAGACTTGAGGCAGGTGATTCAGCCTAGGCTTAGCAATGGTGCCAATGAAAACGTGTGGAGGCAGCCATTTTCTGGCACTTTTGTGCTCCCCTTGGGATGCCTTTCGCAGCTGCCGTGTGCCTGGAGCTCAGAGCTTGCTGGTTTAAAAAGCTCTACACCTAGGCGTAACCCTAACCCTAACCATAACACTGGTCATTTAAATCAGCCTGGGTTTAGGAATTATCCCAAGGGAAAAGCTGTGGAGACAGCCATGTTGTGGCACTTTTGCGCTCCCCTTGGGATGCCTTTCACAGCTGCAGTGTGCTTGGAGCACAGGGCTTCCTGGTTTAAAAAACCACAACTTTAGCCCAAACTGGAGGCTTCTAAATCAGCCTTCGTTTCGGGACGTGCCCAAGGAAAAAGCAGTGGAGGCAGGCATGTTGTGGCACTTCTGCGCTCTTCTTGGGCAGTCCTTCGCAGCTGCTGTGCTCTTGGAACTCAGGGCTTTCTGGTTAAAAGAACACTAACCCTAGGCCTAACTCAAACCTTAAGCCTAGGAAGGAAAATCAGCCTATGATTCGGGATGGTCTCATGGAAATAGCAGTGGAGGCAGCCAAGTTGTGTCACTTTTGCGCTCCCCTTGGGATGCCTTTAACAGCTGCAGTGTGCCTGGAGCACAGGGCTTCCTGGTTTTAAAAGTCCTAGGCCTAAGCCTAACAGTATCCCTAGGAAGGTAAATCAGCCGGGTATTAGGGTTCTTCCTAAGGAAAAAGCTGTGAAAGCAGCCATGTTGTGGCACTTCTGCGCTCCCTTTGGGATGCCTTTGGCAGATGCAGTAAGCCTGGAACTCAGGGCTTCCTGCTTAAAAAAATCCTTGCCCTTGGCTGAGCCCTAACCCTAACCCTAGGCAGATAAATCAGCCTAGGTATAGGGATGGTGCCAAGGAAAAAGCTGTGAAAGCTGCCATGTTGTTGCACTTTTGTACTCCCCTTGGGATGCCTTTCACAGCTGCCGTGTGCCTGGAGCTCAGGGCTTCCTGGTTTAAAAAACCATGTCCCTAGCTGAGACTGGAGGCAGGTGATTCAGCCTAGGCTTAGCAATGGTGCCAATGAAAACGTGTGGAGGCAGCCATTTTCTGGCACTTTTGTGCTCCCCTTGGGATGCCTTTCGCAGCTGCCATGTGCCTGGAGCTCAGAGCTTGCTGGTTTAAAAAGCTCTACACCTAGACGTAACCCTAACCCTAACCGTAACACTGGTCATTTAAATCAGCCTGGGTTTAGGAATTATCCCAAGGGAAAAGCTGTGGAGACAGCCATGTTGTGGCACTTTTGCGCTCCCCTTGGGATGCCTTTCACAGCTGCAGTGAGCTTGGAGCACAGGGCTTCCTGGTGTAAAAAACCACAACTTTAGCCCAAACTGGAGGCTTCTAAATCAGCCTTCGTTTCGGGACGTCCCCAAGGAAAAAGCTGTGGAGGCAGGCATGTTGAGGCACTTCTGCGCTCTTCTTGGGTAGTCCTTCGCAGCTGCTGTGTTCTTGGAACTCAGGGCTTTCTGGTTAAAAGAACACTAACCCTAGGCCTAACTCAAACCTTAAGCCTAGGAAGGAAAATCAGCCTATGATTCGGGATGGTCTCATGGAAATAGCAGTGGAGGCAGCCAAGTTGTGTCACTTTTGCGCTCCCCTTGGGATGCCTTTAACAGCTGCAGTGTGCCTGGAGCACAGGGCTTCCTGGTTTTAAAAGTCCTAGGCCTAGACCTAACAGTACCAGGAAGGTAAATCAGCCGGGTATTAGGGTTCTTCCTAAGGAAAAAGCTGTGAAAGCAGCCATGTTGTGGCACTTCTGCACTCCCTTTGGGATGCCTTTGGCAGATGCAGTAAGCCTGGAACTCAGGGCTTCCTGGTTAAAAAAATCCTAGCCCTAGGCTGAGCCCTAACCCTAACCCTAGGCAGATAAATCAGCCTAGGTATAGGGATGGTGCCAAGGAAAAAGCTGTGAAAGCTGCCATGTTGTTGCACTTTTGTACTCCCCTTGGGATGCCTTTCACAGCTGCCGTGTGCCTGGAGCTCAGGGCTTCCTGGTTTAAAAAACCATGTCCCTAGCTGAGACTGGAGGCAGGTGATTCAGCCTAGGCTTAGCAATGGTGCCAATGAAAACGTGTGGAGGCAGCCATTTTCTGGCACTTTTGTGCTCCCCTTGGGATGCTTTTCGCAGCTGCCATGTGCCTGGAGCTCAGAGCTTGCTGGTTTAAAAAGCTCTACACCTAGGCGTAACCCTAACCCTAACCGTAACACTGGTCATTTAAATCAGCCTGGGTTTAGGAATTATCCCAAGGGAAAAGCTGTGGAGACAGCCATGTTGTGGCACTTTTGCGCTCCCCTTGGGATGCCTTTCACAGCTGCAGTGTGCTTGGAGCACAGGGCTTCCTGGTTTAAAAAACCACAACTTTAGCCCAAACTGGAGGCTTCTAAATCAGCCTTCGTTTCGGGACGTGCCCAAGGAAAAAGCTGTGGAGGCAGGCATGTTGTGGCACTTCTGCGCTCTTCTTGGGCAGTCCTTCGCAGCTGCTGTGTTCTTGGAACTCAGGGCTTTCTGGTTAAAAGAACACTAACCCTAGGCCTAACTCAAACCTTAAGCCTAGGAAGGAAAATCAGCCTATGATTCGGGATGGTCTCATGGAAATAGCAGTGGAGGCAGCCAAGTTGTGTCACTTTTGCGCTCCCCTTGGGATGCCTTTAACAGCTGCAGTGTGCCGGGAGCACAGGGCTTCCTGGTATTAAAAGTCCTAGGCCTAAGCCTAACAGTAACCCTAGGAAGGTAAATCAGCCGGGTATTAGGGTTCTTCCTAAGGAAAAAGCTGTGAAAGCAGCCATGTTGTGGCACTTCTGCGCTCCCTTTGGGATGCCTTTGGCAGATGCAGTAAGCCTGGAACTCAGGGCTTCCTGGTTAAAATAATCCTAGCCCTAGGCTGAGCCCTAACCCTAACCCTAGGCAGATAAATCAGCCTAGGTATAGGGATGGTGGCAAGGAAAAAGCTGTGAAAGCTGCCATGTTGTTGCACTTTTGTACTCCCCTTGGGATGCCTTTCACAGCTGCCGTGTGCCTGGAGCTCAGGGCTTCCTGGTTTAAAAAACCATGTCCCTAGCTGAGACTGGAGGCCGGTAATTCAGCCTAGGCTTAGCAATGGTGCCAATGAAAACGTGTGGAGGCAGCCATTTTCTGGCACTTTTGTGCTCCCCTTGGGATGCCTTTCGCTGCTGCCGTGTGCCTGGAGCTCAGAGCTTGCTGGTTTAAAAAGCTCTACACCTAGGCGTAACCCTAACCCTAACCGTAACACTGGTCATTTAAATCAGCCTGGGTTTAGGAATTATCCCAAGGGAAAAGCTGTGGAGACAGCCATGTTGTGGCACTTTTGCGCTCCCCTTGGGATGCCTTTCACAGCTGCAGTGTGCTTGGAGCACAGGGCTTTCTGGTGCAAAAAACCACAACTTTAGCCCAAACTGGAGGCTTCTAAATCAGCCTTCGTTTCGGGACGTCCCCAAGGAAAAAGCTGTGGAGGCAGGCATGTTGAGGCACTTCTGCGCTCTTCTTGGGTAGTCCTTCGCAGCTGCTGTGTTCTTGGAACTCAGGGCTTTCTGGTTAAAAGAACACTAACCCTAGGCCTAACTCAAACCTTAAGCCTAGGAAGGAAAATCAGCCTATGATTCGGGATGGTCTCATGGAAATAGCAGTGGAGGCAGCCAAGTTGTGTCACTTTTGCGCTCCCCTTGGGATGCCTTTAACAGCTGCAGTGTGCCTGGAGCACAGGGCTTCCTGGTTTTAAAAGTCCTAGGCCTAAGCCTAACAGTAACCCTAGGAAGGTAAATCAGCCGGGTATTAGGGTTCTTCCTAAGGAAAAAGCTGTGAAAGCAGCTATGTTGTGGCACTTCAGCACTCCCTTGGGGATGCCTCTGGCAGATGCAGTAAGCCTGGAACTCAGGGCTTCCTGCTTAAAAAAATCCTAGCCCTAGGCTGAGCCCTAAACCTAACCCTAGGCAGATAAATCAGCCTAGGTATAGGGATGGTGCCAAGGAAAAAGCTGTGAAAGCTGCCATGTTGTTGCACTTTTGTACTCCCCTTGGGATGCCTTTCACAGCTGCCGTGTGCCTGGAGCTCAGGGCTTCCTGGTTTAAAAAACCATGTCCCTAGCTGAGACTGGAGGCCGGTGATTCAGCCTAGGCTTAGCAATGGTGCCAATGAAAACGTGTGGAGGCAGCCATTTTCTGGCACTTTTGTGCTCCCCTTGGGATGCATTTCGCAGCTGACATGTGCCTGGAGCTCAGAGCTTGCTGGTTTAAAAAGCTCTACACCTAGGCGTAACCCTAACCCTAACCGTAACACTGGTCATTTAAATCAGCCTGGGTTTAGGAATTATCCCAAGGGAAAAGCTGTGGAGACAGCCATGTTGTGGCACTTTTGCGCTCCCCTTGGGATGCCTTTCACAGCTGCAGTGTGCTTGGAGCACAGGGCTTCCTGGTGTAAAAAACCACAACTTTAGCCCAAACTGGAGGCTTCTAAATCAGCCTTCGTTTCGGGACGTCCCCAAGGAAAATGCTGTGGAGGCAGGCATGTTGAGGCACTTCTGCGCTCTTCTTGGGTAGTCCTTCGCAGCTGCTGTGTTCTTGGAACTCAGGGCTTTCTGGTTAAAAGAACACTAACCCTAGGCCTAACTCAAGCCTAGGAAGGAAAATCAGCCTATGATTCGGGATGGTCTCATGGAAATAGCAGTGGAGGCAGCCAAGTTGTGTCACTTTTGCGCTCCCCTTGGGATGCCTTTAACAGCTGCAGTGTGCCTGGAGCACAGGGCTTCCTGGTTTTAAAAGTCCTAGGCCTAAGCCTAACAGTAACCCTAGGAAGGTAAATCAGCCGGGTATTAGGGTTCTTCCTAAGGAAAAAGCTGTGAAAGCAGCCATGTTGTGGCACTTCTGCGCTCCCTTTGGGATGCCTTTGGCAGATGCAGTAAGCCTGGAACTCAGGGCTTCCTGGTTAAAATAATCCTAGCCCTAGGCTGAGCCCTAACCCTAACCCTAGGCAGATAAATCAGCCTAGGTATAGGGATGGTGCCAAGGAAAAAGCTGTGAAAGCTGCCATGTTGTTGCACTTTTGTACTCCCCTTGGGATGCCTTTCACAGCTGCCGTGTGCCTGGAGCTCAGGGCTTCCTGGTTTAAAAAACCATGTCCCTAGCTGAGACTGGAGGCCGGTAATTCAGCCTAGGCTTAGCAATGGTGCCAATGAAAACGTGTGGAGGCAGCCATTTTCTGGCACTTTTCTGCTCCCCTTGGGATGCCTTTCGCTGCTGCCGTGTGCCTGGAGCTCAGAGCTTGCTGGTTTAAAAAGCTCTACACCTAGGCGTAACCCTAACCCTAACCGTAACACTGGTCATTTAAATCAGCCTGGGTTTAGGAATTATCCCAAGGGAAAAGCTGTGGAGACAGCCATGTTGTGGCACTTTTGCGCTCCCCTTGGGATGCCTTTCACAGCTGCAGTGTGCTTGGAGCACAGGGCTTTCTGGTGCAAAAAACCACAACTTTAGCCCAAACTGGAGGCTTCTAAATCAGCCTTCGTTTTTGGGACGTCCCCAAGGAAAAAGCTGTGGAGGCAGGCATGTTGAGGCACTTCTGCGCTCTTCTTGGGTAGTCCTTCGCAGCTGCTGTGTTCTTGGAACTCAGGGCTTTCTGGTTAAAAGAACACTAACCCTAGGCCTAACTCAAACCTTAAGCCTAGGAAGGAAAATCAGCCTATGATTCGGGATGGTCTCATGGAAATAGCAGTGGAGGCAGCCAAGTTGTGTCACTTTTGCGCTCCCCTTGGGATGCCTTTAACAGCTGCAGTGTGCCTGGAGCACAGGGCTTCCTGGTTTTAAAAGTCCTAGGCCTAAGCCTAACAGTAACCCTAGGAAGGTAAATCAGCCGGGTATTAGGGTTCTTCCTAAGGAAAAAGCTGTGAAAGCAGCTATGTTGTGGCACTTCTGCACTCCCTTTGGGATGCCTTTGGCAGATGCAGTAAGCCTGGAACTCAGGGCTTCCTGGTTAAAAAAATGCTAGCCCTAGGCTGAGCCCTAAACCTAACCCTAGGCAGATAAATCAGCCTAGGTATAGGGATGGTGCCAAGGAAAAAGCTGTGAAAGCTGCCATGTTGTTGCACTTTTGTACTCCCCTTGGGATGCCTTTCACAGCTGCCGTGTGCCTGGAGCTCAGGGCTTCCTGGTTTAAAAAACCATGTCCCTAGCTGAGACTGGAGGCCGGTGATTCAGCCTAGGCTTAGCAATGGTGCCAATGAAAACGTGTGGAGGCAGCCATTTTCTGGCACTTTTGTGCTCCCCTTGGGATGCATTTCGCAGCTGACATGTGCCTGGAGCTCAGAGCTTGCTGGTTTAAAAAGCTCTACACCTAGGCGTAACCCTAACCCTAACCGTAACACTGGTCATTTAAATCAGCCTGGGTTTAGGAATTATCCCAAGGGAAAAGCTGTGGAGACAGCCATGTTGTGGCACTTTTGCGCTCCCCTTGGGATGCCTTTCACAGCTGCAGTGTGCTTGGAGCACAGGGCTTCCTGGTGTAAAAAACCACAACTTTAGCCCAAACTGGAGGCTTCTAAATCAGCCTTCGTTTCGGGACGTCCCCAAGGAAAATGCTGTGGAGGCAGGCATGTTGAGGCACTTCTGCGCTCTTCTTGGGTAGTCCTTCGCAGCTGCTGTGTTCTTGGAACTCAGGGCTTTCTGGTTAAAAGAACACTAACCCTAGGCCTAACTCAAACCTTAAGCCTAGGAAGGAAAATCAGCCTATGATTCGGGATGGTCTCATGGAAATAGCAGTGGAGGCAGCCAAGTTGTGTCACTTTTGCGCTCCCCTTGGGATGCCTTTAACAGCTGCAGTGTGCCTGGAGCACAGGGCTTCCTGGTTTTAAAAGTCCTAGGCCTAAGCCTAACAGTAACCCTAGGAAGGTAAATCAGCCGGGTATTAGGGTTCTTCCTAAGGAAAAAGCTGTGAAAGCAGCCATGTTGTGGACCTTCTGCGCTCCCTTTGGGATGCCTTTGGCAGATGCAGTAAGCCTGGAACTCAGGGCTTCCTGGTTAAAAAAATCCTTGCCCTTGGCTGAGCCCTAACCCTAACCCTAGGCAGATAAATCAGCCTAGGTATAGGGATGGTGCCAAGGAAAAAGCTGTGAAAGCTGCCATGTTGTTGCACTTTTGTACTCCCCTTGGGATGCCTTTCACAGCTGCCGTGTGCCTGGAGCTCAGGGCTTCCTGGTTTAAAAAACCATGTCCCTAGCTGAGACTGGAGGCCGGTAATTCAGCCTAGGCTTAGCAATGGTGCCAATGAAAACGTGTGGAGGCAGCCATTTTCTGGCACTTTTGTGCTCCCCTTGGGATGCCTTTCGCAGTTGCCGTGTGCCTGGAGCTCAGAGCTTGCTGGTTTAAAAAGCTCTACACCTAGGCGTAACCATAACCCTAACCGTAACACTGGTCATTTAAATCAGCCTAGGTTTAGGAATAATCCCAAGGGAAAAGCTGTGGAGACAGCCATGTTGTGGCACTTTTGCGCTCCCCTTGGGATGCCTTTCACAGCTGCAGTGTGCCTGGAGCACAGGGCTTCCTGGTTTAAAAAACCACAACTTTAGCCCAAACTGGAGGCTTCTAAATCAGCCTTCGTTTCGGGACGTCCCCAAGGAAAAAGCTGTGGAGGCAGGCATGTTGAGGCACTTCTGCGCTCTTCTTGGGTAGTCCTTCGCAGCTGCTGTGTTCTTGGAACTCAGGGCTTTCTGGTTAAAAGAACACTAACCCTAGGCCTAACTCAAACCTTAAGCCTAGGAAGGAAAATCAGCCTATGATTCGGGATGGTCTCATGGAAATAGCAGTGGAGGCAGCCAAGTTGTGTCACTTTTGCGCTCCCCTTGGGATGCCTTTAACAGCTGCAGTGTGCCTGGAGCACAGGGCTTCCTGGTTTTAAAAGTCCTAGGCCTAAGCCTAACAGTAACCCTAGGAAGGTAAATCAGCCGGGTATTAGGGTTCTTCCTAAGGAAAAAGCTGTGAAAGCAGCCATGTTGTGGCACTTCTGCACTCCCTTTGGGATGCCTTTGGCAGATGCAGTAAGCCTGGAACTCAGGGCTTCCTGGTTAAAATAATCCTAGCCCTAGGCTGAGCCCTAACCCTAACCCTAGGCAGATAAATCAGCCTAGGTAGAGGGATGGTGCCAAGGAAAAAGCTGTGAAAGCTGCCATGTTGTTGCACTTTTGTACTCCCCTTGGGATGCCTTTCACAGCTGCCGTGTGCCTGGAGCTCAGGGCTTCCTGGTTTAAAAAACCATGTCCCTAGCTGAGACTGGAGGCCGGTAATTCAGCCTAGGCTTAGCAATGGTGCCAATGAAAACGTGTGGAGGCAGCCATTTTCTGGCACTTTTGTGCTCCCCTTGGGATGCCTTTCGCAGCTGCCGTGTGCCTGGAGCTCAGAGCTTGCTGGTTTAAAAAGCTCTACACCTAGGCGTAACCATAACCCTAACCGTAACACTGGTCATTTAAATCAGCCTAGGTTTAGGAATAATCCCAAGGGAAAAGCTGTGGAGACAGCCATGTTGTGGCATTTTTGCGCTCCCCTTGGGATGCCTTTCACAGCTGCAGTGTGCTTGGAGCACAGGGCTTTCTGGTGCAAAAAACCACAACTTTAGCCCAAACTGGAGGCTTCTAAATCAGCCTTCGTTTCGGGACGTCCCCAAGGAAAAAGCTGTGGAGGCAGGCATGTTGAGGCACTTCTGCGCTCTTCTTGGGTAGTCCTTCGCAGCTGCTGTGTTCTTGGAACTCAGGGCTTTCTGGTTAAAAGAACACTAACCCTAGGCCTAACTCAAACCTTAAGCCTAGGAAGGAAAATCAGCCTATGATTCGGGATGGTCTCATGGAAATAGCAGTGGAGGCAGCCAAGTTGTGTCACTTTTGCGCTCCCCTTGGGATGCCTTTAACAGCTGCAGTGTGCCTGGAGCACAGGGCTTCCTGGTTTTAAAAGTCCTAGGCCTAAGCCTAACAGTAACCCTAGGAAGGTAAATCAGCCGGGTATTAGGGTTCTTCCTAAGGAAAAAGCTGTGAAAGCAGCCATGTTGTGGCACTTCTGCGCTCCCTTTGGGATGCCTTTGGCAGATGCAGTAAGCCTGGAACTCAGGGCTTCCTGGTTAAAAAAATCCTAGACCTAGGCTGAGCCCTAACCCTAACCCTAGGCAGATAAATCAGACTAGGTATAGGGATGGTGCCAAGGAAAAAGCTGTGAAAGCTGCCATGTTGTTGCACTTTTGTACTCCCCTTGGGATGCCTTTCACAGCTGCCGTGTGCCTGGAGCTCAGGGCTTCCTGGTTTAAAAAACCATGTCCCTAGCTGAGACTGGAGGCAGGTGATTCAGCCTAGGCTTAGCAATGGTGCCAATGAAAACGTGTGGATGCAGCCATTTTCTGGCCCTTTTGTGCTCCCCTTGGGATGCCTTTCTCAGCTGCCGTGTGCCTGGAGCTCAGAGCTTGCTGGTTTAAAAAGCTCTACACCTAGACGTAACCCTAACCCTAACCGTAACACTGGTCATTTAAATCAGCCTGGGTTTAGGAATTATCCCAAGGGAAAAGCTGTGGAGACAGCCATGTTGTGGCACTTTTGCACTCCCCTTGGGATGCCTTTCACAGCTGCAGTGTGCTTGGAGCACAGGGCTTCCTGGTTTAAAAAACCACAACTTTAGCCCAAACTGGAGGCTTCTAAATCAGCCTTCGTTTCGGGACGTCCCCAAGGAAAAAGGTGTGGAGGTAGGCATGTT
Source organism: Ammospiza caudacuta (assembly GCF_027887145.1). Taxonomy (NCBI): domain Eukaryota; kingdom Metazoa; phylum Chordata; class Aves; order Passeriformes; family Passerellidae; genus Ammospiza; species Ammospiza caudacuta. Next base: position 637,909 of record NW_026683133.1, on the reverse strand, counting down.
GTGGCACTTCTGCGCTCTTCTTGGGCAGTCCTTCGCAGCTGCTGTGTTCTTGGAACTCAGGGCTTTCTGGTTAAAAGAACACTAACCCTAGGCCTAACTCAAACCTTAAACCTAGGAAGGAAAATCAGCCTATGATTCGGGATGGTCTCATGGAAATAGCAGAGGAGGCAGCCAAGTTGTGTCACTTTTGCGCTCCCCTTGGGATGCCTTTCACAGCTGCAGTGTGCCTGGAGCACAGGGCTTCCTGGTTTTAAAAGTCCTAGGCCTAAGCCTAACAGTAACCCTAGGAAGGTAAATCAGCCGGGTATTAGGGTTCTTCCTAAGGAAAAAGCTGTGAAAGCAGCCATGTTGTGGCACTTCTGCACTCCCTTTGGGATGCCTTTGGCAGATGCAGTAAGCCTGGAACTCAGGGCTTCCTGCTTAAAAAAATCCTAGCCCTAGGCTGAGCCCTAACCCTAACCCTAGGCAGATAAATCAGCCTAGGTACAGGGATGGTGCCAAGGAAAAAGCTGTGAAAGCTGCCATGTTGTTGCATTTTTTTACTCCCCTTGGGATGCCTTTCGCAGCTGCCGTGTGCCTGGAGCTCAGAGCTTGCTGGTTTAAAAAGCTCTACACCTAGGCGTAACCCTAACCCTAACCGTAACACTGGTCATTTAAATCAGCCAGGGTTTAGGAATTATCCCAAGGGAAAAGCTGTGGAGACAGCCATGTTGTGGCACTTTTGCGCTCCCCTTGGGATGCCTTTCACAGCTGCAGTGTGCTTGGAGCACAGGGCTTCCTGGTTTAAAAAACCAGAACTTTAGCCCAAACTGGAGGCTTCTAAATCAGCCTTCGTTTCGGGACGTCCCCAAGGAAAAAGCTGTGGAGGCAGGCATGTTGAGGCACTTCTGCGCTCTTCTTGGGTAGTCCTTCTCAGCTGCTGTGTTCTTGGAACTCAGGGCTTTCTGGTTAAAAGAACACTAACCCTAGGCCTAACTCAAACCTTAAGCCTAGGAAGGAAAATCAGCCTATGATTCGGGATGGTCTCATGGAAATAGCAGTGGAGGCAGCCAAGTTGTGTCACTTTTGCGCTCCCCTTGGGATGCCTTTCACAGCTGCAGTGTGCCTGGAGCACAGGGCTTCCTGGTTTTAAAAGTCCTAGGCCTAAGCCTAACAGTAACCCTAGGAAGGTAAATCAGCCGGGTATTAGGGTTCTTCCTAAGGAAAAAGCTGTGAAAGCTGCCATGTTGTGGCACTTCTGCACTCCCTTTGGGATGCCTTTGGCAGATGCAGTAAGCCTGGAACTCAGGGCTTCCTGGTTAAAAAAATCCTAGCCCTAGGCTGAGCCCTAACCCTAACCCTAGGCAGATAAATCAGCCTAGGTATAGGGATGGTGCCAAGGAAAAAGCTGTGAAAGCTGCCATGTTGTTGCACTTTTGTACTCCCCTTGGGATGCCTTTCACAGCTGCCGTGTGCCTGGAGCTCAGGGCTTCCTGGTTTAAAAATCCATCTCCCTAGGTGAGACTGGAGGCAGGTAATTCAGCCTAGGCTTAGCAATGGTGCCAATGAAAACGTGTGGAGGCAGCCATTTTCTGGCACTTTTGTGCTCCCCTGGGGATGCCTTTCGCAGCTGCCGTGTGCCTGGAGCTCAGAGCTTGCTGGTTTAAAAAGCTCTACACCTAGGCGTAACCCTAACCCTAACCGTAACACTGGTCATTTAAATCAGCCTGGGTTTAGGAATTATCCCAAGGGAAAAGCTGTGGAGACAGCCATGTTGTGGCACTTTTGCGCTCCCCTTGGGATGCCTTTCACAGCTGCAGTGAGCTTGGAGCACAGGGCTTCCTGGTGTAAAAAACCACAACTTTAGCCCAAACTGGAGGCTTCTAAATCAGCCTTCGTTTCGGGACGTCCCCAAGGAAAAAGCTGTGGAGGCAGGCATGTTGAGGCACTTCTGCGCTCTTCTTGGGTAGTCCTTCGCAGCTGCTGTGTTCTTGGAACTCAGGGCTTTCTGGTTAAAAGAACACTAACCCTAGGCCTAACTCAAACCTTAAGCCTAGGAAGGAAAATCAGCCTATGATTCGGGATGGTCTCATGGAAATAGCAGTGGAGGCAGCCAAGTTGTGTCACTTTTGCGCTCCCCTTGGGATGCCTTTCACAGCTGCAGTGTGCCTGGAGCACAGGGCTTCCTGGTTTTAAAAGTCCTAGGCCTAAGCCTAACAGTAACCCTAGGAAGGTAAATCAGCCGGGTATTAGGGTTCTTCCTAAGGAAAAAGCTGTGAAAGCTGCCATGTTGTGGCACTTCTGCACTCCCTTTGGGATGCCTTTGGCAGATGCAGTAAGCCTGGAACTCAGGGCTTCCTGGTTAAAAAAATCCTAGCCCTAGGCTGAGCCCTAACCCTAACCCTAGGCAGATAAATCAGCCTAGGTATAGGGATGGTGCCAAGGAAAAAGCTGTGAAAGCTGCCATGTTGTTGCACTTTTGTACTCCCCTTGGGATGCCTTTCACAGCTGCCGTGTGCCTGGAGCTCAGGGCTTCCTGGTTTAAAAATCCATCTCCCTAGGTGAGACTGGAGGCAGGTAATTCAGCCTAGGCTTAGCAATGGTGCCAATGAAAACGTGTGGAGGCAGCCATTTTCTGGCACTTTTGTGCTCCCCTGGGGATGCCTTTCGCAGCTGCCGTGTGCCTGGAGCTCAGAGCTTGCTGGTTTAAAAAGCTCTACACCTAGGCGTAACCCTAACCCTAACCGTAACACTGGTCATTTAAATCAGCCTGGGTTTAGGAATTATCCCAAGGGAAAAGCTGTGGAGACAGCCATGTTGTGGCACTTTTGCGCTCCCCTTGGGATGCCTTTCACAGCTGCAGTGAGCTTGGAGCACAGGGCTTCCTGGTGTAAAAACCACAACTTTAGCCCAAACTGGAGGCTTCTAAATCAGCCTTCGATTCGGGACGTCCCCAAGGAAAAAGCTCTGGAGGCAGGCATGTTGAGGCACTTCTGCGCTCTTCTTGGGTAGTCCTTCGCAGCTGCTGTGTTCTTGGAACTCAGGGCTTTCTGGTTAAAAGAACACTAACCCTAGGCCTAACTCAAACCTTAAGCCTAGGAAGGAAAATCAGCATATGATTCGGGATGGTCTTAGAAATAGCAGTGGAGGCAGCCAAGTTGTGTCACTTTTGCGCTCCCCTTGGGATGCCTTTAACAGCTGCAGTGTGCCTGGAGCACAGGGCTTCCTGGTTTTAAAAGTCCTAGGCCTAAGCCTAACAGTAACCCTAGGAAGGTAAATCAGCCGGGTATTAGGGTTCTTCCTAAGGAAAAAGCTGTGAAAGCAGCCATGTTGTGGCACTTCTGCGCTCCCTTTGGGATGCCTTTGGCAGATGCAGTAAGCCTGGAACTCAGGGCTTCCTGCTTAAAAAAATGCTAGCCCTAGGCTGAGCCCTAACCCTAACCCTAGGCAGATAAATCAGCCTAGGTATAGGGATGGTGCCAAGGAAAAAGCTGTGAAAGCTGCCATGTTGTTGCACTTTTGTACTCCCCTTGGGATGCCTTTCACAGCTGCCGTGTGCCTGGAGCTCAGGGCTTCCTGGTTTAAAAAACCATGTCCCTAGCTGAGACTGGAGGCAGGTGATTCAGCCTAGGCTTAGCAATGGTGCCAATGAAAACGTGTGGAGGCAGCCATTTTCTGGCACTTTTGTGCTCCCCTTGGGATGCCTTTCGCAGCTGCCGTGTGCCTGGAGCTCAGAGCTTGCTGGTTTAAAAAGCTCTACACCTAGGCGTAACCCTAACCCTAACCGTAACACTGGTCATTTAAATCAGCCTGGGTTTAGGAATTATCCCAAGGGAAAAGCTGTGGAGACAGCCATGTTGTGGCACTTTTGCGCTCCCCTTGGGATGCCTTTCACAGCTGCAGTGAGCTTGGAGCACAGGGCTTCCTGGTGTAAAAAACCACAACTTTAGCCCAAACTGGAGGCTTCTAAATCAGCCTTCGTTTCGGGACGTCCCCAAGGAAAAAGCTGTGGAGGCAGGCATGTTGAGGCACTTCTGCGCTCTTCTTGGGTAGTCCTTCGCAGCTGCTGTGTTCTTGGAACTCAGGGCTTTCTGGTTAAAAGAACACTAACCCTAGGCCTAACTCAAACCTTAAGCCTAGGAAGGAAAATCAGCCTATGATTCGGGATGGTCTCATGGAAATAGCAGTGGAGGCAGCCAAGTTGTGTCACTTTTGCGCTCCCCTTGGGATGCCTTTAACAGCTGCAGTGTGCCTGGAGCACAGGGCTTCCTGGTTTTAAAAGTCCTAGGCCTAAGCCTAACAGTAACCCTAGGAAGGTAAATCAGCCGGGTATTAGGGTTCTTCCTAAGGAAAAAGCTGTGAAAGCAGCCATGTTGTGGACCTTCACCGCTCCCTTTGGGATGCCTTTGGCAGATGCAGTAAGCCTGGAACTCAGGGCTTCCTGCTTAAAAAAATGCTAGCCCTAGGCTGAGCCCTAACCCTAACCCTAGGCAGATAAATCAGCCTAGGTATAGGGATGGTGCCAAGGAAAAAGCTGTGAAAGCTGCCATGTTGTTGCACTTTTGTACTCCCCTTGGGATGCCTTTCACAGCTGCCGTGTGCCTGGAGCTCAGAGCTTGCTGGTTTAAAAAGCTCTACACCTAGGCGTAACCCTAACCCTAACCGTAACACTGGTCATTTAAATCACCCTGGGTTTAGGAATTATCCCAAGGGAAAAGCTGTGGAGACAGCCATGTTGTGGCACTTTTGCGCTCCCCTTGGGATGCCTTTCACAGCTGCAGTGTGCTTGGAGCACAGGGCTTCCTGGTTTAAAAAACCACAACTTTAGCCCAAACTGGAGGCTTCTAAATCAGCCTTCGTTTCGGGACGTCCCCAAGGAAAAAGCTGTGGAGGCAGGCATGTTGAGGCACTTCTGCGCTCTTCTTGGGTAGTCCTTCGCAGCTGCTGTGTTCTTGGAACTCAGGGCTTTCTGGTTAAAAGAACACTAACCCTAGGCCTAACTCAAACCTTAAGCCTAGGAAGGAAAATCAGCCTATGATTCGGGATGGTCTCATGGAAATAGCAGTGGAGGCAGCCAAGTTGTGTCACTTTTGCGCTCCCCTTGGGATGCCTTTCACAGCTGCAGTGTGCCTGGAGCACAGGGCTTCCTGGTTTTAAAAGTCCTAGGCCTAAGCCTAACAGTAACCCTAGGAAGGTAAATCAGCCGGGTATTAGGGTTCTTCCTAAGGAAAAAGCTGTGAAAGCAGCCATGTTGTGGCACTTCTGCGCTCCCTTTGGGATGCCTTTGGCAGATGCAGTAAGCCTGGAACTCAGGGCTTCCTGCTTAAAAAAATCCTAGCCCTAGGCTGAGCCCTAACCCTAACCCTAGGCAGATAAATCAGCCTAGGTATAGGGATGGTGCCAAGGAAAAAGCTGTGAAAGCTGCCATGTTGTTGCACTTTTGTACTCCCCTTGGGATGCCTTTCACAGCTGCCGTGTGCCTGGAGCTCAGGGCTTCCTGGTTTAAAAAACCATGTCCCTAGCTGAGACTGGAGGCCGGTAATTCAGCCTAGGCTTAGCAATGGTGCCAATGAAAACGTGTGGAGGCAGCCATTTTCTGGCACTTTTGTGCTCCCCTTGGGATGCCTTTCTCAGCTGCCGTGTGCCTGGAGCTCAGAGCTTGCTGGTTTAAAAAGCTCTACACCTAGGCGTAACCCTAACCCTAACCGTAACACTGGTCATTTAAATCAGCCTGGGTTTAGGAATTATCCCAAGGGAAAAGCTGTGGAGACAGCCATGTTGTGGCACTTTTGCGCTCCCCTTGGGATGCCTTTCACAGCTGCAGTGAGCTTGGAGCACAGGGCTTCCTGGTGTAAAAAACCACAACTTTAGCCCAAACTGGAGGCTTCTAAATCAGCCTTCGTTTTGGGACGTCCCCAAGGAAAAAGCTGTGGAGGCAGGCATGTTGAGGCACTTCTGTGCTCTTCTTGGGTAGTCCTTCGCAGCTGCTGTGTTCTTGGAACTCAGGGCTTTCTGGTTAAAAGAACACTAACCCTAGGCCTAACTCAAACCTTAAGCCTAGGAAGGAAAATCAGCCTATGATTCGGGATGGTCTCATGGAAATAGCAGTGGAGGCAGCCAAGTTGTGTCACTTTTGCGCTCGCCTTGGGATGCCTTTAACAGCTGCAGTGTGCCTGGAGCACAGGGCTTCCTGGTTTTAAAAGTCCTAGGCCTAAGCCTAACAGTAACCCTAGGAAGGTAAATCAGCCGGGTATTAGGGTTCTTCCTAAGGAAAAAGCTGTGAAAGCAGCCATGTTGTGGACCTTCTGCGCTCCCTTTGGGATGCCTTTGGCAGATGCAGTAAGCCTGGAACTCAGGGCTTCCTGCTTAAAAAAATGCTAGCCCTAGGCTGAGCCCTAACCCTAACCCTAGGCAGATAAATCAGCCTAGGTATAGGGATGGTGCCAAGGAAAAAGCTGTGAAAGCTGCCATGTTGTTGCACTTTTGTACTCCCCTTGGGATGCCTTTCACAGCTGCCGTGTGCCTGGAGCTCAGGGCTTCCTGGTTTAAAAATCCATGTCCCTAGCTGAGACTGGAGGCAGGTGATTCAGCCTAGGCTTAGCAATGGTGCCAATGAAAACGTGTGGAGGCAGCCATTTTCTGGCACTTTTGTGCTCCCCTTGGGATGCCTTTCTCAGCTGCCGTGTGCCTGGAGCTCAGAGCTTGCTGGTTTAAAAAGCTCTACACCTAGGCGTAACCCTAACCCTAACCGTAACACTGGTCATTTAAATCAGCCTGGGTTTAGGAATTATCCCAAGGGAAAAGCTGTGGAGACAGCCATGTTGTGGCACTTTTGCGCTCCCCTTGGGATGCCTTTCACAGCTGCAGTGTGCTTGGAACACAGGGCTTCCTGGTTTAAAAAACCACAACTTTAGCCCAAACTGGAGGCTTCTAAATCAGCCTTCGTTTCGGGACGTCCCCAAGGAAAAAGCTGTGGAGGCAGGCATGTTGTGGCACTTCTGCGCTCTTCTTGGGCAGTCCTTCGCAGCTGCTGTGCTTTTGGAACTCAGGGCTTTCTGGTTAAAAGAACACTAACCCTAGGCCTAACTCAAACCTTAAGCCTAGGAAGGAAAATCAGCCTATGATTCGGGATGGTCTCATGGAAATAGCAGTGGAGGCAGCCAAGTTGTGTCACTTTTGCGCTCCCCTTGGGATGCCTTTAACAGCTGCAGTGTGCCTGGAGCACAGGGCTTCCTGGTTTTAAAAGTCCTAGGCCTAAGCCTAACAGTAACCCTAGGAAGGTAAATCAGCCGGGTATTAGGGTTCTTCCTAAGGAAAAAGCTGTGAAAGCAGCCATGTTGTGGCACTTCTGCGCTCCCTTTGGGATGCCTTTGGCAGATGCAGTAAGCCTGGAACTCAGGGCTTCCTGCTTAAAAAAATGCTAGCCCTAGGCTGAGCCCTAACCCTAACCCTAGGCAGATAAATCAGCCTAGGTATAGGGATGGTGCCAAGGAAAAAGCTGTGAAAGCTGCCATGTTGTTGCACTTTTGTACTCCCCTTGGGATGCCTTTCACAGCTGCCGTGTGCCTGGAGCTCAGGGCTTCCTGGTTTAAAAAACCATGTCCCTAGCTGAGACTGGAGGCCGGTAATTCAGCCTAGGCTTAGCAATGGTGCCAATGAAAACGTGTGGAGGCAGCCATTTTCTGGCACTTTTGTGCTCCCCTTGGGATGCCTTTCTCAGCTGCCGTGTGCCTGGAGCTCAGAGCTTGCTGGTTTAAAAAGCTCTACACCTAGGCGTAACCCTAACCCTAACCGTAACACTGGTCATTTAAATCAGCCTGGGTTTAGGAATTATCCCAAGGGAAAAGCTGTGGAGATAGCCATGTTGTGGCATTTTTGCGCTCCCCTTGGGATGACTTTCACAGCTGCAGTGTGCTTGGAGCACAGGGCTTCCTGGTGTAAAATACCACAATTTTAGCCCAAACTGCAGGCTTCTAAATCAGCCTTCGTTTCGGGACGTCCCCAAGGAAAAAGCTGTGGAGGCAGGCATGTTGAGGCACTTCTGAGCTCTTCTTGGGCAGTCCTTCGCAGCTGCTGTGTTCTTGGAACTCAGGGCTTTCTGGTTAAAAGAACACTAACCCTAGGCCTAACTCAAACCTTAAGCCTAGGAAGGAAAATCAGCCTATGATTCGGGATGGTCTCATGGAAATAGCAGTGGAGGCAGCCAAGTTGTGTCACTTTTGCGCTCCCCTTGGGATGCCTTTAACAGCTGCAGTGTGCCTGGAGCACAGGGCTTCCTGGTTTTAAAAGTCCTAGGCCTAAGCCTAACAGTAACCCTAGGAAGGTAAATCAGCCGGGTATTAGGGTTCTTCCTAAGGAAAAAGCTGTGAAAGCAGCCATGTTGTGGCACTTCTGCGCTCCCTTTGGGATGCCTTTGGCAGATGCAGTAAGCCTGGAACTCAGGGTTTCCTGCTTGAAAAAATCCTAGCCCTAGGCTGAGCCCTAACCCTAACTCTAGGCAGATAAATCAGCCTAGGTATAGGGATGGTGCCAAGGAAAAAGCTGTGAAAGCTGCCATGTTGTTGCACTTTTGTACTCCCCTTGGGATGCCTTTCACAGCTGCCGTGTGCCTGGAGCTCAGGGCTTCCTGGTTTAAAAAACCATGTCCCTAGCTGAGACTGGAGGCAGGTGATTCAGCCTAGGCTTAGCAATGGTGCCAATGAAAACGTGTGGAGGCAGCCATTTTCTGGCACTTTTGTGCTCCCCTTGGGATGCCTTTCGCAGCTGCCGTGTGCCTGGAGCTCAGAGCTTGCTGGTTTAAAAAGCTCTACACCTAGGCGTAACCCTAACCCTAACCGTAACACTGGTCATTTAAATCAGCCTGGGTTTAGGAATTATCCCAAGGGAAAAGCTGTGGAGACAGCCATGTTGTGGCACTTTTGCGCTCCCCTTGGGATGCCTTTCACAGCTGCAGTGAGCTTGGAGCACAGGGCTCCCTGGTTTAAAGAACCACAACTTTAGCCCAAACTGGAGGCTTCTAAATCAGCCTTCGTTTCGGGACGTCCCCAAGGAAAAAGCTGTGCAGGCAGGCATGTTGAGGCACTTCTGCGCTCTTCTTGGGTAGTCCTTTGCAGCTGCTGTGTTCTTGGAACTCAGGGCTTTCTGGTTAAAAGAACACTAACCCTAGGCCTAACTCAAACCTTAAGCCTAGGAAGGAAAATCAGCCTATGATTCGGGATGGTCTCATGGAAATAGCAGTGGAGGCAGCCAAGTTGTGTCACTTTTGCGCTCCCCTTGGGATGCCTTTAACAGCTGCAGTGTGCCTGGAGCACAGGGCTTCCTGGTTTTAAAAGTCCTAGGCCTAAGCCTAACAGTAACCCTAGGAAGGTAAATCAGCCGGGTATTAGGGTTCTTCCTAAGGAAAAAAAGCAGTGAAAGCAGCCATGTTGTGGACCTTCTGCGCTCCCTTTGGGATGCCTTTGGCAGATGCAGTAAGCCTGGAACTCAGGGCTTCCTGCTTAAAAAAATGCTAGCCCTAGGCTGAGCCCTAACCCTAACCCTAGGCAGATAAATCAGCCTAGGTATAGGGATGGTGCCAAGGAAAAAGCTGTGAAAGCTGCCATGTTGTTGCACTTTTGTACTCCCCTTGGGATGCCTTTCACAGCTGCCAAGTGCCTGGAGCTCAGGGCTTCCTGGTTTAAAAACCATGTCCCTAGCTGAGACTGGAGGCAGGTGATTCAGCCTAGGCTTAGCAATGGTGCCAATGAAAACGTGTGGAGGCAGCCATTTTCTGGCACTTTTGTGCTCCCCTTGGGATGCCTTTCGCAGCTGCCGTGTGCCTGGAGCTCAGAGCTTGCTGGTTTAAAAAGCTCTACACCTAGGCGTAACCCTAACCCTAACCGTAACACTGGTCATTTAAATCAGCCTGGGTTTAGGAATTATCCCAAGGGAAAAGCTGTGGAGACAGCCATGTTGTGGCACTTTTGCGCTCCCCTTGGGATGCCTTTCACAGCTGCAGTGTGCTTGGAACACAGGGCTTCCTGGTTTAAAAAACCACAACTTTAGCCCAAACTGGAGGCTTCTAAATCAGCCTTCGTTTCGGGACGTCCCCAAGGAAAAAGCTGTGGAGGCAGGCATGTTGTGGCACTTCTGAGCTCTTCTTGGGCAGTCCTTTGCAGCTGCTGTGTTCTTGGAACTCAGGGCTTTCTGGTTAAAAGAACACTAACCCTAGGCCTAACTCAAACCTTAAGCCTAGGAAGGAAAATCAGCCTATGATTCGGGATGGTCTCATGGAAATAGCAGTGGAGGCAGCCAAGTTGTGTCACTTTTGCGCTCCCCTTGGGATGCCTTTAACAGCTGCAGTGTGCCTGGAGCACAGGGCTTCCTGGTTTTAAAAGTCCTAGGCCTAAGCCTAACAGTAACCCTAGGAAGGTAAATCAGCCGGGTATTAGGGTTCTTCCTAAGGAAAAAGCTGTGAAAGCAGCCATGTTGTGGACCTTCTGCGCTCCCTTTGGGATGCCTTTGGCAGATGCAGTAAGCCTGGAACTCAGGGCTTCCTGCTTAAAAAAATGCTAGCCCTAGGCTGAGCCCTAACCCTAACCCTAGGCAGATAAATCAGCCTAGGTATAGGGATGGTGCCAAGGAAAAAGCTGTGAAAGCTGCCATGTTGTTGCACTTTTGTACTCCCCTTGGGATGCCGTTCACAGCTGTCGTTAGCTTGGAGCTCAGGGCTTCCTGGTTTAAAAAACCATGTCCCTAGCTGAGACAGGAGGCAGGTGATTCAGCCTAGGCTTAGCAATGGTGCCAATAAAAACGTGTGGAGGCAGCCATTTTCTGGCACTTTTGTGCTCCCCTTGGGATGCCTTTCGCAGCTGCCGTGTGCCTGGAGCTCAGAGCTTGCTGGTTTAAAAAGCTCTACACCTAGGCGTAACCCTAACCCTAACCGTAACACTGGTCATTTAAATCAGCCTGGGTTTAGGAATTATCCCAAGGGAAAAAGCTGTGGAGACAGCCATGTTGTGGCACTTCTGCGCTCCCCTTGGGATGCCTTTCACAGCTGCAGTGTGCTTGGAGCACAGGGCTTCCTGGTTTAAAAAACCACAACTTTAGCCCAAACTGGAGGCTTCTAAATCAGCCTTCGTTTCGGGACGTCCCCAAGGAAAAAGCTGTGGAGGCAGGCATGTTGAGGCACTTCTGCGCTCTTCTTGGGTAGTCCTTCGCAGCTGCTGTGTTCTTGGAACTCAGGGCTTTCTGGTTAAAAGAACACTAACCCTAGGCCTAACTCAAACCTTAAGCCTAGGAAGGAAAATCAGCCTATGATTCGGGATGGTCTCATGGAAATAGCAGTGGAGGCAGCCAAGTTGTGTCACTTTTGCGCTCCCCTTGGGATGCCTTTAACAGCTGCAGTGTGCCTGGAGCACAGGGCTTCCTGGTTTTAAAAGTCCTAGGCCTAAGCCTAACAGTAACCCTAGGAAGGTAAATCAGCCGGGTATTAGGGTTCTTCCTAAGGAAAAAGCTGTGAAAGCAGCCATGTTGTGGACCTTCTGCGCTCCCTTTGGGATGCCTTTGGCAGATGCAGTAAGCCTGGAACTCAGGGCTTCCTGCTTAAAAAAATCCTAGCCCTAGGCTGAGCCCTAACCCTAACCCTAGGCAGATAAATCAGCCTAGGTATAGGGATGGTGCCAAGGAAAAAGCTGTGAAAGCTGCCATGTTGTTGCACTTTTGTACTCCCCTTGGGATGCCGTTCACAGCTGTCGTGTGCTTGGAGCTCAGGGCTTCCTGGTTTAAAAAACCATGTCCCTAGCTGAGACTGGAGGCAGGTGATTCAGCCTAGGCTTAGCAATGGTGCCAATGAAAACGTGTGGAGGCAGCCATTTTCTGGCACTTTTGTGCTCCCCTTGGGATGCCTTTCGCAGCTGCCATGTGCCTGGAGCTCAGAGCTTGCTGGTTTAAAAAGCTCTACACCTAGTCGTAACCCTAACCCTAACCGTAACACTGGTCATTTAAATCAGCCTGGGTTTAGGAATTATCCCAAGGGAAAAAGCTGTGGAGACAGCCATGTTGTGGCACTTTTGCGCTCCCCTTGGGATGCCTTTCACAGCTGCAGTGTGCTTGGAGCACAGGGCTTCCTGGTTTAAAAAACCACAACTTTAGCCCAAACTGGAGGCTTCTAAATCAGCCTTCGTTTCGGGACGTCCCCAAGGAAAAAGCTGTGGAGGCAGGCATGTTGAGGCACTTCTGCGCTCTTCTTGGGTAGTCCTTCGCAGCTGCTGTGTTCTTGGAACTCAGGGCTTTCTGGTTAAAAGAACACTAACCCTAGGCCTAACTCAAACCTTAAGCCTAGGAAGGAAAATCAGCCTATGATTCGGGATGGTCTCATGGAAATAGCAGTGGAGGCAGCCAAGTTGTGTCACTTTTGCGCTCCCCTTGGGATGCCTTTAACAGCTGCAGTGTGCCTGGAGCACAGGGCTTCCTGGTTTTAAAAGTCCTAGGCCTAAGCCTAACAGTAACCCTAGGAAGGTAAATCAGCCGGGTATTAGGGTTCTTCCTAAGGAAAAAGCTGTGAAAGCAGCCATGTTGTGGCACTTCTGCGCTCCCTTTGGGATGCCTTTGCCAGATGCAGTAAGCCTGGAACTCAGGGCTTCCTGGTTAAAAAAATCCTAGCCCTAGGCTGAGCCCTAACCCTAACCCTAGGCAGATAAATCAGCCTAGGTATAGGGATGGTGCCAAGGAAAAAGCTGTGAAAGCTGCCATGTTGTTGCACTTTTGTACTCCCCTTGGGATGCCTTTCACAGCTGCCGTGTGCCTGGAGCTCAGGGCTTCCTGGTTTAAAAATCCATGTCCCTAGCTGAGGCTGGTGGCAGGTGATTCAGCCTAGGCTTAGCAATGGTGCCAATGAAAACGTGTGGAGACAGCCATTTTCTGGCACTTTTGTGCTCCCCTTGGGATGCCTTTCACAGCTGCCGTGTGCCTGGAGCTCAGAGCTTGCTGGTTTAAAAAGCTCTACACCTAGGCGTAACCCTAACCCTAACCGTAACACTGGTCATTTAAATCAGCCTGGGTTTAGGAATTATCCCAAGGGAAAAGCTGTGGAGATAGCCATGTTGTGGCATTTTTGCGCTCCCCTTGGGATGACTTTCACAGCTGCAGTGTGCTTGGAGCACAGGGCTTCCTGGTGTAAAATACCACAACTTTACTCCAAACTGCAGGCTTATAAATCAGCCTTCGTTTCGGGACGTCCCCAAGGAAAAAGCTGTGGAGGCAGGCATGTTGAGGCACTTCTGCGCTCTTCTTGGGCAGTCCTTCGCAGCTGCTGTGTTCTTGGAACTCAGGGCTTTCTGGTTAAAAGAACACTAACCCTAGGCCTAACTCAAACCTTAAGCCTAGGAAGGAAAATCAGCCTATGATTCGGGATGGTCTCATGGAAATAGCAGTGGAGGCAGCCAAGTTGTGTCACTTTTGCGCTCCCCTTGGGATGCCTTTAACAGCTGCAGTGTGCCTGGAGCACAGGGCTTCCTGGTTTTAAAAGTCCTAGGCCTAAGCCTAACAGTAACCCTAGGAAGGTAAATCAGCCGGGTATTAGGGTTCTTCCTAAGGAAAAAGCTGTGAAAGCAGCCATGTTGTGGACCTTCTGCGCTCCCTTTGGGATGCCTTTGGCAGATGCAGTAAGCCTGGAACTCAGGGTTTCCTGCTTGAAAAAATCCTAGCCCTAGGCTGAGCCCTAACCCTAACTCTAGGCAGATAAATCAGCCTAGGTATAGGGATGGTGCCAAGGAAAAAGCTGTGAAAGCTGCCATGTTGTTGCACTTTTGTACTCCCCTTGGGATGCCTTTCACAGCTGTCGTGTGCTTGGAGCTCAGGGCTTCCTGGTTTAAAAAACCATGTCCCTAGCTGAGACTGGATGCAGGTGAATCAGCCTAGGCTTAGCAATGGTGCCAATGAAAACGTGTGGAGGCAGCCATTTTCTGGCACTTTTGTGCTCCCCTTGGGATGCCTTTCGCAGCTGCCGTGTGCCTGGAGCTCAGAGCTTGCTGGTTTAAAAAGCTCTACACCTAGGCGTAACCCTAACCCTAACCGTAACACTGGTCATTTAAATCAGCCTGGGTTTAGGAATTATCCCAAGGGAAAAGCTGTGGAGACAGCCATGTTGTGGCACTTTTGCGCTCCCCTTGGGATGCCTTTCACAGCTGCAGTGTGCTTGGAGCACAGGGCTTCCTGGTGTAAAAAACCACAACTTTAGCCCAAACTGGAGGCTTCTAAATCAGCCTTCGTTTCGGGACGTCCCCAAGGAAAAAGCTGTGGAGGCAGGCATGTTGAGGCACTTCTGCGCTCTTCTTGGGCAGTCCTTCGCAGCTGCTGTGTTCTTGGAACTCAGGGCTTTCTGGTTAAAAGAACACTAACCCTAGGCCTAACTCAAACCTTAAGCCTAGGAAGGAAAATCAGCCTATGATTCGGGATGGTCTCATGGAAATAGCAGTGGAGGCAGCCAAGTTGTGTCACTTTTGCGCTCCCCTTGGGATGCCTTTAACAGCTGCAGTGTGCCTGGAGCACAGGGCTTCCTGGTTTTAAAAGTCCTAGGCCTAAGCCTAACAGTAACCCTAGGAAGGTAAATCAGCCGGGTATTAGGGTTCTTCCTAAGGAAAAAGCTGTGAAAGCAGCCATGTTGTGGCACTTCTGCGCTCCCTTTGGGATGCCTTTGGCAGATGCAGTAAGCCTGGAACTCAGGGTTTCCTGCTTGAAAAAATCCTAGCCCTAGGCTGAGCCCTAACCCTAACTCTAGGCAGATAAATCAGCCTAGGTATAGGGATGGTGCCAAGGAAAAAGCTGTGAAAGCTGCCATGTTGTTGCACTTTTGTACTCCCCTTGGGATGCCTTTCACAGCTGTCGTGTGCTTGGAGCTCAGGGCTTCCTGGTTTAAAAAACCATGTCCCTAGCTGAGACTGGAGGCAGGTGAATCAGCCTAGGCTTAGCAATGGTGCCAATGAAAACGTGTGGAGGCAGCCATTTTCTGGCACTTTTGTGCTCCCCTTGGGATGCCTTTCGCAGCTGCCGTGTGCCTGGAGCTCAGAGCTTGCTGGTTTAAAAAGCTCTACACCTAGGCGTAACCCTAACCCTAACCGTAACACTGGTCATTTAAATCAGCCTGGGTTTAGGAATTATCCCAAGGGAAAAGCTGTGGAGACAGCCATGTTGTGGCACTTTTGCGCTCCCCTTGGGATGCCTTTCACAGCTGCAGCGTGCTTGGAGCACAGGGCTTCCTGGTTTAAAAAACCACAACTTTAGCCCAAACTGGAGGCTTCTAAATCAGCCTTCGTTTCGGGACGTCCCCAAGGAAAAAGCTGTGGAGGCAGGCATGTTGAGGCACTTCTGCGCTCTTCTTGGGTAGTCCTTCGCAGCTGCTGTGTTCTTGGAACTCAGGGCTTTCTGGTTAAAAGAACACTAACCCTAGGCCTAACTCAAACCTTAAGACTAGGAAGGAAAATCAGCCTATGATTCGGGATGGTCTCATGGAAATAGCAGTGGAGGCAGCCAAGTTGTGTCACTTTTGCGCTCCCCTTGGGATGCCTTTAACAGCTGCAGTGTGCCTGGAGCACAGGGCTTCCTGGTTTTAAAAGTCCTAGGCCTAAGCCTAACAGTAACCCTAGGAAGGTAAATCAGCCGGGTATTAGGGTTCTTCCTAAGGAAAAAGCTGTGAAAGCAGCCATGTTGTGGCACTTCTGCGCTCCCTTTGGGATGCCTTTGGCAGATGCAGTAAGCCTGGAACTCAGGGCTTCCTGGTTAAAAAAATCCATGCCCTAGGCTGAGCCCTAACCCTAACCCTAGGCAGATAAATCAGCCTAGGTATAGGGATGGTGCCAAGGAAAAAGCTGTGAAAGCTGCCATGTTGTTGCACTTTTGTACTCCCCTTGGGATGCCTTTCACAGCTGCCGTGTGCCTGGAGCTCAGGGCTTCCTGGTTTAAAAATCCATGTCCCTAGCTGAGACTGGTGGCAGGTGATTCAGCCTAGGCTTAGCAATGGTGCCAATGAAAACGTGTGGAGGCAGCCATTTTCTGGCACTTTTGTGCTCCCCTTGGGATGCCTTTCACAGCTGCCGTGTGCCTGGAGCTCAGAGCTTGCTGGTTTAAAAAGCTCTACACCTAGGCGTAACCCTAACCCTAACCGTAACACTGGTCATTTAAATCAGCCTGGGTTTAGGAATTATCCCAAGGGAAAAGCTGTGGAGATAGCCATGTTGTGGCATTTTTGCGCTCCCCTTGGGATGACTTTCACAGCTGCAGTGTGCTTGGAGCACAGGGCTTCCTGGTGTAAAAAACCACAACTTTAGCCCAAACTGGAGGCTTCTAAATCAGCCTTCGTTTCGGGACGTCCCCAAGGAAAAAGCTGTGGAGGCAGGCATGTTGAGGCACTTCTGCGCTCTTCTTGGGCAGTCCTTCGCAGCTGCTGTGTTCTTGGAACTCAGGGCTTTCTGGTTAAAAGAACACTAACCCTAGGCCTAACTCAAACCTTAAGCCTAGGAAGGAAAATCAGCCTATGATTCGGGATGGTCTCATGGAAATAGCAGTGGAGGCAGCCAAGTTGTGTCACTTTTGCGCTCCCCTTGGGATGCCTTTAACAGCTGCAGTGTGCCTGGAGCACAGGGCTTCCTGGTTTTAAAAGTCCTAGGCCTAAGCCTAACAGTAACCCTAGGAAGGTAAATCAGCCGGGTATTAGGGTTCTTCCTAAGGAAAAAGCTGTGAAAGCAGCCATGTTGTGGCACTTCTGCGCTCCCTTTGGGATGCCTTTGGCAGATGCAGTAAGCCTGGAACTCAGGGTTTCCTGCTTGAAAAAATCCTAGCCCTAGGCTGAGCCCTAACCCTAACCCTAGGCAGATAAATCAGCCTAGGTATAGGGATGGTGCCAAGGAAAAAGCTGTGAAAGCTGCCATGTTGTTGCACTTTTGTACTCCCCTTGGGATGCCGTTCACAGCTGTCGTGTGCTTGGAGCTCAGGGCTTCCTGGTTTAAAAAACCATGTCCCTAGCTGAGACTGGAGGCAGGTGATTCAGCCTAGGCTTAGCAATGGTGCCAATGAAAACGTGTGGAGGCAGCCATTTTCTGGCACTTTTGTGCTCCCCTTGGGATGCCTTTCGCAGCTGCCATGTGCCTGGAGCTCAGAGCTTGCTGGTTTAAAATCTCTACACCTAGTCGTAACCCTAACCCTAACCGTAACACTGGTCATTTAAATCAGCCTGGGTTTAGGAATTATCCCAAGGGAAAAGCTGTGGAGACAGCCATGTTGTGGCACTTTTGCGCTCCCCTTGGGATGCCTTTCACAGCTGCAGTGTGCTTGGAGCACAGGGCTTCCTGGTTTAAAAAACCACAACTTTAGCCCAAACTGGAGGCTTCTAAATCAGCCTTCGTTTCGGGACGTCCCTAAGGAAAAAGCTGTGGAGGCAGGCATGTTGAGGCACTTCTGCGCTCTTCTTGGTTAGTCCTTCACAGCTGCTGTGTTCTTGGAACTCAGGGCTTTCTGGTTAAAAGAACACTAACCCTAGGCCTAACTCAAACCTTAAGCCTAGGAAGGAAAATCAGCCTATGGTTCGGGATGGTCTCATGGAAATAGCAGTGGAGGCAGCCAAGTTGTGTCACTTTTGCGCTCCCCTTGGGATGCCTTTAACAGCTGCAGTGTGCCTGGATCACAGGGCTTCCTGGTTTTAAAAGTCCTAGGCCTAAGCCTAACAGTAACCCTAGGAAGGTAAATCAGCCGGGTATTAGGGTTCTTCCTAAGGAAAAAGCTGTGAAAGCAGCCATGTTGTGGACCTTCTGCGCTCCCTTTGGGATGCCTTTGGCAGATGCAGTAAGCCTGGAACTCAGGGCTTCCTGGTTAAAAAAATCCTAGCCCTAGGCTGAGCCCTAACCCTAACCCTAGGCAGATAAATCAGCCTAGGTATAGGGATGGTGCCAAGGAAAAAGCTGTGAAAGCTGCCATGTTGTTGCACTTTTGTACTCCCCTTGGGATGCCTTTCACAGCTGCCGTGTGCCTGGAGCTCAGGGCTTCCTGGTTTAAAAATCCAAGTCCCTAGCTGAGACTGGTGGCTGGTGATTCAGCCTAGGCTTAGCAATGGTGCCAATGAAAACGTGTGGAGGCAGCCATTTTCTGGCACTTTTGTGCTCCCCTTGGGATGCCTTTCACAGCTGCCGTGTGCCTGGAGCTCAGAGCTTGCTGGTTTAAAAAGCTCTACACCTAGGCGTAACCCTAACCCTAACCGTAACACTGGTCATTTAAATCAGCCTGGGTTTAGGAATTATCCCAAGGGAAAAAGCTGTGGAGACAGCCATGTTGTGGCACCTTTGCGCTCCCCTTGGGATGCCTTTCACAGCTGCAGTGTGCTTGGAGCACAGGGCTTCCTGGTTTAAAAAACCACAACTTTAGCCCAAACTGGAGGCTTCTAAATCAGCCTTCGTTTCGGGACGTCCCTAAGGAAAAAGCTGTGGAGGCAGGCATGTTGAGGCACTTCTGCGCTCTTCTTGGGTAGTCCTTCGCAGCTGCTGTGTTCTTGGAACTCAGGGCTTTCTGGTTAAAAGAACACTAACCCTAGGCCTAACTCAAACCTTAAGACTAGGAAGGAAAATCAGCCTATGATTCGGGATGGTCTCATGGAAATAGCAGTGGAGGCAGCCAAGTTGTGTCACTTTTGCGCTCCCCTTGGGATGCCTTTATCAGCTGCAGTGTGCCTAGAGCACAGGGCTTCCTGGTTTTAAAAGTCCTAGGCCTAAGCCTAAAAGTAACCCTAGGAAGTTAAATCAGCCGGGTATTACGGTTCTTCCAAAGGAAAAAGCTGTGAAAGCAGCCATGTTGTGGACCTTCTGCGCTCCCTTTGGGATGCCTTTGGCAGATGCAGTAAGCCTGGAACTCAGGGCTTCCTGCTTAAAAAAATCCTAGCCCTAGGCTGAGCCCTAACCCTAACCCTAGGCAGATAAATCAGCCTAGGTATAGGGATGGTGCCAAGGAAAAAGCTGTGAAAGCTGCCATGTTGTTGCACTTTTGTACTCCCCTTGGGATGCCTTTCACAGCTGCCGTGTGCCTGGAGCTCAGGGCTTCCTGGTTTAAAAAACCATGTCCCTAGCTGAGACTGGAGGCAGGTGATTCAGCCTAGGCTTAGCAATGGTGCCAATGAAAACGTGTGGAGGCAGCCATTTTCTGGCACTTTTGTGCTCCCCTTGGGATGCCTTTCGCAGCTGCCGTGTGCCTGGAGCTCAGAGCTTGCTGGTTTAAAAAGCTCTACACCTAGGCGTAACCCTAACCCTAACCCTAACCATAACACTGGTCATTTAAATCAGCCTGGGTTTAGGAATTATCCCAAGGGAAAAGCTGTGGAGACAGCCATGTTGTGGCACTTTTGCGCTCCCCTTGGGATGCCTTTCACAGCTGCAGTGTGCTTGGAGCACAGGGCTTCCTGGTGTAAAATACCACAACTTTAGCCCAAACTGGAGGCTTCTAAATCAGCCTTCGTTTCGGGACGTCCCCAAGGAAAAAGCTGTGGAGGCAGGCATGTTGAGGCACTTCTGCGCTCTTCTTGGGCAGTCCTTCGCAGCTGCTGTGTTCTTGGAACTCAGGGCTTTCTGGTTAAAAGAACACTAACCCTAGGCCTAACTCAAACCTTAAGCCTAGGAAGGAAAATCAGCCTATGATTCGGGATGGTCTCATGGAAATAGCAGTGGAGGCAGCCAAGTTGTGTCACTTTTGCGCTCCCCTTGGGATGCCTTTAACAGCTGCAGTGTGCCTGGAGCACAGGGCTTCCTGGTTTTAAAAGTCCTAGGCCTAAGCCTAACAGTAACCCTAGGAAGGTAAATCAGCCGGGTATTAGGGTTCTTCCTAAGGAAAAAGCTGTGAAAGCAGCCATGTTGTGGACCTTCTGCGCTCCCTTTGGGATGCCTTTGGCAGATGCAGTAAGCCTGGAACTCAGGGCTTCCTGCTTAAAAAAATCCTTGCCCTTGGCTGAGCCCTAAGCCTAACCCTAGGCAGATAAATCAGCCTAGGTATAGGGATGGTGCCAGGGAAAAAGCTGTGAAAGCTGCCATGTTGTTGCACTTTTGTACTCCCCTTGGGATGCCGTTCACAGCTGTCGTGTGCCTGGAGCTCAGGGCTTCCTGGTTTAAAAATCCATGTCCCTAGCTGAGACTGGAGGCAGGTGATTCAGACTAGGCTTAGCAATGGTGCCAATGAAAACGTGTGGAGGCAGCCATTTTCTGGCCCTTTTGTGCTCCCCTTGGGATGCCTTTCGCAGCTGCCGTGAGCCTGGAGCTCAGAGCTTGCTGGTTTAAAAAGCTCTACACCTAGGCGTAACCCTAACCCTAACCGTAACACTGGTCATTTAAATCAGCCTGGGTTTAGGAATTATCCCAAGGGAAAAAGCTGTGGAGACAGCCATGTTGTGGCACTTTTGCGCTCCCCTTGGGATGCCTTTCACAGCTGCAGTGTGCTTAGAGCACAGGGCTTCCTGGTTTAAAAAACCACAACTTTAGCCCAAACTGGAGGCTTCTAAATCAGCCTTCGTTTCGGGACCTCCCCAAGGAAAAAGCTGTGGAGGCAGGCATGTTGAGGCACTTCTGCGCTCTTCTTGGGTAGTCCTTCGCAGCTGCTGTGTTCTTGGAACACAGGGCTTTCTGGTTAAAAGAACACTAACCCTAGGCCTAACTCAAACCTTAAGCCTAGGAAGGAAAATTAGCCTATGATTCGGGATGGTCTCATGGAAATAGCAGTGGAGGCAGCCAAGTTGTGTCACTTTTGCGCTCCCCTTGGGATGCCTTTAACAGCTGCAGTGTGCCTGGAGCACAGGGCTTCCTGGTTTTAAAAGTCCTAGGCCTAAGCCTAACAGTAACCCTAGGAAGGTAAATCAGCCGGGTATTAGGGTTCTTCCTAAGGAAAAAGCTGTGAAAGCAGCCATGTTGTGGCACTTCTGCGCTCCCTTTGGGATGCCTTTGGCAGATGCAGTAAGCCTGGAACTCAGGGCTTCCTGGTTAAAAAAATCCTAGCCCTAGGCTGAGCCCTAACCCTAACCCTAGGCAGATAAATCAGCCTAGGTATAGGGATGGTGCCAAGGAAAAAGCTGTGAAAGCTGCCATGTTGTTGCACTTTTGTACTCCCCTTGGGATGCCTTTCACAGCTGCCGTGTGCCTGGAGCTCAGGGCTTCCTGGTTTAAAAAACCATGTCCCTAGCTGAGACTGGAGGCAGGTGATTCAGCCTAGGCTTAGCAATGGTGCCAATGAAAACGTGTGGAGGCAGCCATTTTCTGGCACTTTTGTGCTCCCCTTGGGATGCCTTTCGCAGCTGCCGTGTGCCTGGAGCTCAGAGCTTGCTGGTTTAAAAAGCTCTACACCTAGGCGTAACCCTAACCCTAACCGTAACACTGGTCATTTAAATCAGCCTGGGTTTAGGAATTATCCCAAGGGAAAAGCTGTGGAGACAGCCATGTTGTGGCACTTTTGCGCTCCCCTTGGGATGCCTTTCACAGCTGCAGTGTGCTTGGAGCACAGGGCTTCCTGGTGTAAAAAACCACAACTTTAGCCCAAACTGGAGGCTTCTAAATCAGCCTTCGTTTCGGGACGTCCCCAAGGAAAAAGCTGTGGAGGCAGGCATGTTGAGGCACTTCTGCGCTCTTCTTGGGTAGTCCTTCGCAGCTGCTGTGTTCTTGGAACTCAGGGCTTTCTGGTTAAAAGAACACTAACCCTAGGCCTAACTCAAACCTTAAGCCTAGGAAGGAAAATCAGCCTATGATTCGGGATGGTCTCATGGAAATAGCAGTGGAGGCAGCCAAGTTGTGTCACTTTTGCGCTCCCCTTGGGATGCCTTTAACAGCTGCAGTGTGCCTGGAGCACAGGGCTTCCTGGTTTTAAAAGTCCTAGGCCTAAGCCTAACAGTAACCCTAGGAAGGTAAATCAGCCGGGTATTAGGGTTCTTCCTAAGGAAAAAGCTGTGAAAGCAGCCATGTTGTGGACCTTCTGCGCTCCCTTTGGGATGCCTTTGGCAGATGCAGTAAGCCTGGAACTCAGGGCTTCCTGGTTAAAAAAATCGTAGCCCTAGGCTGAGCCCTAACCCTAACCCTAGGCAGATAAATCAGCCTAGGTATAGGGATGGTGCCAAGGAAAAAGCTGTGAAAGCTGCCATGTTGTTGCACTTTTGTACTCCCCTTGGGATGCCTTTCACAGCTGCCGTGTGCCTGGAGCTCAGGGCTTCCTGGTTTAAAAAACCATGTCCCTAGCTGAGACTGGAGGCAGGTGATTCAGCCTAGGCTTAGCAATGGTGCCAATGAAAACGTGTGGAGGCAGCCATTTTCTGGCACTTTTGTGCTCCCCTTGGGATGCCTTTCGCAGCTGCCGTGTGCCTGGAGCTCAGAGCTTGCTGGTTTAAAAAGCTCTACACCTAGGCGTAACCCTAACCCTAACCGTAACACTGGTCATTTAAATCAGCCTGGGTTTAGGAATTATCCCAAGGGAAAAGCTGTGGAGACAGCCATGTTGTGGCACTTTTGCGCTCCCCTTGGGATGCCTTTCACAGCTGCAGTGTGCTTGGAGCACAGGGCTTCCTGGTTTAAAAAACCACAACTTTAGCCCAAACTGGAGGCTTCTAAATCAGCCTTCGTTTCGGGACGTCCCTAAGGAAAAAGCTGTGGAGGCAGGCATGTTGAGGCACTTCTGCGCTCTTCTTGGTTAGTCCTTCACAGCTGCTGTGTTCTTGGAACTCAGGGCTTTCTGGTTAAAAGAACACTAACCCTAGGCCTAACTCAAACCTTAAGCCTAGGAAGGAAAATCAGCCTATGGTTCGGGATGGTCTCATGGAAATAGCAGTGGAGGCAGCCAAGTTGTGTCACTTTTGCGCTCCCCTTGGGATGCCTTTAACAGCTGCAGTGTGCCTGGAGCACAGGGCTTCCTGGTTTTAAAAGTCCTAGGCCTAAGCCTAACAGTAACCCTAGGAAGGTAAATCAGCCGGGTATTAGGGTTCTTCCTAAGGAAAAAGCTGTGAAAGCAGCCATGTTGTGGACCTTCTGCGCTCCCTTTGGGATGCCTTTGGCAGATGCAGTAAGCCTGGAACTCAGGGCTTCCTGGTTAAAAAAATCCTAGCCCTAGGCTGAGCCCTAACCCTAACCCTAGGCAGATAAATCAGCCTAGGTATAGGGATGGTGCCAAGGAAAAAGCTGTGAAAGCTGCCATGTTGTTGCACTTTTGTACTCCCCTTGGGATGCCTTTCACAGCTGCCGTGTGCCTGGAGCTCAGGGCTTCCTGGTTTAAAAATCCATGTCCCTAGCTGAGACTGGTGGCTGGTGATTCAGCCTAGGCTTAGCAATGGTGCCAATGAAAACGTGTGGAGGCAGCCATTTTCTGGCACTTTTGTGCTCCCCTTGGGATGCCTTTCACAGCTGCCGTGTGCCTGGAGCTCAGAGCTTGCTGGTTTAAAAAGCTCTACACCTAGGCGTAACCCTAACCCTAACCGTAACACTGGTCATTTAAATCAGCCTGGGTTTAGGAATTATCCCAAGGGAAAAAGCTGTGGAGACAGCCATGTTGTGGCACCTTTGCGCTCCCCTTGGGATGCCTTTCACAGCTGCAGTGTGCTTGGAGCACAGGGCTTCCTGGTTTAAAAAACCACAACTTTAGCCCAAACTGGAGGCTTCTAAATCAGCCTTCGTTTCGGGACGTCCCCAAGGAAAAAGCTGTGGAGGCAGGCATGTTGAGGCACTTCTGCGCTCTTCTTGGGTAGTCCTTCGCAGCTGCTGTGTTCTTGGAACTCAGGGCTTTCTGGTTAAAAGAACACTAACCCTAGGCCTAACTCAAACCTTAAGACTAGGAAGGAAAATCAGCCTATGATTCGGGATGGTCTCATGGAAATAGCAGTGGAGGCAGCCAAGTTGTGTCACTTTTGCGCTCCCCTTGGGATGCCTTTATCAGCTGCAGTGTGCCTAGAGCACAGGGCTTCCTGGTTTTAAAAGTCCTAGGCCTAAGCCTAACAGTAACCCTAGGAAGTTAAATCAGCCGGGTATTACGGTTCTTCCAAAGGAAAAAGCTGTGAAAGCAGCCATGTTGTGGACCTTCTGCGCTCCCTTTGGGATGCCTTTGGCAGATGCAGTAAGCCTGGAACTCAGGGCTTCCTGCTTAAAAAAATCCTAGCCCTAGGCTGAGCCCTAACCCTAACCCTAGGCAGATAAATCAGCCTAGGTATAGGGATGGTGCCAAGGAAAAAGCTGTGAAAGCTGCCATGTTGTTGCACTTTTGTACTCCCCTTGGGATGCCTTTCACAGCTGCCGTGTGCCTGGAGCTCAGGGCTTCCTGGTTTAAAAAACCATGTCCCTAGCTGAGACTGGAGGCAGGTGATTCAGCCTAGGCTTAGCAATGGTGCCAATGAAAACGTGTGGAGGCAGCCATTTTCTGGCACTTTTGTGCTCCCCTTGGGATGCCTTTCGCAGCTGCCGTGTGCCTGGAGCTCAGAGCTTGCTGGTTTAAAAAGCTCTACACCTAGGCGTAACCCTAACCCTAACCCTAACCATAACACTGGTCATTTAAATCAGCCTGGGTTTAGGAATTATCCCAAGGGAAAAGCTGTGGAGACAGCCATGTTGTGGCACTTTTGCGCTCCCCTTGGGATGCCTTTCACAGCTGCAGTGTGCTTGGAGCACAGGGCTTCCTGGTGTAAAATACCACAACTTTAGCCCAAACTGGAGGCTTCTAAATCAGCCTTCGTTTCGGGACGTCCCCAAGGAAAAAGCTGTGGAGGCAGGCATGTTGAGGCACTTCTGCGCTCTTCTTGGGCAGTCCTTCGCAGCTGCTGTGTTCTTGGAACTCAGGGCTTTCTGGTTAAAAGAACACTAACCCTAGGCCTAACTCAAACCTTAAGCCTAGGAAGGAAAATCAGCCTATGATTCGGGATGGTCTCATGGAAATAGCAGTGGAGGCAGCCAAGTTGTGTCACTTTTGCGCTCCCCTTGGGATGCCTTTAACAGCTGCAGTGTGCCTGGAGCACAGGGCTTCCTGGTTTTAAAAGTCCTAGGCCTAAGCCTAACAGTAACCCTAGGAAGGTAAATCAGCCGGGTATTAGGGTTCTTCCTAAGGAAAAAGCTGTGAAAGCAGCCATGTTGTGGCGCTTCTGCGCTCCCTTTGGGATGCCTTTGGCAGATGCAGTAAGCCTGGAACTCAGGGCTTCCTGGTTAAAAAAATCCTAGCCCTAGGCTGAGCCCAAACCCTAACCCTAGGCAGATAAATCAGCCTAGGTATAGGGATGGTGCCAAGGAAAAAGCTGTGAAAGCTGCCATGTTGTTGCACTTTTGTACTCCCCTTGGGATGCCTTTCACAGCTGCCGTGTGCCTGGAGCTCAGGGCTTCCTGGTTTAAAAACCCATGTCCCTAGCTGAGACTGGAGGCAGGTGATTCAGCCTAGGCTTAGCAATGGTGCCAATGAAAACGTGTGGAGGCAGCCATTTTCTGGCACTTTTGTGCTCCCCTTGGGATGCCTTTCGCAGCTGCCGTGTGCCTGGAGCTCAGAGCTTGCTGGTTTAAAAAGCTCTACACCTAGGCGTAACCCTAACCCTAACCGTAACACTGGTCATTTAAATCAGCCTGGGTTTAGGAATTATCCCAAGGGAAAAGCTGTGGAGACAGCCATGTTGTGGCACTTTTGCGCTCCCCTTGGGATGCCTTTCACAGCTGCAGTGTGCTTGGAGCACAGGGCTTCCTGGTGTAAAAACCCACAAATTTAGCCCAAACTGGAGGCTTCTAAATCAGCCTTCGTTTCGGGACGTCCCCAAGGAAAAAGCTGTGGAGGCAGGCATGTTGAGGCACTTCTGCGCTCTTCTTAGGTAGTCCTTCGCAGCTGCTGTGTTCTTGGAACTCAGGGCTTTCTGGTTAAAAGAACACTAACCCTAGGCCTAACTCAAACCTTAAGCCTAGGAAGGAAAATCAGCCTATGATTCGGGATGGTCTCATGGAAATAGCAGTGGAGGCAGCCAAGTTGTGTCACTTTTGCGCTCCCCTTGGGATGCCTTTAACAGCTGCAGTGTGCCTGGAGCACAGGGCTTCCTGGTTTTAAAAGTCCTAGGCCTAAGCCTAAAAGTAACCCTAGGAAGGTAAATCAGCCGGGTATTAGGGTTCTTCCTAAGGAAAAAGCTGTGAAAGCAGCCATGTTGTGGACCTTCTGCGCTCCCTTTGGGATGCCTTTGGCAGATGCAGTAAGCCTGGAACTCAGGGCTTCCTGCTTAAAAAATTCCTAGCCCTAGGCTGAGCCCTAACCCTAACCCTAGGCAGATAAATCAGCCTAGGTATAGGGATGGTGCCAAGGAAAAAGCTGTGAAAGCTGCCATGTTGTTGCACTTTTGTACTCCCCTTGGGATGCCTTTCACAGCTGCCGTGTGCCTGGAGCTCAGGGCTTCCTGGTTTAAAAAACCATGTCCCTAGCTGAGACTGGAGGCAGGTGATTCAGCCTAGGCTTAGCAATGGTGCCAATGAAAACGTGTGGAGGCAGCCATTTTCTGGCACTTTTGTGCTCCCCTTGGGATGCCTTTCGCAGCTGCCGTGTGTCTGGAGCTCAGAGCTTGCTGGTTTAAAAAGCTCTACACCTAGGCGTAACCCTAACCCTAACCGTAACACTGGTCATTTAAATCAGCCTGGGTTTAGGAATTATCCCACGGGAAAAAGCTGTGGAGACAGCCATGTTGTGGCACTTTTGCGCTCCCCTTTGGAAGACTTTCACAGCTGCAGTGTGCTTGGAGCACAGGGCTTCCTGGTTTAAAAAACCACAACTTTAGCCCAAACTGGAGGCCTCTAAATCAGCCTTCATTTCGGGACGTCCCCAAGGAAAAAGCTGTGCAGGCAGGCATGTTGAGGCACTTCTGCGCTCTTCTTGGGCAGTCCTACACAGCTGCTGTGCTCGTTGAACTCAGGGCTTACTGATTAAATGAACAATAACTCTATACCTAACTCAAACCTTAAGCCTAGGAAGGAAAATCAGCCTATGATTCGGGATGGTCTCATGGAAATAGCAGTGGAGGCACCCAAGTTGTGTCACTTTTGCGCTCCCCTTGGGATGCCTTTAACAGCTGCAGTGTGCCTGGAGCACAGGGCTTCCTGGTTTTAAAAGTCCTAGGCCTAAGCCTAACAGTAACCCTAGGAAGGTAAATCAGCCGGGTATTAGGGTTCTTCCTAAGGAAAAAGCTGTGAAAGCAGCCATGTTGTGGACCTTCTGCGCTCCCTTTGGGATGCCTTTGGCAGATGCAGTAAGCCTGGAACTCAGGGCTTCCTGGTTAAAAAAATCCTAGCCCTAGGCTGAGCCCTAACCCTAACTCTAGGCAGATAAATCAGCCTAGGTATAGGGATGGTGCCAAGGAAAAAGCTGTGAAAGCTGCCATGTTGTTGCACTTTTGTACTCCCCTTGGGATGCCTTTCACAGCTGCCGTGTGCCTGGAGCTCAGGGCTTCCTGGTTTAAAAAACCATGTCCCTAGCTGAGACTGGAGGCAGGTGATTCAGCCTAGGCTTAGCAATGGTGCCAATGAAAACGTGTGGAGGCAGCCATTTTCTGGCACTTTTGTGCTCCCCTTGGGATGCCTTTCGCTGCTGCCATGTGCCTGGAGCTCAGAGCTTGCTGGTTTAAAAAGCTCTACACCTAGGCGTAACCCTAACCCTAACCCTAACCGTAACACTGGTCATTTAAATCAGCCTGGGTTCAGGTATTATCCCAAGGGAAAAGCTGTTGAGACAGCCATGTTGTGGCACTTTTGCGCTCCCCTTGGGATGCCTTTCACAGCTGCAGTGTGCTTGGAGCACAGGGCTTCCTGGTGTAAAATACCACAACTTTAGCCCAAACTGGAGGCTTCTAAATCAGCCTTCGTTTCGGGATGTCCCCAAGGAAAAAGCTGTGGAGGCAGGCATGTTGAGGCACTTCTGCGCTCTTCTTGGGCAGTCCTTCGCAGCTGCTGTGTTCTTGGAACTCAGGGCTTTCTGGTTAAAAGAACACTAACCCTAGGCCTAACTCAAACCTTAAGACTAGGAAGGAAAATCAGCCTATGATTCGGGATGGTCTCATGGAAATAGCAGTGGAGGCAGCCAAGTTGTGTCACTTTTGCGCTCCCCTTGGGATGCCTTTAACAGCTGCAGTGTGCCTGGAGCACAGGGCTTCCTGGTTTTAAAAGTCCTAGGCCTAAGCCTAACAGTAACCCTAGGAAGGTAAATCAGCCGGGTATTAGGGTTCTTCCTAAGGAAAAAGCTGTGAAAGCAGCCATGTTGTGGCACTTCTGCGCTCCCTTTGGGATGCCTTTGGCAGATGCAGTAAGCCTGGAACTCAGGGCTTCCTGCTTAAAAAAATCCTAGCCCTAGGCTGACCCCTAACCCTAACCCTAGGCAGATAAATCAGCCTAGGTATAGGGATGGTGCCAAGGAAAAAGCTGTGAAAGCTGCCATGTTGTTGCACTTTTGTACTCCCCTTGGGATGCCTTTCACAGCTGCCGTGTGCCTGGAGCTCAGGGCTTCCTGGTTTAAAAATCCATGTCCCTAGCTGAGACTGGTGGCAGGTGATTCAGCGTAGGCTTAGCAATGGTGCCAATGAAAACGTGTGGAGGCAGCCATTTTCTGGCACTTTTGTGCTCCCCTTGGGATGCCTTTCACAGCTCCTCTGTGCCTGGAGCTCAGAGCTTGCTGGTTTAAAAAGCTCTACACCTAGGCGTAACCCTAACCCTAACCGTAACACTGGTCATTTAAATCAGCCTGGGTTTAGGAATTATCCCAAGGGAAAAAGCTGTGGAGACAGCCATGTTGTGGCACTTTTGCGCTCCCCTTGGGATGCCTTTCACAGCTGCAGTGTGCTTGGAGCACAGGGCTTCCTGGTTTAAAAAACCACAACTTTAGCCCAAACTGGAGGCTTCTAAATCAGCCTTCGTTTCGGGACGTCCCTAAGGAAAAAGCTGTGGAGGCAGGCATGTTGAGGCACTTCTGCGCTCTTCTTGGGTAGTCCTTCACAGCTGCTGTGTTCTTGGAACTCAGGGCTTTCTGGTTAAAAGAACACTAACCCTAGGCCTAACTCAAACCTTAAGACTAGGAAGGAAAATCAGCCTATGATTCGGGATGGTCTCATGTAAATAGCAGTGGAGGCAGCCAAGTTGTGTCACTTTTGCGCTCCCCTTGGGATGCCTTTAACAGCTGCAGTGTGCCTGGAGCACAGGGCTTCCTGGTTTTAAAAGTCCTAGGCCTAAGCCTAACAGTAACCCTAGGAAGGTAAATCAGCCGGGTATTAGGGTTCTTCCTAAGGAAAAAGCTGTGAAAGCAGCCATGTTGTGGACCTTCTGCGCTCCCTTTGGGATGCCTTTGGCAGATGCAGTAAGCCTGGAACTCAGGGCTTCCTGCTTAAAAATATCCTTGCCCTTGGCTGAGCCCTAAGCCTAGCCCTAGGCAGATAAATCAGCCTAGGTATAGGGATGGTGCCAAGGAAAAAGCTGTGAAAGCTGCCATGTTGTTGCACTTTTGTACTCCCCTTGGGATGCCTTTCACAGCTGCCGTGTGCCTGGAGCTCAGGGCTTCCTGGTTTAAAAACCCATGTCCCTAGCTGAGACTGGAGGCAGGTGATTCAGCCTAGGCTTAGCAATGGTGCCAATGAAAACGTGTGGAGGCAGCCATTTTCTGGCACTTTTGTGCTCCCCTTGGGATGCCTTTCGCAGCTGCCGTGTGCCTGGAGCTCAGAGCTTGCTGGTTTAAAAAGCTCTACACCTAGGCGTAACCCTAACCCTAACCGTAACACTGGTCATTTAAATCAGCCTGGGTTTAGGAATTATCCCAAGGGAAAAGCTGTGGAGACAGCCATGTTGTGGCACTTTTGCGCTCCCCTTGGGATGCCTTTCACAGCTGCAGTGTGCTTGGAGCACAGGGCTTCCTGGTGTAAAAACCCACAAATTTAGCCCAAACTGGAGGCTTCTAAATCAGCCTTCGTTTCGGGACGTCCCCAAGGAAAAAGCTGTGGAGGCAGGCATGTTGAGGCACTTCTGCGCTCTTCTTAGGTAGTCCTTCGCAGCTGCTGTGTTCTTGGAACTCAGGGCTTTCTGGTTAAAAGAACACTAACCCTAGGCCTAACTCAAACCTTAAGCCTAGGAAGGAAAATCAGCCTATGATTCGGGATGGTCTCATGGAAATAGCAGTGGAGGCAGCCAAGTTGTGTCACTTTTGCGCTCCCCTTGGGATGCCTTTAACAGCTGCAGTGTGCCTGGAGCACAGGGCTTCCTGGTTTTAAAAGTCCTAGGCCTAAGCCTAAAAGTAACCCTAGGAAGGTAAATCAGCCGGGTATTAGGGTTCTTCCTAATGAAAAAGCTGTGAAAGCAGCCATGTTGTGGACCTTCTGCGCTCCCTTTGGGATGCCTTTGGCAGATGCAGTAAGCCTGGAACTCAGGGCTTCCTGCTTAAAAAAATCCTAGCCCTAGGCTGAGCCCTAACCCTAACCCTAGGCAGATAAATCAGCCTAGGTATAGGGATGGTGCCAAGGAAAAAGCTGTGAAAGCTGCCATGTTGTTGCACTTTTGTACTCCCCTTGGGATGCCTTTCACAGCTGCCGTGTGCCTGGAGCTCAGGGCTTCCTGGTTTAAAAAACCATGTCCCTAGCTGAGACTGGAGGCAGGTGATTCAGCCTAGGCTTAGCAATGGTGCCAATGAAAACGTGTGGAGGCAGCCATTTTCTGGCACTTTTGTGCTCCCCTTGGGATGCCTTTCGCAGCTGCCGTGTGTCTGGAGCTCAGAGCTTGCTGGTTTAAAAAGCTCTACACCTAGGCGTAACCCTAACCCTAACCGTAACACTGGTCATTTAAATCAGCCTGGGTTTAGGAATTATCCCACGGGAAAAAGCTGTGGAGACAGCCATGTTGTGGCACTTTTGCGCTCCCCTTTGGAAGACTTTCACAGCTGCAGTGTGCTTGGAGCACAGGGCTTCCTGGTTTAAAAAACCACAACTTTAGCCCAAACTGGAGGCCTCTAAATCAGCCTTCATTTCGGGACGTCCCCAAGGAAAAAGCTGTGCAGGCAGGCATGTTGAGGCACTTCTGCGCTCTTCTTGGGCAGTCCTACACAGCTGCTGTGCTCGTTGAACTCAGGGCTTACTGATTAAATGAACAATAACTCTATACCTAACTCAAACCTTAAGCCTAGGAAGGAAAATCAGCCTATGATTCGGGATGGTCTCATGGAAATAGCAGTGGAGGCACCCAAGTTGTGTCACTTTTGCGCTCCCCTTGGGATGCCTTTAACAGCTGCAGTGTGCCTGGAGCACAGGGCTTCCTGGTTTTAAAAGTCCTAGGCCTAAGCCTAACAGTAACCCTAGGAAGGTAAATCAGCAGGGTATTAGGGTTCTTCCTAAGGAAAAAGCTGTGAAAGCAGCCATGTTGTGGACCTTCTGCGCTCCCTTTGGGATGCCTTTGGCAGATGCAGTAAGCCTGGAACTCAGGGCTTCCTGGTTAAAAAAATCCTAGCCCTAGGCTGAGCCCTAACCCTAACTCTAGGCAGATAAATCAGCCTAGGTATAGGGATGGTGCCAAGGAAAAAGCTGTGAAAGCTGCCATGTTGTTGCACTTTTGTACTCCCCTTGGGATGCCTTTCACAGCTGCCGTGTGCCTGGAGCTCAGGGCTTCCTGGTTTAAAAAACCATGTCCCTAGCTGAGACTGGAGGCAGGTGATTCAGCCTAGGCTTAGCAATGGTGCCAATGAAAACGTGTGGAGGCAGCCATTTTCTGGCACTTTTGTGCTCCCCTTGGGATGCCTTTCGCTGCTGCCATGTGCCTGGAGCTCAGAGCTTGCTGGTTTAAAAAGCTCTACACCTAGGCGTAACCCTAACCCTAACCCTAACCGTAACACTGGTCATTTAAATCAGCCTGGGTTTAGGTATTATCCCAAGGGAAAAGCTGTTGAGACAGCCATGTTGTGGCACTTTTGCGCTCCCCTTGGGATGCCTTTCACAGCTGCAGTGTGCTTGGAGCACAGGGCTTCCTGGTGTAAAATACCACAACTTTAGCCCAAACTGGAGGCTTCTAAATCAGCCTTCGTTTCGGGATGTCCCCAAGGAAAAAGCTGTGGAGGCAGGCATGTTGAGGCACTTCTGCGCTCTTCTTGGGCAGTCCTTCGCAGCTGCTGTGTTCTTGGAACTCAGGGCTTTCTGGTTAAAAGAACACTAACCCTAGGCCTAACTCAAACCTTAAGACTAGGAAGGAAAATCAGCCTATGATTCGGGATGGTCTCATGGAAATAGCAGTGGAGGCAGCCAAGTTGTGTCACTTTTGCGCTCCCCTTGGGATGCCTTTAACAGCTGCAGTGTGCCTGGAGCACAGGGCTTCCTGGTTTTAAAAGTCCTAGGCCTAAGCCTAACAGTAACCCTAGGAAGGTAAATCAGCCGGGTATTAGGGTTCTTCCTAAGGAAAAAGCTGTGAAAGCAGCCATGTTGTGGCACTTCTGCGCTCCCTTTGGGATGCCTTTGGCAGATGCAGTAAGCCTGGAACTCAGGGCTTCCTGCTTAAAAAAATCCTAGCCCTAGGCTGACCCCTAACCCTAACCCTAGGCAGATAAATCAGCCTAGGTATAGGGATGGTGCCAAGGAAAAAGCTGTGAAAGCTGCCATGTTGTTGCACTTTTGTACTCCCCTTGGGATGCCTTTCACAGCTGCCGTGTGCCTGGAGCTCAGGGCTTCCTGGTTTAAAAATCCATGTCCCTAGCTGAGACTGGTGGCAGGTGATTCAGCGTAGGCTTAGCAATGGTGCCAATGAAAACGTGTGGAGGCAGCCATTTTCTGGCACTTTTGTGCTCCCCTTGGGATGCCTTTCACAGCTCCTCTGTGCCTGGAGCTCAGAGCTTGCTGGTTTAAAAAGCTCTACACCTAGGCGTAACCCTAACCCTAACCGTAACACTGGTCATTTAAATCAGCCTGGGTTTAGGAATTATCCCAAGGGAAAAAGCTGTGGAGACAGCCATGTTGTGGCACTTTTGCGCTCCCCTTGGGATGCCTTTCACAGCTGCAGTGTGCTTGGAGCACAGGGCTTCCTGGTTTAAAAAACCACAACTTTAGCCCAAACTGGAGGCTTCTAAATCAGCCTTCGTTTCGGGACGTCCCTAAGGAAAAAGCTGTGGAGGCAGGCATGTTGAGGCACTTCTGCGCTCTTCTTGGGTAGTCCTTCACAGCTGCTGTGTTCTTGGAACTCAGGGCTTTCTGGTTAAAAGAACACTAACCCTAGGCCTAACTCAAACCTTAAGACTAGGAAGGAAAATCAGCCTATGGTTCGGGATGGTCTCATGGAAATAGCAGTGGAGGCAGCCAAGTTGTGTCACTTTTGCGCTCCCCTTGGGATGCCTTTAACAGCTGCAGTGTGCCTGGAGCACAGGGCTTCCTGGTTTTAAAAGTCCTAGGCCTAAGCCTAACAGTAACCCTAGGAAGGTAAATCAGCCGGGTATTAGGGTTCTTCCTAAGGAAAAAGCTGTGAAAGCAGCCATGTTGTGGCACTTCTGCGCTCCCTTTGGGATGCCTTTGGCAGATGCAGTAAGCCTGGAACTCAGGGCTTCCTGCTTAAAAAAATCCTTGCCCTTGGCTGAGCCCTAAGCCTAACCCTAGGCAGATAAATCAGCCTAGGTATAGGGATGGTGCCAGGGAAAAAGCTGTGAAAGCTGCCATGTTGTTGCACTTTTGTACTCCCCTTGGGATGCCGTTCACAGCTGTCGTGTGCCTGGAGCTCAGGGCTTCCTGGTTTAAAAATCCATGTCCCTAGCTGAGACTGGAGGCAGGTGATTCAGCCTAGGCTTAGCAATGGTGCCAATGAAAACGTGTGGAGGCAGCCATTTTCTGGCACTTTTGTGCTCCCCTTGGGATGCCTTTCGCAGCTGCCGTGTGCCTGGAGCTCAGAGCTTGCTGGTTTAAAAAGCTCTACACCTAGGCGTAACCCTAACCCTAACCGTAACACTGGTCATTTAAATAAGCCTGGGTTTAGGAATTATCCCAAGGGAAAAAGCTGTGGAGACAGCCATGTTGTGGCACTTTTGCGCTCCCCTTGGGATGCCTTTCACAGCTGCAGTGTGCTTAGAGCACAGGGCTTCCTGGTGTAAAAAACCAAAACTTTAGCCCAAACTGGAGGCTACTAAATCAGCCTTCGTTTCGGGACCTCCCCAAGGAAAAAGCTGTGGAGGCAGGCATGTTGAGGCACTTCTGCGCTCTTCTTGGGTAGTCCTTCGCAGCTGCTGTGTTCTTGGAACACAGGGCTTTCTGGTTAAAAGAACACTAACCCTAGGCCTAACTCAAACCTTAAGCCTAGGAA
Source organism: Ammospiza caudacuta (assembly GCF_027887145.1). Lineage (NCBI taxonomy): Eukaryota > Metazoa > Chordata > Aves > Passeriformes > Passerellidae > Ammospiza > Ammospiza caudacuta. The sequence continues at coordinate 603,671 of NW_026683133.1, read as the reverse complement.
GGAAAATCAGCCTATGATTCGGGATGGTCTCATGGAAATAGCAGTGGAGGCAGCCAAGTTGTGTCACTTTTGCGCTCCCCTTGGGATGCCTTTAACAGCTGCAGTGTGCCTGGAGCACAGGGCTTCCTGGTTTTAAAAGTCCTAGGCCTAAGCCTAACAGTAACCCTAGGAAGGTAAATCAGCCGGGTATTAGGGTTCTTCCTAAGGAAAAAGCTGTGAAAGCAGCCATGTTGTGGCACTTCTGCGCTCCCTTTGGGATGCCTTTGGCAGATGCAGTAAGCCTGGAACTCAGGGCTTCCTGGTTAAAAAAATCCTAGCCCTAGGCTGAGCCCTAACCCTAACCCTAGGCAGATAAATCAGCCTAGGTATAGGGATGGTGCCAAGGAAAAAGCTGTGAAAGCTGCCATGTTGTTGCACTTTTGTACTCCCCTTGGGATGCCTTTCACAGCTGCCGTGTGCCTGGAGCTCAGGGCTTCCTGGTTTAAAAAACCATGTCCCTAGCTGAGACTGGAGGCAGGTGATTCAGCCTAGGCTTAGCAATGGTGCCAATGAAAACGTGTGGAGGCAGCCATTTTCTGGCACTTTTGTGCTCCCCTTGGGATGCCTTTCGCAGCTGCCGTGTGCCTGGAGCTCAGAGCTTGCTGGTTTAAAAAGCTCTACACCTAGGCGTAACCCTAACCCTAACCGTAACACTGGTCATTTAAATCAGCCTGGGTTTAGGAATTATCCCAAGGGAAAAGCTGTGGAGACAGCCATGTTGTGGCACTTTTGCGCTCCCCTTGGGATGCCTTTCACAGCTGCAGTGTGCTTGGAGCACAGGGCTTCCTGGTGTAAAAAACCACAACTTTAGCCCAAACTGGAGGCTTCTAAATCAGCCTTCGTTTCGGGACGTCCCCAAGGAAAAAGCTGTGGAGGCAGGCATGTTGAGGCACTTCTGCGCTCTTCTTGGGTAGTCCTTCGCAGCTGCTGTGTTCTTGGAACACAGGGCTTTCTGGTTAAAAGAACACTAACCCTAGGCCTAACTCAAACCTTAAGCCTAGGAAGGAAAATCAGCCTATGATTCGGGATGGTCTCATGGAAATAGCAGTGGAGGCAGCCAAGTTGTGTCACTTTTGCGCTCCCCTTGGGATGCCTTTAACAGCTGCAGTGTGCCTGGAGCACAGGGCTTCCTGGTTTTAAAAGTCCTAGGCCTAAGCCTAACAGTAACCCTAGGAAGGTAAATCAGCCGGGTATTAGGGTTCTTCCTAAGGAAAAAGCTGTGAAAGCAGCCATGTTGTGGCACTTCTGCGCTCCCTTTGGGATGCCTTTGGCAGATGCAGTAAGCCTGGAACTCAGGGCTTCCTGCTTAAAAAAATCCTAGCCCTAGGCTGAGCCCTAACCCTAACCCTAGGCAGATAAATCAGCCTAGGTATAGGGATGGTGCCAAGGAAAAAGCTGTGAAAGCTGCCATGTTGTTGCACTTTTGTACTCCCCTTGGGATGCCTTTCACAGCTGCCGTGTGCCTGGAGCTCAGGGCTTCCTGGTTTAAAAAACCATGTCCCTAGCTGAGACTGGAGGCAGGTGATTCAGCCTAGGCTTAGCAATGGTGCCAATGAAAACGTGTGGAGGCAGCCATTTTCTGGCACTTTTGTGCTCCCCTTGGGATGCCTTTCGCAGCTGCCGTGTGCCTGGAGCTCAGAGCTTGCTGGTTTAAAAAGCTCTACACCTAGGCGTAACCCTAACCCTAACCGTAACACTGGTCATTTAAATCAGCCTGGGTTTAGGAATTATCCCAAGGGAAAAGCTGTGGAGACAGCCATGTTGTGGCACTTTTGCGCTCCCCTTGGGATGCCTTTCACAGCTGCAGTGTGCTTGGAGCACAGGGCTTCCTGGTGTAAAAAACCACAACTTTAGCCCAAACTGGAGGCTTCTAAATCAGCCTTCGTTTCGGGACGTCCCCAAGGAAAAAGCTGTGCAGGCAGGCATGTTGAGGCACTTCTGCGCTCTTCTTGGGTAGTCCTTCGCAGCTGCTGTGTTCTTGGAACTCAGGGCTTTCTGGTTAAAAGAACACTAACCCTAGGCCTAACTCAAACCTTAAGCCTAGGAAGGAAAATCAGCCTATGATTCGGGATGGTCTCATGGAAATAGCAGTGGAGGCAGCCAAGTTGTGTCACTTTTGCGCTCCCCTTGGGATGCCTTTAACAGCTGCAGTGTGCCTGGAGCACAGGGCTTCCTGGTTTTAAAAGTCCTAGGCCTAAGCCTAACAGTAACCCTAGGAAGGTAAATCAGCCGGGTATTAGGGTTCTTCCTAAGGAAAAAGCTGTGAAAGCAGCCATGTTGTGGACCTTCTGCGCTCCCTTTGGGATGCCTTTGGCAGATGCAGTAAGCCTGGAACTCAGGGCTTCCTGGTTAAAAATATCCTTGCCCTTGGCTGAGCCCTAAGCCTAGCCCTAGGCAGATAAATCAGCCTAGGTATAGGGATGGTGCCAAGGAAAAAGCTGTGAAAGCTGCCATGTTGTTGCACTTTTGTACTCCCCTTGGGATGCCTTTCACAGCTGCCGTGTGCCTGGAGCTCAGGGCTTCCTGGTTTAAAAACCCATGTCCCTAGCTGAGACTGGAGGCAGGTGATTCAGCCTAGGCTTAGCAATGGTGCCAATGAAAACGTGTGGAGGCAGCCATTTTCTGGCACTTTTGTGCTCCCCTTGGGATGCCTTTCGCAGCTGCCGTGTGCCTGGAGCTCAGAGCTTGCTGGTTTAAAAAGCTCTACACCTAGGCGTAACCCTAACCCTAACCGTAACACTGGTCATTTAAATCAGCCTGGGTTTAGGAATTATCCCACGGGAAAAAGCTGTGGAGACAGCCATGTTGTGGCACTTTTGCGCTCCCCTTTGGAAGACTTTCACAGCTGCAGTGTGCTTGGAGCACAGGGCTTCCTGGTTTAAAAAACCACAACTTTAGCCCAAACTGGAGGCTTCTAAATCAGCCTTCATTTCGGGACGTCCCCAAGGAAAAAGCTGTGCAGGCAGGCATGTTGAGGCACTTCTGCGCTCTTCTTGGGCAGTCCTACACAGCTGCTGTGCTCGTTGAACTCAGGGCTTACTGATTAAAAGAACAATAACTCTATACCTAACTCAAACCTTAAGCCTAGGAAGGAAAATCAGCCTATGATTCGGGATGGGCTCATGGAAATAGCAGTGGAGGCAGCCAAGTTGTGTCACTTTTGCGCTCCCCTTGGGATGCCTTTAACAGCTGCAGTGTGCCTGGAGCACAGGGCTTCCTGGTTTTAAAAGTCCTAGGCCTAAGCCTAACAGTAACCCTAGGAAGGTAAATCAGCCAGGTATTAGGGTTCTTCCTAAGGAAAAAGCTGTGAAAGCAGCCATGTTGTGGCACTTCTGCGCTCCCTTTGGGATGCCTTTGGCAGATGCAGTAAGCCTGGAACTCAGGGCTTCCTGGTTAAAAAAATCCTAGCCCTAGGCTGAGCCCTAACCCTAACTCTAGGCAGATAAATCAGCCTAGGTATAGGGATGGTGCCAAGGAAAAAGCTGTGAAAGCTGCCATGTTGTTGCACTTTTGTACTCCCCTTGGGATGCCTTTCACAGCTGCCGTGTGCCTGGAGCTCAGGGCTTCCTGGTTTAAAAAACCATGTCCCTAGCTGAGACTGGAGGCAGGTGATTCAGCCTAGGCTTAGCAAT